>NC_051159.1:73627641-73782641 GCF_013339745.2 Dermacentor silvarum
GCGACACACCTTCCACCGCCGCTCGCTTGGTGCGCCAGATCGCAACCGATCGCGATGATCAGTCGTCTGGGGGCGCTGAAATAGTGGCGCTATCGCGCGGTTTTTCTATTTCGCGGGCTTTCTTTAAGGGCAAGTACAAGAAGCTCCATCATTGGTACTTAGTTGCAAACGCTTCAGTCGGCCATTTTCAAATGTGATCTAGAACTTTCGTATTGGCACTTTCATGGTGAAGCCAATATTCAAAAGTTAGGCAATTAGTTTATACTCATTAATTGACTTTGCAAAACGAAAGAAGATAATACCGCAGACTAGGCCACGCGATTCTCACCTCCACTGAGTTGGGTTTGAGCCTCCTAGCACACTCCGTCGTTTTAACAGCAGAGCTGTTTAAGCTTGGCAAATTTCCGGTGTGCAATGCTAAAACTGGTTGAGCGAGGAGGAGCCACGTCTCTCGCGAGCATGTACGTCTCATCGAATAACCCAGCTCAGTGATAAGAATTATGCTACCTGCCACAGGTGCACACAATGTAAGCACCGAAAGCGCTTACGTGTCCTCTAACGCTGTGGCCAAATGGGGCCCAGAAATGAAATACCGCATTCCTCACAAGCTCAAAAGAAGCCAAACAAGCACGGTGCACCGGATTCGCCTTGGTGTCGCATTCACGAATCGTTACAGACATATGATTGGTTGCAGTGACATTAGCCCCAATTGTGAATACTGCCAGGTACCAGAAACACTTGATCATATATTTTGCGTTTGTCCCACGTACGCGCAAGAACGACAGAAACTGGTCTCTTCAATTGCAAAAGTCGATAAGAGGCCCCTATAAGACGAGTTTCTTTTAGGTCCTTGGACCAATGCAAACAGCGCAGCCCTGATAACCAGTGCCGCTTTAGTCTATCTACAAGCCACTGGACTGGACACACGGCTTTAGAGATGCCACAACGTTGTAAACTTGTATATCCACACCTCCTCCTCTCATCATCATCATTCATTAACCCTTTTCCTCCCCGTCCCTTTTCACCAGTGTAGAGTAGCAGGCCAGAGCAAGTTACAGCTCAGGCCGACCTCTCTGCCTTTCTGTAAATAAATTTCTCTCTCACTACAAAGCTTCGTGTCGTCCACCCAGTCAGCGTATACGATATCCACCGAAACATGGCGTTATATACAGCATTCGTAGTAGTGCTATTTTAGAGTAATGGTAGTAATGGGAGTAATGGTAATTTTGAGAGCAGGCCGCCGCCCATAGCGGTGCTTGAACACCATTGAAATCAACTGACAGGCTCGTTACTTCGTATATGAAAGGCTAGGGACGTCACTTCCCACGTCGCATGAGTTACCTTCTGTCTCTCCGCTCAGGTATCTTGCTAGATCGCCCAGGGTTGCGGGCCTGCAAAGGCGTTTCGAAATGATATTGGTTAACGCTTGCCATGCCATCTCCCAGACCTCCAGGTCTGCTGAGGTCAAGAGCTCGAAGGCGTTGTCGATACGACAGGTGTCGCTCGTCTCAGCGGCAAGGGGAATGCCTGGTGACCCGGCCACAGAACTACCGTAAAGGTACTCGTTTGCCGCGTTTCCTGGCAGAAAAAGTGTCCTTTTGATTAGCGGTCGGAGGGTGTCGTCGAGGCGTGCCCACTCTGCTTTCCCCACAAGCCCGGACCGCATGGCGAAGTGCGTCAAAGACGAAATTTTTAGCCGCATCAATCATCTGCCAAGGGACGAGCATGTAGTGCAGCAGGACGCGTCCAGCGTCGATCGCCACGTTGACCGCGCTGCTGTCTGGCAACAGAGAGAAGCCGACAGGGTTCCCTAGAAATAACTGGCCCTCGAAGTGCCCTAGGCAGGGGATTTCTTCTGTGCTGACTGTGAACGGCGTCGGCCGGGTGCCTACGGGGCTTTTTTTTTTTTTTTTTTCCAGAGAGATGCAGGCTTTTGCATTTCGCCGGGTTGAGCTGAAGTCCTACTTGGAGAGCCAGGTTTGCCGCTACGTTAATGCGGCTCTGTAGTGTCCCTTGGTCGGCCGCCAGCGGCGTCAGATCATCAGCGTAGGCAAACACGTTGTGCTGTTTGTCACCTCCCTTAACTGCTCACACGGCGAAGTCGATCACCAGGTTAAACAACAGGCCACTCAGTGAGCATCCCTGGCGAATCCCGGCTGAGATGTCGGGATTACTACGATCGGATCTTAGCCCAAAAGGCCGACCCACGTCGGCCATGTCTACGTTCGCACCACCCTCTCTTTGTCGGTGTTCCAACCGCTTGCGTGCCTAGTTTCCTGCCGCTCTCCCAAGGTGGCGGAACCGTCGCGCGTGCATATTTTTAAGCAATTTTATGGAAATCCATCCAGAATAAACGCGCTCCGGAAAGGGCTCGTCGTCGACGGGCCGATTCTAGCGTGACAACTTCCGAAGCCCAGGCGAAACTTCAGCGAAGAGCCGCAGACCCCGAGTTGAGGGCGCGCAATGTTTAGGCCAAGCGTCAGTGAAGAGCCGCCGACCCGAGTTGCGGAAGCACGATGTTGAGGCCAAACGTCGGCGTCGTCATGCCCTCCAGTAACCCGACAACGGTCGTGCACGCCTCGGCAAAGCTAGCGCCAACTTGCCCGGTGCGATGGTCAGGTTTCAACGCGAGTTTCTCAACCGGAATGTTCATGATAGACATGTTCGGTTGTGTGATACTCAACGACGATACGCCCATTCTTATCGTGGGGGCAATATTTACAACAGCAGACCCACCATAGACACAGCTTCGCTGGATTCCATCTTGACAACAGTGGAAGGGCTCTGAATTTTTTCATAGGTCTAGAGAATGTGTTCCGCCAGAGCCACGTGTTCCCGTGTTCACGTTTTTTTTTTTTTTTTTTGAACAATGAGCGACGCAACCGGTGGAAATGCTTAGTCTTCCGCTGCTACTAAACGAGCTGCCCGAACAGAGGCTCAGCGCCACTGCCGAGAGGACCCTGTGTTTCAGAATCAAATTATTTGCCACAATATATGGCGAATTCAAAACACCTAAACAGCTGCGCTCAAAATTCGGATTTGGAAGCATCGTAATCACCGGTGAATTCTCTTTTACGGCAAAGCTGTATATGGCTAGGTTCTGGCGGATCGCATCCGCAGACAAAATGACGCGTAGAACAAAGTGGGCCGATCCTGGTGATAGTGCAGAAAGGGTCCAAGCTCAATAACAAACACCTCTGTCATGTGGGCCCGATCCTGGTCATAGTGAAAAAAGGGTCCAAGCTCAATGGCACATACCCCTGTGGGCTCGGGGACCTATATAACGCGCCCTTGAACTACCCTGGTCACACGTGGGACCCAAAGAGACAAAAACTATGCGCCGGAGCGATGAACGCTGTTGCCCAAACGCTATAGTCTATGACGATACGTGTCGAAACGTCAGTGATAAAACGTAATAGTCTATCAACCAATAGCTGCGTCTCATTCTCTCTTGGCATAGCCATTTCCCTGGTGACGTCATCAGTTGCCCCTTGGACTTGGTATAGGTAATACCCGTGTCGCTCGCTCCGAAGAGGAAGAGCGCGCCTTCAAGGAGCGCCGGCGCGCTCCACAGCGCGAATGGATGCGAAAGCGGCGAGAAGCCGAACGCGCAGCGGCCCAACGTGCATGGTGCAAAGTGGTGTGAATCTAATTGCCTAAACTCGCTTTCACTCGCACACACAGCATACGCATACGGCGCGCGGCGACGCAACGGAGTTATGTGTTGTGTCTTTTCAACCATTTACCATAACCACCAAATTATTATATATATATATATATATATAATTAAACAAAACCAACAGCTTCGCTGGTATTCCATATTCACATGTAGAATAGCTGTGAATATTTTCGTTACGGCGCAGTTTCGCCAAGGTCACCGCCAACATAGACCCCCAACGCTTTTACCCTAATAGTTTAGACTGAAACAACGAGATCTCATTTCCCAATAAGTCCAGCGTGTACATTAGCAGCGCAAAGTCATTAAGCGGTGGACCGGACTTTAAATGGCACGGCTCACTTTCACAGCTGATAAGGCCTGGGGCGGCTTGCACGACCATTTAATAACAAAAATAATGAATTCAAGAACCTGTACTTAAATGTTCCCTCGACAACTCCTACTCCGCATTAGAACGCGTTCTTAAATTAGTTATTAAATATTGGTGCAAACCGCTACTGGAGCATTGCGGTTCTTGTGGATGGAGTTCGTAATGAATTGCTATATGCTATCGCAGCCAATAGTGCATGCGACACCCACGCGTTCGATACTGCTGGTGGAGCCAGATGTTTCAGGCGAAACGCTACCTGCAGTTCAACACAGCCGCAACAATCACTCTAGGAAACTTTGCAACTAACTCACAAATATTTCTTGAAATCATGACCAGCAATAACTGCATAATAGAAATCTTTCACGTACCCGTAAACAACGACAGCCTTTTAGTTCAAAACGCCTACAGCACGGATTAGAAAAAACGACAACGCCATGTTATAGGTCCATTTTTGCGATAACGCGTTCTTGGCAGTGTGCTCGTGTGCTCCGTGTCCTGATAGTCTCGTGCGTGACCGTTGGCGGCGCTGCGAACGGCACTCCGCGCCGGCTAAATATATCTTCATTTTCATGCGCTTGCCCGCGCTCTGACTGAGTGCTCGCGTAACACGGCGCTCTGAAATTACGATCTGTATTTTTTTTCTAGTGTTATTTTTATAAATGCCAGCATCGGGAGGGCAACAGACGTTATATATTGAATGTATATCTTCCACGTAACCACCCGACGTAGTAGCCCAGTGGCTATGCCGTTGCGTTGGTAAACTCGAAATGGATTATTCGACCTGTGGTCGCGGCGGCCGCAGGCAAGAACGCTCGGCGGCCGTGAAATGCAAGAACGCTCGTGTATAGTTGGATTTATTTGCACGTTAAATAGAACCACATTGTCAAATTAATCCGGAATCCTCCACTACGGCATGCCTAATAATCCCATGGTACTTCTGGCACGCAAAATCGCCGAATTGCGAATAGCAGCGATGCTGGCTAGGTTCCAGGAGATTGCGTCCGTAGAAAACCGGAAGTGTAGTATACAACAATTTCGGACACGTCGCGCCACCTCGTGGAGTCATACGAAAACGCCGAGTTGGCGGCGTTTTCAACTTCGGATTGTAAAAAAGTGTGCATTATACCGGATCTTACGTTTCCTTATTCATTACGTGACGTAGATCACCCTAGAGACCACAAGCACGAAGATCGGACAAATCCTGTACTTTTGTGACCTCGTGTAGGCAGTTAGCGTCAGATTATCCTGTGGCACCTTGTCGCCTACGGATTGCGGCTTCAACGTGCATCAACAGTGCGTCGCCTACTGCTTCGCTTGCGATGGCACCACCTAAGACAACTGCTGCGCTAAAAGGCGCAGAAAGGCAACGACGTCGCCGGGCGAATCGCGCTTTGCGAATCGCGCTGCGAGCTGAGTTCACGACCGTGAGTTCACGAATCAAACATGCAACAGCTTCTGTGAAGACTCGTTTCACTTGCGTGTTCTACCGATTCCTATGAAAGAGGAATCAACCATAATTTTTGCTCACGGACACGGTCGCGCAAAATGCCACCCACCGAGAGGCTAACAGAGAGGCGTGCGTGCTCGCACACTCATATTAAATGAAACGACCGCTCTATGGTCGTTTCGTTAACTTGGTAGGTACCAAAATTGCCATAGTATGACAAGAGTGTATGACGAGTATAAATGATAGGTCATGACATGCGTGTCGTGTAGGTCACGAAACAGCCGCCTACGTCTTGGTGCTCTCATGGTCGTTTCGTTAACTTGGTAGGCTACTCGGACAGTGCTTCGCATAACATCAATTCCCACAGGGCGTGGGATCTGCCGGCATGTATTTTTTGTATACTCAATGAACCTCAACCTGAGACATTTCTATTCTACAGAAAATCAATTTATAGCTACATTATATCTACTTCTGGACATGTTCCTACAATGTAAAAGCATGCAACCACCCTTCTCATTTTAATGCAGCGCCTTAACTTATGTGGCAATCCATGCAGCATATGGCTGCGCATAGCATTCACAGATGCCTACTCCTCGCTCATCGCAATTGTCAGAAGTCGCGAAAGTGAAGTTTGTGGATTAAGATGTACAATTGCGCACCTTCTTTGTGAATGTTCTCGTTACAGTGTGCAAATAACAATGGCCTGCGCCACCGCTCGACTAATATTACAATCGTCCCCTTACTTGAAATGATCGTTGAACCCTATAATCGGTCTAGGTTGCATTTTAGCGCGTTGCCAGCGCTAGAATGCTTTTTTAAGAAAGAATCCTACTATACGTGTTCATGCTAGAAATCGCGCAATCTGATGGCGGTGCCCAGCGAGGTGAACACACTATCACGTCTCCATGGGTCCCTGGTCTCCGTGGTGCGATCGGCAATGAACTCGCTGTCGGGGAGGCAAGATCGGCATTCTCTATTCCGCTGATGAAATGCGGATTGCCTACTCGCGACTTGGCAATAACTCTATGATCCAGGCACTCATGCAGGTCCTTACTATATTATACACATCTTGCGCTGACAACACCCACAGAAGTCTGCATGCAATCGACCCAGATGGGAAATTCCGTATTCACTCGCAGGCTACGCGGAGCCAAGCGTCACTACTAGGCAGGATTCGGCTGGGCGTTTTGCTTTCACCCGCCACTACGCGCACCTCATCGGCCTGTCGAATAGTCCCGACTGGAAACACTGTCAGACGCCTGAAACGCTGGGACACATATTATAGGATTTCCCAGCATATAAGCGGGAGAGACGGACGCTGGACACTTTCCTAGCCAGCGTCGGCAGGCAACCACTGTCGGAGGGTGCTATTCGCGGCCCGTTGCCTGAAACTTCAATTGCAATGCGGACAACGAAAGCGATGTTGAAGTTCCGGCATGACAAGGGTCTAGACGAGCGGCTTTAGTAGGACCACTGTCTTACGTACATAAGCATTTACTCCTTCCCTTCTCCTCCTCGTCACTCATTCCTATACTTTCCCTATCCTTTCCCTCTTCCCCATTGCAGAGTAGCAGATTAGAGCGCACCAGCTCAGGTTGACCTTTGGCTCAGGTTGCCTATATGCCGTAAATAAAATATCTAACCTACTAAGTCTATCGCAGTCTAGCATATTGCCTCTCTCCTTGATGTTTACTTTCTTCATCAAAACGTCTGTCCCTATATTGTACAACTACCTATGTCTGTAACGACTCTATCAATACCTTCCCTGCTTTTTTTCCACCAATTACTAAACGTATCTTGCTTATCTCCACTGCTGACCAATTACTGCTTTCGTCCGCTTTGAATCCCGGTGCTTTTGGAAGGCGGACGCTTCCTCCGGGTTTCACTGGGTGGACATCTTCGCATTCCAGTACAATGTGCCGAGTCGTTAGCGGATTTTAGCTGCAGCAGACACATGCCTCATTCTGTTGCGAATAATTGCTCCAATATGTTTCACTCTGGACACGATGCGTCATCTGGCGGCTCCGCTGTGAAGTTCGAGCGTGGCTTCCGGGATGCGCGTCGGTGAGTGCGATCCGTGATAATTGTTTCAAAACCTAAGGGGCTTTACGTGCCAAAACCACGATCTCATTATGAGGCACGCCGTAGTGGGGGACTCCGGAAATTTAGACCACTTCTGGTTCTTTAACGTACGCCTAAATCTAAGTGCACGGGCGTTCTTGCATTTCGCCCCCATCGAAATGCGGCCGCCGTGGCCGGGATTCGCTGATAATTGTTTCGCCGTGCCTATTCCGTGGACCAGACCACAGGATAAACTCGCACTTTATTCTGTCGACCAAACCACAAAATACACTTCAGCGTTATTTTGTGGACTAGACCACAATATAGGCATAGAGAAAGAATTTCAACAAGAGGGGACACTCTTGTTGAAATTCAGCCCACGCACATGCGCCGTCGATACCTGGACAGCATGGCGGTGGCGGCTACTGCCATTAATGAGAAGTCTTGGTCACTTCACGGGGTTTGTATCCATGAGTAGCTCTATCAACACTTTACCAAACAGTAGCTCAAAGAGTGCTTATTCAGGCAGATAAATGTGACAAACTGCTCATTTAGTATTTTCCTTCGCTGTTGTTACAGATATAACTTAAAAAGACGCGTGCCTGAAACAAATATTCCCACAAATATTATTAACTCTTTCGAAATGTGGTTATGTTCATAAAATATTCCATCGAGAACTTACTATATTGCCAGAGTGATATTGCATGTTCCTTAATGTGGCATGCACGAACGATCGCTTGGTAAGCTTTGGCTCCATTGGCGGTGAGTAAACATGCGCTGTATGGTCAAACGCAACCGCGAACACCATTCCATGTTGTTTTGTGGTGTATATGAGCATTTGTTTTGTGGCGCCAACGAGGATCAGCGGCAATGCAGGGGCAGCCAAAAAGAGCAATGTATCCGCTACTACGCCGTTTGCGTAAGCTCATGTACGAACAAGCGTGCGCAGACTGGATCATTCTGAACGAAGACCAGTTTCTGCGTAAATGGTCCACAATATTCATAAAGCCCCGTAATGGGCGCATCACTGCACAGTTGTTACCGTACTAGCCCATTAATGTCTGGCAGGCCAGTGCACCTGCCAGATCCATATGCCACTTTAGTGTGTTCTTTTTTATTTTCATAATGTGCCATTTTGATTGTATGTGCCAGTGCCGCTAGTGTTTGTTTTCCTGTACATGAATCCAAGTGCACATGTATTTCATGAATGTCTGTTTGAAATAAACTTCTCTTTATCTGGTCAAGCGTTTCTCAACACCCAAGTCCCGCTGTTTTATCCCTTTCGTTTCCCTCTTTCGCTCGACGAGGGAATACACTGTAGTTCTTTTAGCCAATCAGCATCTTGGATCAGGTGGCCATATCCCGCACATGATGTGTCGTCGTTTCCCGCCGGGCTCCGCCTCCAATCTTGCTAGGTCGCCCCCGAACACAGGCTGACACCTTGGGAACCGAACGTTGATGTCGTTCCCCCGGGATTGCCAGACACTGGCCCCCTTCAAGATTCGCCTCTCCATAGCGGTCAGTTCGCGGAACCAAGGAGGGCGGTGGCTGTCTCGAAAGGGCGCCAGTCATCGTCGTGGTTCGGGCGGTGCTGGTAATTCACGGAACCACACCAAAGGGGCGGACGCTGCCGTTTAGCGACGTATGAGGTAGCCCGAAGACCAACTGCTAATCCCTCAGTCCCAGGTGACCATTCTCTCGGTGCCAGGTTGGAGCGTCTGAGTCGGCGCCGGCCTCCTTTGTCCCGAGGGACCGCCAGACACAACAGCACGTAGTAGTGACGCTGAAGAAAACAGTCGTAAAACTGTATGACGAAACTGATTCTTTATTGGGGGAACCTGTGCCATAGAGAAAGATATTCAACACGAGGGGACCCTCGACAAAAACTGGTAACAGGAAACACGTCACCGTACGTCACGCTATAGTATTGATGCCGAACGTTAGCTACGGCGAGCATCGAAAAAAAAGAAAGTGAAATTAAGTTAACAGACATTGATTTATTTTTTAAACTCTTTGCCGCGAAAACTAAAATGTTTTGCGTACAAATGAACTGAAACTTTGCGACTTATTTTTCTTGCCTTATCTAGTGACAGGCCAATGACTCGCCAGATGCATGCGTCATCCGCCAGACACTACCCCGAAGCCAGCGAGGATGGCTGCGCGCGCGTTTGAGCGCTCGCGCGCGGCGACCCGTCTGTGTCTTTTTTTTTATGTAACCTGGTTTATTGGGCTCTCGGCGTATTCTTGCGTTCCTTCTGCACTGGGACAAGACACCACTGCACTGTTGGACTACGGCAAGGTGAGAAATCTTGTTTCACAGTCCGACGCAATTAGGCTTACGGCACGGGACCGAGACTTAAGACGCAGTTAGCGAAAAACAGCTCGGCCATCCTGGCGCAGTTAATTTGAGTGAATGAATCGTGCTGGGACATATTTCCGACGCTATCTAGGGGATTATTGTAATTTATTTCGGTTTTTGAGGCACACTGGCCGCATAGGGCGCCGTGTCGGAGTTAGCGAGAACTCGGCTGTGGTGCGTAGTCTAGTGCATCTTGCTAGGAGAAGTTTGTGCCGCTTTCTCTTACGCCAGACATTACTGAAAAGTAATTTCGTTACTTTCCGTGGTACTTTTGAGGCACGCTGGCCGCACAGCGCGCTGTGACGCAGTTAGCGATAAGCAGCTCGGCCGTGGTGATAAAGTTAGTTTGGCGTGTAATGAATCTTAGCGGGACAAGTTTGCGACGTTTTTTGTGGTCCCGCAACAACATATACCTTATTTCGGTACTCACGCCTGTTGAAAACGCGATGCGCGATTGCCAAGAGTGATAACATGGGAGTGTGTTGCTGGAGCCGGCAGAGCGCGCGAAATATAACGCCGAGGAACATATCAGAAACTTGTAATTCGAAAATTCCGTCCTCTAAAGGACTGAAAACAGGCTTTGCACCCGCGCATTTGTCTTGAGTGCCTGTTGCGTCCATCTCTGTGTATGTAGCGTACCATCGCGTCGCCCGAGGCCGAGGACGCTTGGAAATCAGATGTTTCCATATTTTATGGTATTGTTTCGGATGAGTCGGGTATTTTCTACGCCACATATATATATATATATATATATATATATATATATATGGGTGTGTGTGTGTGCGTGTGTGTGTGTGTGTGTGTGTGTGTAAAAGCGAATTGATTTTGTTAGTAATGCCGCCCATTCATCGCTTTCGCACGTTTCGCCTCTACACGCAGTATTCCTATGTCTCAATACCAAAATGACACATGCTTGCAACATGCTGTTACGTGCTTGTAAATGCTTGTAATTTACTTTTTTTCAGCTGGTGCCGTCCGGTGGAGCTTCATACGTGAACAACTGCTTACCTGGGGTCACAACGTTGGATGAACGCACAAAGCGCGGAACGAGCTTTTATATTGAGCAAAATAAATATTTCCACATTTCACAAAGGTCTTGTGGCGTGCTAGCTTGCTTTCAAAATGCGCGCGCCCAAAACCGACACCGAAAGTGATTTATGCCAACCGCTTGGCGCGCTGCAGTCAATTCGGCCGCTGGGTTGTCAATTATCAAGCTGTCATTCTTTTCTACAGATCCTCCATCTGTCGCTAAACAGATGCAACTACGTGTACCATCTCGGCATCCATTATTTTTGTGAAGTGATGCATCTTTTTTAACTATTGCTGTTCATAAATGTTTGCCAGCTGTGCATGTACAGAACAAATCCGTAATGGCTATCAAAGCACACAAATAGCCATGTTAACGCAGATGAAATGTATATTTATTACAATGTATTTTTGGCAAAACAGTGATTCTGACAGAGGAACCACGATGGTAGCGACGTCAGTGGTTTTGCAAGTACCATGGTTCCTACAGGTTTTGAAGGACAAAATTAGAACTATTTTTTCCATAACACTATGGATACTGTTATTGCATCAGAAATACAAAAATGAGGTAACAGTTGTGGCAACAATAACACAAGTGAGGGTGTCATGCATGTTTGGTAGCAGTCTTTGCAAAACCATGTACTTGATTTGGGCAAACGATCAAGACATGCACGTTTCAAATGTCTCCATTCCAGGCGGGAGTCACACCATACAGAATCCGCCTTGCCAAAAAGTTTTTTGCATGTCGGACAGAACCATGCCGGTTTTTTCTTCTTAATTTCTAATAATGACAATACGGAGAGCCAGGCATCATCTTCAAAGTATGGCTTTATCTCTGCCAAACTGCAGGTATCGTCTAAAATTGCCGAGCGCACCTTTTTTTGGCAATACCTCCACCATGTGTTCTGAAATGTTTGTGCCATTCATTGCAGCTTCCAAACTGCAACTATCCACAAGCCATCCAAGCATGAGTTTCGCGCGATCAGCAGGTGCCTTCTTTTTGAACGGAACTGGACGTATGCACCCCTGTTTTGTGGGATGACCGATAACAGTCTGCCCCCTTCCTTTTGGCCTTCCACTGTGCTTCAATGCTGCTGGTAACTTGATGTAGCCAAGGTGGTCCACATAACCTAGAACCATATAACAGTTCATCAATATAAATAAAAAGCTTAAGAACAGTGAAATACTTTCAAGCAAGGAAACATAACTTATTCACACCTTTCTAAAGTTATAGCGGCAGAACCTGCTTACGTTTCATTACGTGTTGACCACCCAAATAAAGTAGCCATCCTTCTCTGCTGCACTAATCTCTTTTTAGATTATTTTCTTCCAAAGACAAATAGAGAGTGGAATCACCTTCCCCCTACATCGCTGCCACTCGGGACCAAGCATTGTTCAAGTCTGCAGTTACTGAGCACTTTCTGGTGCAGTTGCAACCTAATGTATTTTCCTTTGAATCCCTGTTATTGCTTTGTTGTGTATTTATATGGTACCCACCCTCTCTGTAACGTCCTCTGGGTCCTGAGGGTAAACTAATAAATAAAATAAAAAATAAAATAACGTGTAAGATAAGACAGAACTGACATCACTTGAGAAGAACCATGTAAATGTGTCACTGAAGGCAAGTACAACGCAGCTTACCACTTGCACTGCATGCTTGCTGCAATATTTCTGCAGGTGCTCCTTCCCGAGTGGGTAGTGACACGGGCTCTGCTGCGCCTTCGCCGGGTGCTGGTATGGCCATGGGCTGGCCTGCTGTTGCAAGGCAGTTTATTAAACACTTCATAACAATGCAGAACTGGCATCACTTGAGAAGAACCATGGAAATGCGTAACTGAAAGGAAATGCAACTCAGCTTACCACTTGCACTGCATGCTTGCTGCAATATTGCTGCAATACTGCTGCAGGTGCTCTTTCCCGAGTGGGTAGTGAAACGGGCCCTGTTGTGCCTTCGCCGGGTGCTGTTATGGCCATGGGCTGGCCTGCTGTTGCAAGGCCGTTTATTAAACACTTCATAACAATGCAGAACTGACATCACTTGTGAAGAACCATGGAAATGCATCACTAAAAGGAAATGCAACTCAGCTTACCTCTTGCACTGCATGCTTGCTGCAATATTGCTGCAGGTGCTCCTTCCCGAGTGGGTAGTGTCATGGGCTCTGTTGTGCCGTCGCCGGGTGCTGGTATGGCCATGGGCTGGCCTACTGTTTCAAGGCAGTTTATTAAACACTTCATAACAATGCAGAAGTGACATCACTTGTGAAGAACCATGGAAATGCATCACTGAAAGGAAATGCAACTCAGCTTAGCACTTGCACTGCATGATTGCTGCAATATTGCTGCAATACTGCTGCAGGTGCTCTTTCCCGAGTGGGTAGTGAAACGGGCCCTGTTGTGCCTTCGCCGGGTGCTGTTATGGCCATGGGCTGGCCTGCTGTTGCAAGGCCGTTTATTCAACACTTCATAACAATGCAGAACTGACATCACTTGAGAAGAACCATGTAAATGTGTCACTGAAGGCAAGTACAACGCAGCTTACCACTTGCACTGCATGCTTGCTGCAATATTGCTGCAGGTGCTCCTTCCCGAGTGGGTAGTGTCATGGGCTCTGTTGTGCCGTCGCCGGGTGCTGGTATGGCCATGGGCTGGCCTACTGTTTCAAGGCAGTTTATTAAACACTTCATAACAATGCAGAAGTGACATCACTTGTGAAGAACCATGGAAATGCATCACTGAAAGGAAATGCAACTCAGCTTAGCACTTGCACTGCATGATTGCTGCAATATTGCTGCAATACTGCTGCAGGTGCTCTTTCCCGAGTGGGTAGTGAAACGGGCCCTGTTGTGCCTTCGCCGGGTGCTGTTATGGCCATGGGCTGGCCTGCTGTTGCAAGGCCGTTTATTCAACACTTCATAACAATGCAGAACTGACATCACTTGAGAAGAACCATGTAAATGTGTCACTGAAGGCAAGTACAACGCAGCTTACCACTTGCACTGCATGCTTGCTGCAATATTTCTGCAGGTGCTCCTTCCCGAGTGGGTAGTGACACGGGCCCTGTTGTGCCTTCGCCGGGTGCTGGTATGGCCATGAGCTGGCCTGCTGTTGCAAGGCAGTTTATTAAACACTTCATAACAATGCAGAACTGACACCACTTGAGAAGAACCATGGAAATGCATCACTGAAAGGAAATGCAACTCAGCTTAGCACTTGCACTGCATGATTGCTGCAATATTGCTGCAATACTGCTGCAGGTGCTCTTTCCCGAGTGGGTAGTGAAACGGGCCCTGTTGTGCCTTCGCCGGGTGCTGTTATGGCCATGGGCTGGCCTGCTGTTGCAAGGCCGTTTATTAAACACTTCATAACAATGCAGAACTGACATCACTTGTGAAGAACCATGGAAATGCATCACTAAAAGGAAATGCAACTCAGCTTACCTCTTGCACTGCATGCTTGCTGCAATATTGCTGCAGGTGCTCCTTCCCGAGTGGGTAGTGTCATGGGCTCTGTTGTGCCGTCGCCGGGTGCTGGTGTGGCCATGGGCTGGCCTACTGTTTCAAGGCAGTTTATTAAACACTTCATAACAATGCAGAAGTGACATCACTTGTGAAGAACCATGGAAATGCATCACTGAAAGGAAATGCAACTCAGCTTAGCACTTGCACTGCATGATTGCTGCAATATTGCTGCAATACTGCTGCAGGTGCTCTTTCCCGAGTGGGTAGTGAAACGGGCCCTGTTGTGCCTTCGCCGGGTGCTGTTATGGCCATGGGCTGGCCTGCTGTTGCAAGGCCGTTTATTCAACACTTCATAACAATGCAGAACTGACATCACTTGAGAAGAACCATGTAAATGTGTCACTGAAGGCAAGTACAACGCAGCTTACCACTTGCACTGCATGCTTGCTGCAATATTTCTGCAGGTGCTCCTTCCCGAGTGGGTAGTGACACGGGCCCTGTTGTGCCTTCGCCGGGTGCTGGTATGGCCATGAGCTGGCCTGCTGTTGCAAGGCAGTTTATTAAACACTTCATAACAATGCAGAACTGACACCACTTGAGAAGAACCATGGAAATGCATCACTGAAAGGAAATGCAACTCAGCTTAGAACTTGCACTGCATGATTGCTGCAATATTGCTGCAATACTGCTGCAGGTGCTCTTTCCCGAGTGGGTAGTGAAACGGGCCCTGTTGTGCCTTCGCCGGGTGCTGTTATGGCCATGGGCTGGCCTGCTGTTGCAAGGCCGTTTATTAAACACTTCATAACAATGCAGAACTGACATCACTTGTGAAGAACCATGGAAATGCATCACTAAAAGGAAATGCAACTCAGCTTACCTCTTGCACTGCATGCTTGCTGCAATATTGCTGCAGGTGCTCCTTCCCGAGTGGGTAGTGTCATGGGCTCTGTTGTGCCGTCGCCGGGTGCTGGTATGGCCATGGGCTGGCCTACTGTTTCAAGGCAGTTTATTAAACACTTCATAACAATGCAGAAGTGACATCACTTGTGAAGAACCATGGAAATGCATCACTGAAAGGAAATGCAACTCAGCTTAGCACTTGCACTGCATGATTGCTGCAATATTGCTGCAATACTGCTGCAGGTGCTCTTTCCCGAGTGGGTAGTGAAACGGGCCCTGTTGTGCCTTCGCCGGGTGCTGTTATGGCCATGGGCTGGCCTGCTGTTGCAAGGCCGTTTATTAAACACTTCATAACAATGCAGAACTGACATCACTTGTGAAGAACCATGTAAATGTGTCACTGAAGGCAAGTACAACGCAGCTTACCACTTGCACTGCATGCTTGCTGCAATATTTCTGCAGGTGCTCCTTCCCGAGTGGGTAGTGACACGGGCTCTGCTGCGCCTTCGCCGGGTGCTGGTATGGCCATGGGCTGGCCTGCTGTTGCAAGGCCATTTATTAAACACTTCATAACAATGCAGAACTGACATCACTTGTGAAGAACCATGGAAATGCATCACTAAAAGGAAATGCAACTCAGCTTACCACTTGCACTGCATGCTTTCTTGCTATATTGCTGCAGGTGCTCCTTCCCGAGTGGGTAGTGACACGGGCCCTGTTGTGCCTTCGCCGGGTGCTGGTATGGCCATGAGCTGGCCTGCTGTTGCAAGGCAGTTTATTAAACACTTCATAACAATGCAGAACTGACACCACTTGAGAAGAACCATGGAAATGCATCACTGAAAGGAAATGCAACTCAGCTTAGCACTTGCACTGCATGATTGCTGCAATATTGCTGCAATACTGCTGCAGGTGCTCTTTCCCGAGTGGGTAGTGAAACGGGCCCTGTTGTGCCTTCGCCGGGTGCTGTTATGGCCATGGGCTGGCCTGCTGTTGCAAGGCCGTTTATTAAACACTTCATAACAATGCAGAACTGACATCACTTGTGAAGAACCATGGAAATGCATCACTAAAAGGAAATGCAACTCAGCTTACCTCTTGCACTGCATGCTTGCTGCAATATTGCTGCAGGTGCTCCTTCCCGAGTGGGTAGTGTCATGGGCTCTGTTGTGCCGTCGCCGGGTGCTGGTATGGCCATGGGCTGGCCTACTGTTTCAAGGCAGTTTATTAAACACTTCATAACAATGCAGAAGTGACATCACTTGTGAAGAACCATGGAAATGCATCACTGAAAGGAAATGCAACTCAGCTTAGCACTTGCACTGCATGATTGCTGCAATATTGCTGCAATACTGCTGCAGGTGCTCTTTCCCGAGTGGGTAGTGAAACGGGCCCTGTTGTGCCTTCGCCGGGTGCTGGTATGGCCATGGGCTGGCCTACTGTTTCAAGGCAGTTTATTAAACACTTCATAACAATGCAGAACTGACACCACTTGAGAAGAACCATGGAAATGCATCACTGAAAGGAAATGCAACTCAGCTTACCACTTGCACTGCATGCTTGCTGCAATATTGCTGCAATACTGCTGCAGGTGCTCTTTCCCGAGTGGGTAGTGACACGGGCCCTGTTGTGCCTTCGCCGGGTGCTGGTATGGCCATGAGCTGGCCTGCTGTTGCAAGGCAGTTTTATTAAACACTTCATAACAATGCAGAACTGACATCCACTTGAGAAGAACCATGGAAATGCATCACTGAAAGGAAATGCAACTCAGCTTAGCACTTGCACTGCATGATTGCTGCAATATTGCTGCAATACTGCTGCAGGTGCTCTTTCCCGAGTGGGTAGTGAAACGGGCCCTGTTGTGCCTTCGCCGGGTGCTGTTATGGCCATGGGCTGGCCTGCTGTTGCAAGGCCATTTATTAAACACTTCATAACAATGCAGAACTGACATCACTTGTGAAGAACCATGGAAATGCATCACTAAAAGGAAATGCAACTCAGCTTACCACTTGCACTGCATGCTTGCTGCAATATTGCTGCAGGTGCTCATTCCCGAGTGGGTAGTGACACGGGCCCTGTTGTGCCTTCGCCGGGTGCTGGTATGGCCATGAGCTGGCCTGCTGTTGCAAGGCAGTTTATTAAACACTTCATAACAATGCAGAACTGACACCACTTGAGAAGAACCATGGAAATGGATCACTGAAAGGAAATGCAACTCAGCTTAGCACTTGCACTGCATGATTGCTGCAATATTGCTGCAATACTGCTGCAGGTGCTCTTTCCCGAGTGGGTAGTGAAACGGGCCCAGTTGTGCCTTCGCCGGGTGCTGGTATGGCCATGGGCTGGCCGGCTGTTACAAGGCAGTTTATTAAACACTTCATAACAATGCAGACTGACATCCCTTGAGAAGAACCATGGAAATGCATCACTGAAAGGAAATGCAACTCATCTTACCACTTGCACTGCATGCTTGCTGCAATATTGCTGCAGGTGCTCCTTTCCAAGTGGGTAGTGACAAGGGCCCAGTTGTGCCTTCGCCGGGTGCTGGTATGGCCATGGGCTGGCCGGCTGTTACAAGGCAGTTTATTAAACACTTCATAACAATGCAGACTGACATCCCTTGAGAAGAACCATGGAAATGCATCACTGAAAGGAAATGCAACTCATCTTACCACTTGCACTGCATGCTTGCTGCAATATTGCTGCAATATGCTGCAGTGCTCTTTCCCGAGTGGGTAGTGACACGGGCCCTGTTGTGCCTTCGCCGGGTGCTGTATGGCCATGGGCTGGCCTGCTGTTGCAAGGCAGTTTATTAAACACTTCATAACAATGCAGAACTGACATCCACTTGAGAAGAACCATGGAAATGCATCACTGAAAGGAAATGCAACTCAGCTTACCACTTGCACTGCATGCTTGCTGCAATATTGCTGCAATACTGCTGCAGGTGCTCTTTCCCGAGTGGGTAGTGACACGGGCCCTGTTGTGCCTTCGCCGGGTGCTGGTATGGCCATGAGCTGGCCTGCTGTTGCAAGGCAGTTTATTAAACACTTCATAACAATGCAGAACTGACACCACTTGAGAAGAACCATGGAAATGCATCACTGAAAGGAAATGCAACTCATCTTAGCACTTGCACTGCATGCTTGCTGCAATATTGCTGCAATACTTGCTGCAGCTGCTCTTTCCCGAGTGGGTAGTGACACGGGCCCTGTTGTGCCTTCGCCGGGTGCTGGTATGGCCATGAGCTGGCCTGCTGTTGCAAGGCAGTTTATTAAACACTTCATAACAATGCAGAACTGACATCCAGTTGAGAAGAACCATGGAAATGCATCACTGAAAGGAAATGCAACTCATCTTACCACTTGCACTGCATGCTTGCTGCAATATTGCTGCAATATTGCTGCAGCTGCTCTTTCCCGAGTGGGTAGTGACACGGGCCCTGTTGTGCCTTCGCCGGGTGCTGTTATGGCCATGGGCTGGCCTGCTGTTGCAAGGCAGTTTATTAAACACTTAATAACAATGCAGAACTGACATCCCTTGAGAAGAACCATG
Organism: Dermacentor silvarum; assembly: GCF_013339745.2. NCBI lineage: Eukaryota > Metazoa > Arthropoda > Arachnida > Ixodida > Ixodidae > Dermacentor > Dermacentor silvarum. The sequence continues at coordinate 73,646,494 of NC_051159.1, forward strand.
GAAATGCATCACTGAAAGGAAATGCAACTCATCTTACCACTTGCACTGCATGCTTGCTGCAATATTGCTGCAATATTGCTGCAGCTGCTCTTTCCCGAGTGGGTAGTGACACGGGCCCTGTTGTGCCTTCGCCGGGTGCTGGTATGGCCATGGGCTGGCCTGCTGTTGCAAGGCAGTTTATTAAACACTTCATAACAATGCAGAACTGACGTCAGCTTAGCACTTGCACTGCATGATTGCTGCAATATTGCTGCAATACTGCTGCAGGTGCTCTTTCCCGAGTGGGTAGTGAAACGGGCCCTGTTGTGCCTTCGCCGGGTGCTGGTATGGCCATGGGCTGGCCTACTGTTTCAAGGCAGTTTATTAAACACTTCATAACAATGCAGAACTGACACCACTTGAGAAGAACCATGGAAATGCATCACTGAAAGGAAATGCAACTCAGCTTACCACTTGCACTGCATGCTTGCTGCAATATTGCTGCAATACTGCTGCAGGTGCTCTTTCCCGAGTGGGTAGTGACACGGGCCCTGTTGTGCCTTCGCCGGGTGCTGGTATGGCCATGAGCTGGCCTGCTGTTGCAAGGCAGTTTATTAAACACTTCATAACAATGCAGAACTGACACCACTTGAGAAGAACCATGGAAATGGATCACTGAAAGGAAATGCAACTCAGCTTAGCACTTGCACTGCATGATTGCTGCAATATTGCTGCAATACTGCTGCAGGTGCTCTTTCCCGAGTGGGTAGTGACACGGGCCCTGTTGTGCCTTCGCCGGGTGCTGTATGGCCATGGGCTGGCCTGCTGTTGCAAGGCAGTTTATTAAACACTTCATAACAATGCAGAACTGACATCAGCTTGAGAAGAACCATGGAAATGCATCACTGAAAGGAAATGCAACTCAGCTTACCACTTGCACTGCATGCTTGCTGCAATATTGCTGCAATACTGCTGCAGCTGCTCTTTCCCGAGTGGGTAGTGACACGGGCCCTGTTGTGCCTTCGCCGGGTGCTGGTATGGCCATGGGCTGGCCTGCTGTTGCAAGGCAGTTTATTAAACACTTCATAACAATGCAGAACTGACACCACTTGAGAAGAACCATGGAAATGCATCACTGAAAGGAAATGCAACTCAGCTTACCACTTGCACTGCATGCTTGCTGCAATATTGCTGCAATACTGCTGCAGGTGCTCTTTCCCGAGTGGGTAGTGACACGGGCCCTGTTGTGCCTTCGCCGGGTGCTGGTATGGCCATGAGGCTGGCCTGCTGTTGCAAGGCAGTTTATTAAACACTTCATAACAATGCAGAACTGACATCCACTTGAGAAGAACCATGGAAATGCATCACTGAAAGGAAATGCAACTCAGCTTACCACTTGCACTGCATGCTTGCTGCAATATTGCTGCAATATTGCTGCAGGTGCTCTTTCCCGAGTGGGTAGTGACACGGGCCCTGTTGTGCCTTCGCCGGGTGCTGTTATGGCCATGGGCTGGCCTGCTGTTGCAAGGCAGTTTATTAAACACTTCATAACAATGCAGAACTGACATCCCTTGAGAAGAACCATGGAAATGCATCACTGAAAGGAAATGCAACTCATCTTACCACTTGCACTGCATGCTTGCTGCAATATTGCTGCAATATTGCTGCAGGTGCTCTTTCCCGAGTGGGTAGTGACACGGGCCCTGTTGTGCCTTCGCCGGGTGCTGTTATGGCCATGGGCTGGCCTGCTGTTGCAAGGCAGTTTATTAAACACTTCATAACAATGCAGAACTGACATCAGTTGAGAAGAACCATGGAAATGCATCACTGAAAGGAAATGCAACTCATCTTACCACTTGCACTGCATGCTTGCTGCAATATTGCTGCAATATTGCTGCAGCTGCTCTTTCCCGAGTGGGTAGTGACACGGGCCCTGTTGTGCCTTCGCCGGGTGCTGTTATGGCCATGGGCTGGCCTGCTGTTGCAAGGCAGTTTATTAAACACTTAATAACAATGCAGAACTGACATCCCTTGAGAAGAACCATGGAAATGCATCACTGAAAGGAAATGCAACTCATCTTACCACTTGCACTGCATGCTTGCTGCAATATTGCTGCAATATTGCTGCAGCTGCTCTTTCCCGAGTGGGTAGTGACACGGGCCCTGTTGTGCCTTCGCCGGGTGCTGTTATGGCCATGGGCTGGCCTGCTGTTGCAAGGCAGTTTATTAAACACTTCATAACAATGCAGACTGACATCCCTTGAGAAGAACCATGGAAATGCATCACTGAAAGGAAATGCAACTCATCTTACCACTTGCACTGCATGCTTGCTGCAATATTGCTGCAATATTGCTGCAGCTGCTCTTTCCCGAGTGGGTAGTGACACGGGCCCTGTTGTGCCTTCGCCGGGTGCTGTTATGGCCATGGGCTGGCCTGCTGTTGCAAGGCAGTTTATTAAACACTTCATAACAATGCAGACTGACATCCCTTGAGAAGAACCATGGAAATGCATCACTGAAAGGAAATGCAACTCATCTTACCACTTGCACTGCATGCTTGCTGCAATATTGCTGCAATATTGCTGCAGCTGCTCTTTCCCGAGTGGGTAGTGACACGGGCCCAGTTGTGCCTTCGCCGGGTGCTGGTATGGCCATGGGCTGGCCGGCTGTTACAAGGCAGTTTATTAAACACTTCATAACAATGCAGACTGACATCCCTTGAGAAGAACCATGGAAATGCATCACTGAAAGGAAATGCAACTCATCTTACCACTTGCACTGCATGCTTGCTGCAATATTGCTGCAATATTGCTGCAGCTGCTCTTTCCCGAGTGGGTAGTGACACGGGCCCTGTTGTGCCTTCGCCGGGTGCTGTTATGGCCATGGGCTGGCCTGCTGTTGCAAGGCAGTTTATTAAACACTTCATAACAATGCAGAACTGACATCAGTTGAGAAGAACCATGGAAATGCATCACTGAAAGGAAATGCAACTCATCTTACCACTTGCACTGCATGCTTGCTGCAATATTGCTGCAATATTGCTGCAGCTGCTCTTTCCCGAGTGGGTAGTGACACGGGCCCTGTTGTGCCTTCGCCGGGTGCTGTTATGGCCATGGGCTGGCCTGCTGTTGCAAGGCAGTTTATTAAACACTTAATAACAATGCAGAACTGACATCAGTTGAGAAGAACCATGGAAATGCATCACTGAAAGGAAATGCAACTCAGCTTACCACTTGCACTGCATGCTTGCTGCAATATTGCTGCAGGTGCTCCTTCCCGAGTGGGTAGTGTCATGGGCTCTGTTGTGCCTTCGCTGGATGCCGGTATGTGCATGGGCTGGCCTGCCATAAAAATGTACCGTTCATTTTCGCAGGTGCAATGAGTGTCGTCACAAAATACGAAACTAGTGCCGAGGCATAAATGCAAGAAACAAAACACTCACTTGTACTATCTATGATTTGCACGATGTCGTCTGAAGCGTCATGTGTTGCTATTTCAACAAGGCACACCTCTTTTCTTTCTTCGATGCTTTTTAATGCCTTCAACAGTGCCATTGCTTCTGATACTTTCGCATTGGCAGTTCTGCAAAAAGTGTCGCAATATTTAGGAGAATTGTCGTAGCTTTTCTATGCTTCTGACACTCTGACATGACCTTTCTTGTAGCTAGATGAGAAAGCACGTTAGCTTGGCCAGCAACAGTTGGATCTGTGGCGAAGAGTCGATAAGACTGACTGTAAAAGCTTCTTGTCCATCTTGTTGGTGTTGCGTTGTCAAAGAGCATTGGTAGGCCAAGCTCTTTACGGTAAAAGAATGTATCTACATGGCAGGCGATTGCTTTGGATAGACAACAAGAGCAGCTTTCCTCAGACACTTGGAGATAAACATACTCTTCTAAGGAACCCATTTCATTTGCTTTTTTTAGTTTCTTGAAGACTATAGCAAATGCATATGGTTTCGAGATGTTGCAGTATTTTTGTTCACAACGTGTTAAATTTCTCACCACTGGGGCCTTCAGCAAGGCCTCCATTGCTCTCTGATGCCGTTCAGGACGCAGACTGTTTTCAGGTCAGGTAACATCTCGTGGAGAGGCGTATGCCACTTGACAACTTGCATTATCTTCTGATTGATGGCTTCAACATGGTTATTTGTGGAATTTCCAAAGGTTGTGGCTTGATGTTTCAAGCCTTCCACCCATTCATTGCGCATCGGGTGCCAATTTTTATTGAAATATTGAAGAACCTTGGCAGAACCAGTGTTCTGCAAGCTTTTATAAGTATCTTGGTATTCTTCTTCAGTTTGGGAGTAGCACAATTTCTGCAATGATCCCAGAATGTGCATCCTCATCTGACTAGTGACACCCATCTTCTCTACGGTCACCTCCCTTTTAAATGTTCGCAGGACATGAAATAACCATATACTGCTCACTGCACAGGGAAACACATTCTTCAAGGTCTTTCTTTCTACAAATTCTTTGTCAGTCATAATAACTTTAGTGTCCGTGGTTGACTTGTTGTTCACATTAAGCCTTGAAAACAATGCTTGTAATGTTGCCTCGTCCTCACCTGCACCCAATATCAATGCCCCTATTTCACTCTCACCATATGGAATCCTCCACAAGGACAACATACAATGGCATCGGTTTATCATTGGTCTTATGAATGGCATCAACAAAAACAATCTCTGGAAAGTTCTCATATGCCTTTTTCATGCCACTATCCTGGTAGAAAAGGTCAGTCAGCACATCATCACTATCCACAAGAATGTCCATAGTGCCGCCAGATTCCTCCACACGTGAGGCAATGAAATTGAGCGTTGACCCTTTCCCTTTCTCCGCCTGCATGTTTGTTGTTAAGTTGTGAAGGTCACGCAGGAGTATTCTCTTCTCACCATTGAAGAAGTGCCCTTGTATGCATTTCTTATTAGCTTTTAGTGCGAGAAGTTTCTTCGCTTCACCTGTTTCCTCTTCGTTGAGCCTTCTTTGGCGTGGCAGGAGCTGGAAACACTTCTGCAAGGAAGATGAACGAATTCAGGAACACATCTACTGCTGCATGTATTTACTTAATTTGTATGAAAGAATTGACCGAGGGCCCCAGCGTTCTTGTTAGACACAACCATATGAAGCCAACAGATATCAAGCAAAGCACAGCGTATTTGTAGTTCTCAATTAAAGTGTCGTTATGGAAAAAAGGGAAACTAATTTCTTGACTGACTGGCAGTGTAATAGACATACCTCACTCAACGTGTGAGCGTGTTCGTCAACCACTTCAATGACTTCCAAGCATTTCCCATCTTTGGTGGCAAGGAAGGAAATGTGGGCCGGGCATTTGATCTTGTATGTCTTGTATAAAATGATACATAGGAGCAGTGAAGTTGCATTCCTGCTGCCACATACATTCACGGCTTTCCCACGCGGTGTATGCCATTCTTTTACCATGCTATACCCTCCCAACGCCATTATTTCACGATTCGTAAATGGTCAATAAAGTGAATTAAATATGGGGAGGAGTCAATAACTTACGTTTGTTTAGGACGAGCACCTGTTGACACGGATTTGTGCGTTCTTCCGCCGTGCTTGCAGCCGTACGTCAGGCTGTAGTAGCTCAGGTTCTCGTCAATGGGGGCGTCTGATGCCTTTCTTTCTTGCAGCATGGACGGTTCGCGATTGACTAATCCAAAATTCGGCGTAAACCGTGCGCTCATAGTCGGCTTATTGCCGATTGGAGTTCCTCAAACGAGGAGAACTTTTGTCCCGCTTTCATGGCATAAACCGCACAGCACAACACGTGTGACTTTCGACGTTAAGGTGCCGACTAGACTAGACAGCGCAGATTTCAATCGATCAATGCGCAACAGGCCGACAGGGGGAACTACCGCACTCCCCCCACAAAATAAATAAAGACGTGTATTTTGTGGTCTGGTCCACAAGATAACACTGAAGTGCATTTTGTGGTCTGGCCCGCAGAACAAAGTGAGAGTTTATCCTGTGGTCTGGTCCACAGAATAGGCCCTGCGTAATTGTTTCTTCGCCGGCTTCCCGCATGCGTGGATCAGCACTCGAAAGTGTCAGGCTGCTGTGTTTGAGGAACCCGTGTGACGCGGCTCCCAATCCACCCAGCTTTAGAGAAAGTTAAAATAACTTCTTTGTTTTTCATTGTATGGCATGACAGAGGTCAAGTACGCACATCATATATACAGACATACATGCGTACGTACGTACATACCGCAAAGTGGGTGGAGTTCACAGGGCAAGGTAATTCTAATCACACTAAAACTAATTATCTTCAGACGCCTTAATCGTAGTAAGGCATGTTGTTGGGCTAGTCGGTAAATAGATTCTGCGGTTTGTGTGTGCGTCTACGCTCCCTTCCCTTCGTCTTCGCGCACTTTAAACATTTCGCAGAGCCTTAATCGTGTTTGTGTTCATATATCTATGAATAAATCAAGAACAGTTTAGTTCACACACACTGGTGAGCTTCTAAGCATATCTTTTTATGTTCTTCCTATCCTTGTATATGATGTTCCTCCCCTAATGGGGAGCAACATAACGTTATTGTAGTTGTGCTTACTGACGTATTTACTCTTTTAGAAGGTTGCCTTTGTCTATATTATGCGAACTACTACGCTTACTAGTACTATGCATTGCGCATGCCTTTTCTTCATTATTTGCATTTAGCCAACTGTTCTCTTGCTCCTGCCAATTATTATTGTTTATTAGTATGCTATTTTCAAAACACCACTTCCTGTAATAATCCTACCAAAGCGTTGACAGTATGAATAAATAAATAAATAAATAAATAAATAAATAAATAAATAAGCAAATAAAAATATTGTTTGCATACTTTCTCTTCTTTGTTCCTCGTCTTATCTACCCTTTCCATTTTTTGCTGGGCACAGTAGTTAGCCGGACAGCTATTCTGGTCAGGACTGTTTTCCATCCATTATTTTATCTCTCCTGGAGAAATAAACCACGCTCAGTCGTATCCCCTTTGGTAAACGTGCCAGAAACTTAGTCTACAATATTTAGGAATACGTTGTAACTTTGCCCATCCGTTGCCCTTTTTTTAATTTTTTTTTGCGACAAGCGAGAACTGAATCAACACTCTAAAAAAAAAGTTTATAGGGCGTATCTTATGATGATGATGATGATGATGATGATGATGATGATGATAAGTGGTTCTTGAGGGAAAAGGAAAGGTTGGCGCTATCTTCTGCAGCCCTTGAGGGAGCACGGCTCAGCGCCAACGTATCTTATCTCCGAACTGTAATCGTCAGCTCTCTCTCTCTCTCTTGCGTTTCCTCTCTTGAAAACTCAGCGCTCGCTACTCTCCGTGTGAAGAATGCTACGTCACGCTGATCATGCGCGTGCCATTCGTGACCTAGAAGTACCGGGCACGCAGCGTTAAAGAAAGGAAAGGTACGCAAAATAACGGTTATTGTTGGGGGACAAGATAAACTACACATGATATAAAATGTTCTTAGAGTGAACTCCATGCGTGACCGCCGTGACAGGAGTGACATCGCTTCCATGAGCCCACCATAAAGCTCACGAAGGCCAGCAGTGGTGCAGAGCGCGGTGTAATGATCATCAGGACCCAATAAAAGGACATTTGCCATTCAGTTCCCGCGATGCCCGAGTAGGTAGCCAACAATCGCACCGCTCTTAAAGTAGTGGTGAAGTTACTCGACTGCTGTGTACACATGTTTTCTTTTCTCTCTTTTCCTTTTTTATTGTCTTTCTTGTCTTCTTTTTTGTGAGCCAGAAACGATCGTAGACAAGGTGTTACAGGCGATGGGCGGAAAAACAAGTAATAGATAAATTCATGTTACGAACAATTGCAAAGCATGTTAAACTCCGTCGCCGCTGAGCGTCTTTAAATCAACTCCTTGAAGCCTAACGTGTCATATCTAAAATTCAAGCTAAATAATGCGACTCTTCCAACGCGCTCAATGTATAAACCCACCTAGACGGTTAAAAAAATCAAACTCCCTGAAATGAATGCAATGGGCAGGTTCTGAAAAATATACTTTCAGACCATCATCAGTGAAAATGCCAGAGGGAAAGAGGTGATAGGGTGATAATAATTTACTAATGTTTTCGCAGCAGGTGACTCTGGAGTCTCCACAAGCTACATTTTTTTTTTTATTTGCATCGTCCAGAATAGTCAAGATACGCCCCAGAGGAGGCATAACTGTCGTTTACGTTGTCTCCATGAAGGTCCTGCGGGAAGTCCAACGCAAAAACACAAATTTGCCATAAAATCAAACGTAGGAACAGTACAAAGCAAAACCAAGGCTTAAAAAAAAAGGTCGAAAGTCACACATCAGGCACGCCGGAACGGGCCACTTCCGCAAACCATGAGTCCATCTTGATAGTAGATTCGTGCAACCCTCTGGCTGGCTGGAAAAGCATGTTTTTTATCGCGCGATTGTCTTCACGGTCTGCTGCGCGAATCGCCACAAAACGGACACGATTTCTTTGTTAGTCAACAATTGCCGCCGCTTCCAGTTCGCCAAACGCCGCGGGCGGCGACAAAACCAAAACCGCTCCCACCAGCGAGCCAGCCAGCCAAGCCCGTGCAGTCAGTAAGCCGTCACACGTGCCAAGCATCCCGCAACGACTCGAGATCTAACGAGATCGCGTAGCCCGCGCCACCTTCACGACGCAGCCGAGCATGCATCCACGGCGGCACCCTGACCGCGTGACCGCGAGCCGATCGCGTTGCCACGGCAACGCCTGCTCGTCAACACTGAATGCCTGCCTAGCCGTCCCCGGCAGCAGACCCCGGCGGTTTCAGCAGGGTGGCCGATGTCCGAGTTTGCATGAGGTCCTCTTACAGCAGTCGTAGCCGAGATGTAGCGGCAATGAACCGCTACATGACTCTGGGTCCGCTCGGGGACGGCACCTACGGATCCGTGGTGCTCGGACAGCGGTTGGACACCGGGGAGAAAGTGGCCATCAAGCGGTGAGTGAATCATCGTGACAATGCAATAGCGCGTGAGATCGTCACTGTGAACATTGACGACGTACGAGCCTGTGCTGTCTTATCTTTCCTTTAGCCGTGTTATACCGAGCGTATCGCCCATGCCACGGAGGTCTACCCAGTTCAAAACTATCTGAAATACTATAACTAAAGCTTGTTTCATTAGTTGTGCAATGAGACACGTACCGAGGTGATCCACGGTGACGAACGAAGCGCTCAGCGCTAAGACTCAACGAAACGCAAAACGAAACAGTCGGAAGGCTTCGTCAAAAGAATATACTGAAAATCGGGCTGGCTTAAATGACTGCGTTATGCTTTTGTGAATGTTTTTGGTGGAAGCCCAGCTTGTTACAAATGTCGAGAAAAAAGATAACCAAGGCCCCATCGTCATTACGTGTTACATCGCTACGCTACACCTACAGCTAAACAATAATAGTGACCCCGTTAAGGTGTTCTTACCTTTTATGCAGTCTCAATTCACCGGTTTGATCAGTGTGCACTTTGGTGTCCTGTGGGCCTGTTCTGTCCTTACATTTCCTTTAACCGTATTCTAACGCATGTCCATTACATGCCACACACGACTGCCAAGTTGAAAATAATCTGCAATACTAAATGAAGCTCGTTGCACTCGTCGGGCAGTTAGGCAAATGCCGGTGGGATCACTGTGCATTTCGGCGTTCTATGGGGCTGTCCCTAAATGTTTCTTTAAACGCGTACTCGTCCTCTGGTGTCGAACATATTTGTTGCTGTGGAAAATACCAAGTTGAAGACCATCTGAAAGACTGTAGCAGACTCTCTTTAAACGGAACCACAAGGGACCAGCAAACTTGGGTCCGTTTATCGGGAGTTTCATTTACTGAGAGACAAAGCTTGAGCATTGCATGAATACAAAACCAACCAACCGTGGGGTTGGTGTTCCATTTAAGCGGTAGTTCAAAAACTGTAAGCAGACTCTAAAGACTGTATACTGCCAGCCAACATTCGTTGCGATACTCGCCAGCAAACTTCAAAGATGAGTTTCTTGAGGCAGAGCGCCACAACTGGCCAGTGAAGTCTAACGATGCGTTTCTAAAGTTTCCAAAGGCGGAGCGACAGAAACCGTTGCGCCAGCGATCGATGCGGGCCCGTTTTAAACCGGGACAACGGGGACGCCAGTCTTTCGACCCGTCAACGTTGACTGACCCCACGGGCTCATTCGGTGGGCTGCATTGGTCTGTACGGTTGTCGATTACTTGAACATATGGCTGAAGTCGGTATGATGTTTCAAACTATAGTTCTCTAAGCCGCATGCCTCTGTGCTTTTCACGGCGAAGCAAGAGAGATAGAATGTAATAACGTGTATATTTTACACCTTGACTTACCTTTGTAGACTGGTGGAAGTCATGAGTCCTCCAGGTCCTTGCGCATGGATGATATTGATTGGCCAGTAGATACAGGACATTTTCGGTGGCCTCTCGGAGCCAAGATGTGTATGATGCCATGAAGTCATTCTCTGTTCATGTGACGTAATTGCCACTGTACTTTTTTTTTGCACGTTGCTTGTTGTGATTATCAAGGCTCCAGCGCAGATCCGTTATGTTCCACTTAATCTGTTGTAGGCGATGTTTATTTTTTTAGAGTTTTCCGTATATGAATATCTGACAATGAGTCATTTTTCATTCGCGGGTGATTTTCTCAGTGCCTTCCTCAGTCAGTCTTTTCACTCACACAATGAATTTATTACCTACGGCGCAAATGTACTAATCATATCGTTCGTACTAGTTTAAATTACAAGTTGCTCCTCACATCTTGTAATCAATGTGTTATGTCTACTATTGTGTAAGGTCTAATGCTACTAAAAGTGTTTAATTGCGTATCTTTGTGAGATAAGTTGTGTCAATTCCTCTGCCCCGCTCCTCACCTGAGGGCATCTGAGGTGGAAGAAGGGGGGGGGGGTGATTTATTGAATAATAAATAAAATAAATAAATGAAAGTATATGCGTACGCTGCCTAGGAACCAGGGTGACCACATGCTTTCCTGGCAACAAGCGAAGGACTGTCACGCAACAAGCCCGCATATACGGTAGGGCTTGTCCTACCTATATCCAACTGGATGCTACAGGAATGTTCCATCAAAAGAACATATCTGAACACCCATGCAGTTTGCTTAAATGAGTGCGTTATACTTACATGCATGTTTCATACACCTTCTTAAGAACGCCAAGGAAAAAAAATTAGGACACTATTGTCATGAGTGATTACTTCACTGCCTTGCGCTAATCAATGATACTAGTGAGTCTGATGACATCAGAATAGCGTTCAGTGCTTCCGATGAGCATTGGGCCTCTAAATCAACGATGCACTGTGACTACTTGGGAACTTGACAACGTGAAAGTACTGGTGAAGGATATGACATATATAACTCATGTCTTTTAAATGCGAAGTATTTATTGGCAAACATTTGCCACTTTGACAGTATCTATCTATCTATCTATCTATCTATCTATCTATCTATCTATCTATCTATCTATCTATCTAAGCGCCTACGTCTTGGTGCTCTCATGGTCATTTCGTTATCTTCGTCTGTACCAAAATTGGCATGGTATGACAAGCTCCCAGTCAGGATTTGGCAGTCCCTGCCGTATGCACACCAACTCAATTTTATTCTTCTGTAAATTTCCTTTTCATGATCAGGGTCATGAAATGAATATCCTGTCATGTGTCATGTAGGTCATGAAACAGCCGCCTACGTCTTGGTGCTCTCATGGTCGTTTCGTTAACTTGGTAGGTGCCAAAATGGGCTTAATATGACAAGAGTGCATGACGAACATTCTTGTGAACGCACTCTTGTCATACTACGCCAATTTTCATCGTCATCATCAGCAGCTTATATTTTATGTGCACTGCAGGACGAAGGCCTCTCCCTGCGATCTTCAATTACCCCTGTCTTGCGCTAGCTGATTCCAATTTGCGCCTGCAAATTTCCTAACTTGATCACCCCACCTAGTTTTCTGCCTGCGCTTCCCTTCTCTTGGTATCCATTCTGTAACTCTAATGGCCCACCGGTTATCCATCCTACGCATTACATGGCCTAACCATCTCCATTTTCTTGTATTAATGTCAGTTAGAATATCGGATATACCCGTTTGCTCTCTGATCCACACCGCTATCTTCCCGTCTCTAAACGTTAGGCCTAACTTTTTTCGTTCCATCGCTATTTGTGCGGTCCTTAACTATTCACCTTTTAATCCTGAAGCTTTAAACTTCAATCTTTAATCTTTAATATTCAATTCTTTAATCTTCAACCCCACTCTTCCACTTTCGCGGTTAAGGTCCTTAATCATTTGTTGTAATTCGTCCCCATTGTTGGTGAATAACAGTATGTCATCTGCAAACGGAAGGTTACTGAAATATTCGCCGTTGACCCTCACTCCTAAGCGTTCCCAGTCTAAGAGCTTGAATATTTCTTCTAGGAATGCAGTGAATAGCATAAGAGAGATTGTGTCCTTTTGCCTGACCCCTTTCTTGATAGGTAACTTTCTACTTTTCTTGTGGAGAACCAAGGTAGCTGTGGAATCCTTGTAGATATTTGCCAAGATATTCACGTATGCCTCCTGTACTCCTTGATTACGCAATGCATCTATGACTGCTGGTATCTCTACTGAATCAAATGCCTTTTCATAATCTATAAAAGCCATATAGAGAGGTTGATTGTACTCAGCAGAATTCTCGATTACCTGATTGATGACATGAATATGACCCATCGCAGAATATTCCTTCCTGAAGCCAGCCTGTTCTCTTGGTTGACTGATGTCAAGTGTTGCCCTGATTCTGCTGGAAATTATATTGGTTAATGTTTTATACAATACTAAAAGCAAGCTGGGTCTATAATTCAATACTTTAACGGCTCCCTTCTTATGTATTAGTATAATGTTGGCGTTCTCGCCAACGTTGTCAACATGCCATTTTTGGTACATACCAAGTTTACGAATCGACCATGAGAGCACCTAGACGTAGGCGGCTAGATAGATAGATAGATAGATAGATAGATAGATAGATAGATAGATAGATAGATAGATAGATAGATAGATAGATAGATAGATAGATAGATAGATAGATAGATAGATAGATAGATAGATAGATAGATAGATAGATAGATAGATAGATAGATAGATAGATAGATAGATAGATAGATAGATAGATAGATAGATAGATAGATAGATAGATAGATAGATAGATAGATAGATAGATAGATAGATAGATAGATAGATAGATAGATAGATAGATAGATAGATAGATAGATAGATAGATAGATAGATAGATATTTAACGGCAACCCAAACGTAAGTATACACGATTGTTTTTTGCGTGTTTCGTCCCGCATCGAAACGCGGCCGCCGCTGCCGGTATTGAATCCGCGACTTCGACCTCCGCAGGGCGCGATGCCATGGCCGCTGGACTGCCGCGGCGCGTGCGGTGACGTCATTGCTTACTCCATGCAATCACGGTGCCTCTCTCCCCTCTGGGGATCTTTCAATACTTCACCGGCTTCATTAACTTGTCAGCGGTTAAACGGTTTTCAACAGAAAACTGTCAAAGAAAACAAAAATAAACAAAATATGTCCACATGCATTGCGCAGAAGTTATTTCAGTCCTTTCCTCTTTCGAATAGACAGAGGAAAAGACTGATTTGCTACCCTTACGCCCAGTGTGGGGTAGCAAATCGGAGGCCGGTCTGGCTGACCTACCTTTGCCCTCCTTGCTTTCTCTCTCATTTCAGTGAAAGGGCATAGGTTGCGCAATATTGTGGCAATATATAGAAGTGCACATATTCCGTTATTAACAGCGGAGCTGTTCTTAATCGAGCGTGCGCCGTCGATGACGGCCGCCCTCACCCAGGAGCAGAGCCGGAGAGGTCACGTGACCAGTAGTAGTAGTGATTTTATTGAAGAAAGAAGGACACGCAGCTTCTAGGACGGCACTAATTTCTCCTTCCCTCTCCCCTTCCTATTCCACATAATAGGCCTTCGAGCCATCCTCCAATAAATACATTTTCATCATCATCATCATTGAAGAAAGACGACGTTTATTTCTGCTGCCCAATAGGGAGCGTGGCGCAACATCAGGGGAAGGGGTAAAAGGAGATAAAGATGTTGAAAGGAAGGGAAGAGAAGGAGTCTCATCCGATCATGCAAGAGTCTCATCCGATCATGAAGGCTGGTGATGGTGGCGGTGGCCTGCTGGGGGCGAGCGCTTTGCGATGGGCGATGATCCCGTTCAATTCCACAAACGCGACCAGGACAGAATGAGAGCCGCGCCGGGGAGGGCAGGTCACATGACCATCAGAGGAGAGGTGCGCTGGGCGAGGAGACGACCAATGAGAGGGCGCGGGCTGGGGGGAGGAGGTGGCTACAGCGAAGTTGTGCATTCGCGGCTGCTTGGCTGGCCAGAACGGCGCTAGTTGCAGGGGGTGGGACGCTTCGGCTTCCACGGTCGACAGCGTTCCTAACGCGTTGCGGGGCAAGGGACGCGTCGGCTTCCACGGGCGACGGCGTTCCTAGCGCGTTGCGGGGGATGGGACGCGATCTATGGAAACAGCGGAGATGTGGTCGTTCCTTCGGTCTAAAACGAAGACTACCGCAGCGAAAAAAAAAGAAACATCCGCGACAATCGCAGAAATAGAACGACCACAGCTCCGCTGTTTCGACAGATTTCATTTTGTGGAACTGGCTGCATTTTTTGTTATTGTTTTCCTTATAACTTCTTCAAAATAAGCGTTCAGCTGATAGCCAGCACTCGCGTCATGTGCTTGTCCCTTTAGAGTCCTTGTGTAATTTTCCACTGACAAGCGAGCAGCTTGTGTTTGGACCTTCACGATGTTGGGATTAGCTTGTCTGCACTGGCGAGCAAGTTCAGTTTCTCGGGCGCGCACCGCTTGATCAGCCCTGCGTCGGTGCTGTCTTTCACGGGCGAGCGCCCGTTGTCGCTCCAAGCGTGTTTGGTGCTCGGCGTCCATAGCGGGAAAGCGCGCCCCGGTTACAGTGGCACTGTACCCCGGTGCGCGGGAATTACACTTGTGAGGCTGTTGCGCCCTCTGTTGACTAGTTTCGGTATCAGCTTGGAGTTTTCGGTCGAGTTTTCATTAATTTGGGTTAATGAATGCGTCAATTCATGATGTTTTCGCTATTTAATTTATATTACTTTATACTTTTTTGGCTTAATTTTATCCATTTTTAGGGGAATTTTATGCCTTACGTAGACCTTGTGTTGTGCGTGACACCCACCGACGAGGGACGACATCCCAGGTCCCGGGCCCCTAATGTGTGCCGCACTTAAAACAGGTGTTGTAAACGCGCAATACCGCTTGGCGTCAGGGAAACAAGCCAGGCTATAATTGTAAGTGGACTACTGCTTGCTCGGCTAGCTCTCTTTCAGAGCTGAAGGGTAGTTGCACTCCGTTTTTGTGGGTGGAGCTTGTTTGTAATTTTTAGGTTGTCACCGACTATAGTGACTACATACCACGTATCACCCGCGACCTGTTACGACTGACTGGCATTTAGCACATTTGTACCCGGCGGCTGTTTTCGACAAAGAATGCTGCACCGACAAACCTGCAGGGATGAAATGTCACTCATGCCCTGCGGTGCCCTGCAAGGCCGGGAAGCTGGCGACTAGACCAGCGTCACCTGAGACTAATTGAGATGTCATTATGTTTCGTATATCTTCGGCTGTCCGACAGCTCGGAGCTGATGGGCGAGACTAATTCCGACTCATCGGTCTCGTGCGTCGCTAAACGACATCGTCGCTCTTTTCCGTCACGGTATGCACTGTGACATGCAGTCAAACAAAAGAGCTCACTTGAGACAACGACACCGCCGCCCTTCGTGGAAACTCTATTTAGCGTGAAGGCCCATCTCTCTGTCAAGCTGATCTTCATGAAAATCCGCATCATTCTTGCAAGGGGCCGACGGCAAGAATTTTCGTGGGAACGGATCAAAGTAACCCGCCGTGGTTTCTCAGTGGCTATGGTGTTGGGCTGCTGAGCACGAGGTCGCGGGATCGAATCCCGGCCACGGCGGCCGCATTTCGATGGGGGCGAAATGCGAAAACACCCGTGTACTTAGATTTAGGTGCACGTTAAAGAACCCCAGGTGGTCAAAATTTCCGGAGTCCCCCACTACGGCGTGCCTCATAATCAGAACTGGTTTTGGCACGTAAAACCCCATAATTTAATTTAATTTTAACGGATCAAAGTTGAGGTTCCAAAGTCGCCAAGCGGTTGCCCGTATGTGGGGGCGGTTGCGAAACCTTGGAAGCGTAATATCCGGCGGAGCGGTGCAACGTCAGGGGCGGGATTTTACGAACGTTTTGGTGATTGTGATTGGACGAGAACAACAGTGAATTCCCCCGATGAGAGAAAGGGGGAAAGCGAAGGGCTTAAAAAGTGCGATGAGCCGTGCTCCCTCAAGGGCTGCAGAAGATAGCGCCAACCTTTCCCTTTCAAACAAACCACTTAGTAGGACCTTCAGTGCTGTGAGTGTGCTCGTTCGTGCTCGTACTCTCAAAATGTAAATGCTGTAAATAAACCCTTTTTTTTTGCTTCTTTTGGACGTCGCCGCGGACCTCTTGATCACCCGGCACCATCGTACCTCACCAACTACGTAAACTCGTAATGACCACTCGGACCCGAGTCGCAACCACTGGTGGTTGACTGCAATGAAATGGAACCGTAAGCCAACGCCAAACCCAACAGACCCCATGGTCGCCACGGCAGATGGCATCTATTCCAAGTAACTGGCCATTTATTCCAAAACGTTACTTAAGAGTCTTCGCTGAAAACACCCGGTAGTAAGAACAACGCGCCTTGTTTAGTTCACCGAGGAGACTGGGAAAATCAACTACGCGGGCGCGTGCGCGAATTCACCGCGTCTTTCCTTCCCTCCTCCCTCTATCTCATCTTTCTATTCCCTCTTTCCTCTCCCCCGGTGTAGGGTAGCCAACCAGACGCATTTCTGGTTAACATTCCTACCTTCTCCCTTTTTTTTCCTCCTCCTCCTCGTAATTTGGCTATACGGTGCTCCTAGCATTCCCTCAAAGAGAAACTCGGTGAATGATCGTGTTATCCCAGGACACCGGGAAATGCGCATATATGACGTTTACGAGCGCTTCTCATAGCACTGACAGCTTCGCCGTAAAGCTACACAACGGGTGACCTAAAGTTTCCTGCACTACCACCGTGTGACGTTGTGGATTCGGCATCGTCTGCTTGGTAGTATTAGTTAGGAGCTTGTTCATAAAATCAGGATCACATCGCACTGTATATACGGAGTACAAAAAGACTCTACGTAACAATTTTCTGCTATTTTTTTTCTTCTTTTTAATGCAAGAAGGGACAGCTAAATTGTGTCGTGGCGCGACTATGACGTCATACGCAGCGCAGAACGAGCGCGTAATTTAAAGAGGAAAGTTTAGCCTTCGAATTTCTCCCCTATAACCAACTTTGCTTTCCTTTCTTTTTCTTTTTTTTTTTTTCTGCAGCCGAACCAACGTGTTTTGAATGTCTGCGTTTCAGATCACAAGTGATTCACTGTTTCTTTTAGACCCGAACTCATTCAGCGTTTCTCATTGCCGTCGCCTTATGACCAAAGGTCAACACAAAGCACACATACACACAGGGCGTCAGCGACACAGCCAGCCCTCTCATTCCATTAACCACCGCCGCCGGCGGCCCGGCTGATTCCTGCTGGAACCGGAATCCCGTGGCAGTCGGCCCGCAACGGGGTGTTTGCCGTCTGCCGAAGCACGTGTATGTGTGTGTGTGTGTGCGCGCGCGCGGCAGCGCAAAGCTGCGCAGAGATCCTGGCATGGCCGGGAGCTGTCCTTGGCACCGACGAATGTCGTCAACGTCTCACGTGCCGTGTGGCTTACTCTCTCGTGCTACGTCGCGCGTTCCGTTTCTTCTCGCTTCCTTCTTCTTCATCATTCCTTTTTTTTTTTTTTCTCTCTCTTTTTCTCAAAAAGCCGTGCCATGCTTTCTTCGGCTCCACTCATCGCCGCAGAACGGTGACGTCACTCGCGCGCGCGCGTATTCTGCGCGTCGGGATGTTGCCGACGCTTGCGTGAGGCGCGCGTGGTCACCGCTTAAGGGTTTGTCGAATGTGGGCCAAAACGCGGGCACGTCCTTTACCGGATCTTACGGCCTTGTTGATTTCGTGTCAAGTGAAAGGAAAGAACGATTCCGATCTCGTTTGTTGTTCCGGAAGCGAAGTAACAAAAATATAAATACTCGGAGGGGACAATTTTGCTCCTGCCGGCAGATTTCAAGAAAGCCGTTTGTATACGCCAAACCGCAAAAGTGAAACAGCGGTGTCCTGGTATGCCATGCAGCGAACGGCCGTTTCACGTGTTCTGACATCGCGTTTATAAATATGTATCGAGGCGCGCGTCTACAGGTGTCGGAATAACGTTGAGCAATTGGATGTTATATCTCGTACCTGTCGGTGCCATTTATGCCATTAGGTGTGGGTATCGAAGCGAAGATAGCCTAGATCGCAAAGTCAACGCAGATTTCGTAGCGCGTGTTTTTTCCAAGCATGAATGTCAGTCTTCGTCGTGGCTCGAATGCGGTGGGAGGGTATAGGCGCACTGCAAGTTGTGTGATCAAATAATCGATTAACCCTGTGACTCAAATTAGGTGAACGTTAAATTCGCTCTCTTGTAAAGCATATGTTTGTTCTCGCACGATACGGAGGCGAAACGGTAAAACAATAGGCTTTCGTCTTTCAATACATAAATACATTAGGAATACATCGTAGAAGATGCGGGAGATTAAGCATGCGACACGCTTGGTTATCTCCCACTCTCTCTCTCTCTCTTACTCGGTAGTCTTACTCGGTAGTCCTACTCGACGTTGCTGAAGTTAAATAGGCATGGGAGATATCTTAAAAATCCAATCTATCCAGAAGACGTAGCTACCAATTAGGATTGCATCGATATACCAAAATGACCTAATTTGTAAAGTGAACGTGTAGGACTATTGAATTGTATAATTTCTAGTGTTCGAGTTTCTAGCGTTTCAGTTTCATGTACTTGTGGATGAATCATGTTCTCCCTAGTGTCTGCATTGTGGACTTGCTTTAGCAAATTTTCCTGTTGCACTTATGGAATTGCTTCTCTTTGTTTTCAAATCTGTTTTTGTGTTATGACCCACTCCTGCCTAAGGCCCCATATGAGAGGTCGGCAGTACGCCTGAAATAAAGAAATAAATATATTCGGCAAACTTCAGCTATGCGGCAATGAAACGCTATATGTTGCTGCACAGTTTGTTAATTTGAATGGAGGACCTGTTGAGGTAATTGAACTGGCCCAGGAACTTGGGGTGTTTTATTACCTCATTCACCTCTCTGTATACCCATTATCACTTCAGTTCACTTGCTTAATCATTATTCCACCCTTAATCGCGGTTTTGGGCGCATTATATCGCCTCTTATCCTAAGAGGACCATTTCGTGTCGACGACGCGGTTTTGAAACGACCTTGAAACGGAGACCTGACCATGAGACATAAAAGTATTTCGCCTTAAAAAACAAACATTTATCACACTCATATTTCTCTCCTTCCAAAGGCAGCCAGCACTTTGAAATACTTGGCGCGCGCGCGCCACATGCCACTTTCATCATCTTCTTTCGCTGTGACAGCTCCCGCTTTGAGGCGCCGTGTTAGACTGCACTAATGTGGCCTAATGTAATTTAAGAGAACTTGTTGTTGGGTTAGTTGGTAAATATCAGCAAACATTGTTTAACTGCGCGAACAAACGGCCACAGAGAGAGCATGAAACAAGGATAGCGCAGTACTTGTGGCTTCTGTGACCCTTTGTTCGCGCAGTTAAACAATGTGGCCTAATGGTTCGGTCATTAGGCTTCTGTGCTGGTGTAATCGGACTGGACGCCAACCATCGGACATGTAATTTCTTTTTTTTTTTTTTTTTTTGAGCGAGCGCTTCCACTCGGCGTCAGTGCGCACATGTGGAGCGCGCTCGCCGCAAGTCGACAGTGGTTACAAACGGACACTAAATTGGGTGGAAGAGGCTAAGAAATCCTCACGATAAAAAAAGGCGCAAGCCTGCGCGGCACACGCAGCACAGTCACAGTGTAAGCTGGTTGAGCGGCGCAAGAGTAGCTCCAATTTCGGCACCACGCACAACAGGGTCTTCGCGGCAAAGTCTGTTCGCCTCGATTTTGACGAGAACGATCTGAACTGTCCGCCCGGCGTCGACGGCGAGCTGCGGCTTGTAAAGCTCTCTGCACAGCAGTCTGCTGAGCTCGATGATGCCTGGTTGTAGCCGTGCACGTAGCTCTATGATTGGCTTCTTCAGCAGCGGTTCATACCTTGCGAGGAGATGCCATAACGTGTACCGAAGAGGTACCCAGATTACGCGGACATCTAACATCGGGATCGTGTTGATTGCGCTCCTCGTCTGAATCGCATCTCGTCGTCTGCGCCTGCGCACGCGGCGTTTGCGGGCACCTTAACTAGATGGCGCCACCATACTGGCGGAGGCTGGAATCGCGTTGATTGCGCGCATGGAGGTAAAAAATACTAGGAGGGAGCGTCACGTGATTCCGCTAGCCTCGGCAAGCCAACCTCCTCTGAAGCCACCCCTCCCTCTCTCAAGGGCCCCGTGCGCGGTGCCTTATGGGGCGGAAAAGGCCCACAAGGTTGCCGGAACATTCGTGATTGTTTGGTACGTGGTAACTTTTAGTGGCGCCTGCCGTCACTGGCTTGGAGGCCCGTATGCGGGTGGTGGTGTTCTGCTACTGCGCGCGTCGTTCTTCGCTTCAAATGCGATGCCTTGAAACGTGGAGCAAGACTGGGGCGTCTGACTCATGAAGACAGACAATTTTCAAGGCGTCACTTGCGCTTACCACCGCGGTTAGTGGAGTTGCCATGCGCTCGCGGCTCGAAACCCGTCCAGACGCCCGAGTGTGGTCTATTTTTCCTACGTACTCAAGTTTCGTCAAATCAGCCGTTGTGCACCTTAAACTGTGGTGCGTATTATCTTGCTAATTTTTCGTCCCGCTGTCTTGCACCTAGAAAGAAACGAGGTGTTTTGAGGGTCACTTTTCTTTTTGTCGCATTTTCGCTTAATAAAAGGCTGCAGGTGTGCGTGTTTTATTTTGAGAGAAATAATTTTTGTCACGCTGTCTTGCACCTAGGAAGAAACGAGATGTTGTGAAGGACACTTTTTTGTCGCATTTTCGCTTAATAAAAGGCTGCAGGTGTGCGTGTTTTATTTTGAGAGAAATAATTTTGTCACGCTGTCTTGCACCTAGGAAGAAACGAGATGTTTTGAAGGACACTTTTTTGTCGCATTTTCGCTTAATAAAAGGCTCTCGTGGGCGTGTTTCATTTTGAGAGAAATAAATAGCATTAGCCTGCATTCTAAACGCCGAAGTGATCGCCGTTTATTCAGATTTACGTGTACTATTTTGCAAGATTGTGTGGTGCGACGACGCTGTTGAGACGCGCCTCGGGGATCCATTTTCGTTATATAATAAAACAAATGGACGGAATTTGTGCATTATCTAGAGTTATTCAGCTGTTTCCGAATGCGAGTATAGCCAATTATGTCCTAGAATTAAACACTGCCAGGGGGACCCTTCTTCCTCTGCTAGTGTGAAACGGCATGAAAAGTGAATACATAGCGGCAAGGGACAAAATGGCAGCATTCATTTGCACTTGTGGATTCATTGTGTTGCTGGTGTACTTGTACTATGGAAAGCACATTTTTATGACAACAGTAATTGTTTCATTCTTTATTCAGTGTTTATTGCACCTATAGAAGCCAGAAGATTTCACACAAATACAGAAGGAAGCCACATTTACAATTTAAATGAAGTACATTGCAAAGATAATACACAAAAGAAAATTATAAACAGCAAGTAGGAAAACTTATTGTGCCCCTGCTCTTCGGTATCAGTATTAGCATATTTGTATGCCACAGGGCATTTGTATAATAATGTTATAAAAAGTAAACTATATCACACGTAGTATTGATACCTTTAATAAAACTGGTCAATGGGATCAGCTGTCCTTGAATGTAGCTGCAGTTTTGCTTACAATGCCTTGTATGCAACGCCTTCAATACAGGGCTATAATTGTATAATATTTACATCTGCGCTGTCCTCACAAATATTGAAAGGCTTCGGTGATTGTGCTTGTCAGAAAAGTAAGCAATACATATGCAGAAATTAAAAAAAGAGTGGTAGTTCACAAAGTCAAAGTTGAAACAATTGATGTGAGGTCAGACCCACAAAGTAAGTATGTCAACATTAAAATACAATGCATTTTGCTGCAAGTAGAATTTACAACAAAGCTTATGTTGTATCACATACCTACAAAAAAGTTAGCACCGTCGAAGCTGAGCCAACACACCACAATTAGGACGCGACGGCTCTATTACGTTGTGAACCTCAAATGAATGAATATTTCACGGTATTTAAAACACTCATTGAGTGGTATACACCAAATGTTTGTGGTTACAGTGAATCTGGCATCATAAAAGGCTATTGTAAAGCAAGTGAACAGAGTGAGCACATTAAATTATTTAAATAGTAACACCAACGGTATTCCAGGTGGCAGTGGCAAATTTCCACAAAGGTCAGGTAAAAGACATACAGGATAAACATTAAAAAAACATTGTCATCCTCAAGCGTATACCTAGCTCACACATAATCCATTGAGAGCATTCACAGCATGTCCATGTCATCACACAGTTTGCTCTAGTGAAAGGTAGGCCAGCTAACCTACCGTCATTGTCCACACTGTTTAGCTTGGGCTGAACAGAACAATTGTTTAAGCATAATTTGCATGCAGGCGATTCAAGCTACAGCATTCAGCAAGACAACAAACATGCACTTGCAGAATTTACAATAAGGTATCACATTTTCTCTCTATAAAAGTTTGATATCTGCATACAACGCTCTTGAACAATATATGCACTTTACAAAGTCACTCAAAAAACAAATAAATGCCTTAACATAAAACCTGGTGGGACAGCTCAAGTTGATGGATGAAGGAATTAATTGTGTGGGCCATCATGAACATAATTCACCCATGAGAAAACTTGTGTAGCAAGTCTTCCAGTACTGCGAGCCGCAGGCACCCAAGCTCAGACACATTGCCTGGGTCAGCAGAGTAACCATGATCCTGTAAAATTGCTTCTGTGAGTGGTTCACTGACTGTAGGGAGGTTAATTACATCGATGGAGTATGGTTTTTTCAAAGGAGCGTACAAAGAGAATTTCGATGTGTTCCAATAGAAAGCAATTTCCGCCATCAATGTCCTTGACCTCATTACGAACTATCAGACGCTTCAATGCTGCTGCAAACTGCTTTGCTGTTGGGTTGTCATTGCAGCCCCCAAATGATTTTATTGCAGCAAAAAAGTAACTCAAGGTGGTCCTGACTGAGCTTGGAAGTCGAAAGATATGCCAATAGGTCATTTTCTGTAACCAAGTGGTTGTATAGACGGTTGTCTAAGCACACCACAAAGCGAATTAAGCCTGTCTTTTGGGTGGTCCCTGTCATTAGTTTACCAGCTGCAGCCTCCCTAAGCGAGCAAAAGTAGGCCATAAGTTCTTTGACATACGCAGTGACAGGAGTCACATTTTCAGGACACAGCGGTCCTTTCTATTCTTCTTGCCTTGGATGTCTTGAATTTAAAATGTCAAATGCGTTGTTGACATGCCTGATAAACTCTTCTGTTGGCAAGGAATTTGAAAACTTTGAATTTTTTTAGCTCTGCAGTCACTAAGAGCATCTGCTACCGATTGACTAAACGTTTGAGCCAACAATGAGACTTTCATGGGCTGGTTTTTCCAGGTAATATGTGCTTGTCTAAGTTTGTTTGCCAAATGTAGGCCCTCTGTGTACTGGATTTCATGCAGCTCATCAATGTGTTTCAACAATATGAACTGTTTGTTCGTATCACAATAGCCTTTTTATCAAACAGGGTGTGCCGCAGTAGCTTCAACATGTGACAGGGATCCAACATGGCAAAGAAAAGTTTTTTTTGTCACTGGATGTGGAAAAGAAGCATCCAGCTCAGTCAGGTCCATCTTGCAGCCAAGGCTGTGCAGAAATGACAAATTCGCTGCAGCGCCATCGCAGGTCAAACTCAAAATGTGTGCACCTTTTTCGTGAGTGAAGCTAGCAGCTTGCAGCACCAAATTGCGCCTCTGCTCACCACCAAGGCCATGCACTAGAAAGTAGCCAATCGGCAGCTTCCATCTGCCATTGATTGCAACAAGCATTAAAACAAATGCATCTTAGGCAACTGGAAAGCTGTCATCATTGACATCAATGCCCATGTCAACATATCCATAGAAGCTTATCCCATCCCACACTACTTCTTTGAATGGCCATCTCATCCACAACCAGATTGCATAATGTGGAGAGCCGTGCTTTACCTTGATAGCCAATGCAGTCATTGCCTCTTTTGAAAAGTCAGCAGCCCTATCAATGGATTGATATCATTTACACAGTGTCTTTGGATGCAGGAGGCATGTGTTGAAAACAGCTCGTACATATCTGTATGCTCTAGGGGAATAAAAATGCAAAGTCAGTGCAAATGGCCTGAGCTCTGGCGAGTAAGCAGGTGACATTGCTGGCACCAGACCTATGTGGCAGTTGACGCATGAGCAAGTCTTTTTTTGCCCCACCAAGACTCTGCAATATGGCGACATCCTCATTTCCTAGAATGCGATTGTCAGATAAATCTTCTATGACATTTTCGAGATGAGCAACCTTTTGAAAAAGGTGTTGATGGGATTGCCGTAGAGTCTTCATCTTCTTCTTGGTCGCAGTTTGTAATTGTGTAACGCCATACTTCATGCCTCAGAAAGGCCTTTTCAGGTGCGTCTTCTGCTGGCTGTGGCTGCAAAATATCACGCGCTGTAACAGGTGCATGAGCGACCAACATGACACAAAGCACGTACGCAGAACAAAGTACTTAATTATTGTGGCATACACTCTTGTGCAAGTTATGACGAATATAATGCTAAATTTTAGGTCATTACATTGCTCACGACGGTTTCCGTTTACACTTTTGTGAAGTTAAAAACTGTGGGGGCCTAAAACTGCCATCCACACGAGCTTGCTAGTGCCACTTAATTTTGTTTGTTTATTTATTTGCTAAATACTGCAGGCCCATCTGGGCCCAGGCAGGAAAGGTAGAAGTACAAAACAACTAACACAGAAGAGGCCAATGTAGCATAGTTCAATGAGAGATGTTTTAAAGAAGCCTTTTAGTTGGAGTGGGCAAAATATACTGAGCTCATATATCACGGCTCATTGTGACCGATCGAACATATAAAGAGCATAGAACATTGTGACAAACCTGTTGGTCTTCTAGTTATTGTGTCATTTGAATGGAAAAGAAAAATTGAAAAAGGATTATTGGCCGATAATTGGTGTTTAATGCAAACCCTGAGGAAACTCATACCGCTGCGAACATATATGAATGTTTCAGTATTTAATTAGATGGTGGCCATGATCATAAATGTTAGTGTCCAAGTGCAGTTCACTGAGTGACATTTATTATGCTTGAGCTATTAAACAGTTGCCATGAAAATATATGCCACTTCACTTGCAGCTACCTAAGGAAACAAGTATGTAAAAATTGTAGTGGTCGAGTATTATCCTCACCATAGTATGCCTTGCTGTTCGAGGTGTCGCTGGGTTGTGTGCAGGCAGTGCTGCAGAAGCTTCACGCTTGAGCGTCCTGGAGGGCCTTGGACTGGGAGACTGGACAAAATAAACCAAGTGCAATGACGAGGGACCGCTTACTGCAACATAACTTCAAATTGCTGACCGTGCAAATGAAACACCAGATGCACAGTTGAAGCTAAAACCCTGGACTAATAGCGACACCATTGGCTTCATTTAAAATTTAGTTTAAATTAGTTTAAATTTAAAGTTTAAATTAGTAAAATTTAGTTAAATTAGTTTAAAACGAGCAGAATATTCTCTACAAAATTATTGTTCTTGGCAACTATTGCAAAACTTGGTATGTTATGTGAAGACTAATCGTTCATGGTTTCTTCAATTAATTAGTTTTATTGCAATTTTGATTGTTTTCAGCCACAAGAAATACACACAAAATTCGGTCAATAATAATTTTTATAGCAGGAAATGTAATTAATTCTTCGACAATAAATAGTTTCACATCGTACCTTTTTAGGAGTGTAGGCTAGCTGATATAAGTACTTTAAAGAGAAATAAATGTTTAACACTTAGTGGGAATTATGACAAAGTTGAAAAAAAATGGCTTGAATAGTATTGCACCACTATTTCGTCAGTTATAATTCACACGAGCACGTAGTCACTAACGATCGCGAATATTGCAGTTCCATTTTCATAAATAAAAGAAACGTTCATTGTGCTTACCTATGGAAGGACAGGCCATCGCGCCGATTTTCTGTTCGATTAGGGCATCCTGGCACAAAACACTTCATCACGCAGGTGCGCCTACTGCTGACGGGAGTTCTCGCCGGTCTGCTAAGAGGCCGAAGACTTTGAGCAGATCTCGAACAACAGTGTCGACTGCGCTACGGGCCGGCACGGCCCTAAATATGTTCGGAGTCTCCGGCTCGCCAGTCCATCCTTGGGCACAAGACGGGACGCATTTTTTTCCCGTAGGGACAGTCGCTTCGGATCCTGTACGCTCGCTTAATCGCGTGCACATTTTGCGGGGGCGAAAGGCATCATTGTTTCCCAGAAGACGTCGTCAAACGCAACGAATCGTCGTGGGAAGGGCGGCTTGGTTGCCTTCACACGTTTGCAGGGCGAAAGGTTCCCTCGTTTCCCTGAAACCACACCGAAACGCAACCAGTCGTCCTTGAGGTAGTCCTCCCGGCTTGTTCGGCGCAATGCCGGTTAACCGACGCCTTCGTTCGCAACAGCCTTGGCGCCTGTCTGCTAATTAGGCGGCGAGACTCAACTGCTTCACACACTCGAATTCCTTCCTAACCTCGGCGCGCGTTTGCCACGCTGAGTATGTGCGCATATTCCGAAACCCCCGCAGCAGACGAAACCGAAGCCACCGAAGCGAGCCGAGTAAAATCTACCGCTTGCCTATCACGTGAGGGCCTATTTCCCATCATTCCATTCCTCTAAATTTTTTATGACTAGGCTTCAAGATTGTCACGTGACGCTCCCTCCTAGTTTTTTTCCTTCCTCCATGAAAGGAAGGAAGAAAGAGGGGAAAGAATCGGAGTGGAGAGAAGGGGTACTATGTAAGGTGGCATGCGTTTGACGAGGACTGTGTCCGAGACGTTTTGAACATCTCTCATCGCACGATGTCGACCGTGGTGGAACAGGCGCTGGAACATGCGCTGGAACAAGATTCGCAGGCGAAGGCAGCGCGCAACCCGCCGAACTTCTGGGACCCCATCTCGTATGAATTCGAGGAGCCGACCCCGCAATGTCTTCTCAGGGCTAAACGGTATTGACCTGCTGCTGATGTTTCCGCGTCGTTTGTTTTTGTTTTTGTATGTCTCGATCGCGCGCGCCTCGCTTTCCAGCTGGCTCGCTAGCGCGGCACGGTTGCTGGCGTCTTCTTCGCAGTGACCTCCATGACGGGAAAGCGACGATAGTCGGTCGCAGGCGTTAGTTTTGTTAGGTCAGGCCGGTTACATCGCCGGCGATGGTGTTAGTCCGCGGTCGCGGCTGTTGCCACCCGGGAATCGCCATGGTTCCGGAATCACTGGCGCGCTGTGTGTTCAGTGGAAATTGATTGCCCGTGAATTGAAAGCGAAGTTGGCCGAAATTCCGCGAACTCCGCTGATGTGGGGAATGGCCACGATGGTCGGCTAGCCGACAAAGTATTTTGCGTCGACGAAATGCGCTTTGTGAAGACATACATAACGTGAGACGTGGGCAGACGCGCAAGTACTCTTGCGTTGATGCCCGCAGGTTGGGAATGTATCAGAACGAACACAAAACGTATCAGATTGAAATTAATGCAACAGCAAAGCTGCAGTTACCAGCGCAGAACTACCGTATCGTAACCATCATGTGTTGTTTTAGAAGCTCTAGAAATATCTGTTTCAAAAGAAGCGTTCATTGAGATGACACTCCGTGATGAAGCGCGTGTTTTTCTTATTTTGACGTGGTCGGGTAGGCCCATCTGTCTCTAGATACAGGGAAGAAATGATACGCCACAGATTGTACCGCAGTTCTGATTGGCGATAACCACACTTATTGCTTCAGTTGCCGTACTGTGCGCAAATTGTTGGTTCTGAGTCATACAGTACACATCGCAGCAGTAGCAAAGCTGCGAGTACGTTTCTTACTTATTTCTTACTTAATGGGAGCATTGAATTTGAATGCAGTTGATTTATTACTGCATTCAGTAAAGCTGGCTGGGCAGGCTCCCCCCCCCTTTTTTTTTTTCAATCTAGCGTTCCTTCACTCAAAACCTCACGTGCCGTGTGCTTGTGTACGATTTGGAATTAGTAGCGAAAATAAAGTCAAATATTATGCAATACTTCAAAAAATACATATATTAGCAAGCGTCCCATCTGGTAAGCGGGAGGTAGAGCATGCATTGGGGATCAATAAAATACAAGAAACATTGCTGCATACACCATAAAACAAAACAAATATACAATAAAAAGAAAGAACATTGACTTGTGTCGAAGTAAGCCAAGAAAACTTCTTGGAAGAGGACAGAAAAAAAAAGTATGTGCAATCTCAATAAATGCCGCTTCCAGGTTTGTTCCATTTGCTGTGGTCGCTGATTGATGGGAGATTTCCTCTTTCATCCTTCTTACTGCTCTCTTCTTATTCTTTACTCTTTCAATCTCTAAATACCACAATACAACCAACCCAATCATACACTTTAAATTCAATCTCAATCCAATTGCCCCACTTTGATCCATCACCTCCCACTTACCTCTCTGTCCAATGCGAACCATTACATGTGATACTTTAGCGATGCAGGTGGGTCACCATCTTGCACTTCTTGCACAATGTTCACCTAAGGTGCATTTCATTGTGTACTGACCAGTTTCATGCATCTTTACCATATTTATTTATTTATTCAGTGTACCCCTAAAGGCCGTCAACATATAATGGTATTACATGGGGTGGGAGGATGCATAATTATATAAATTAATGTAATTTATATTACAGTGTAATATAAATTGCACTGTAAACCTGAATGGTGATGGTTGGCTATGTAAAGCTGTTGCACATGTTGGATGAGTTTTGTGGCTAAGCATTGCGAAATTAATCGAAAGGTGCGTCTTTCACTAGGAGTAAAAAGTGCCAGCAAAATGTTTTAAAGACCAGTCTTCATAGCAAAATCTCGCACCTTTTGAAATGGGGTAGATGTAAAAGAATAATTTAAAGAGACTGAAGAGAAAAGGAATTTCAGCTGTATTAATAAATTATGCTTCGACAATGCCAAAGAAACCACTCTTACCATGAGAGAAGGCTTAGCAAGCCGGAAAAAGCTCAAGAATGATAATCAAGTGGCGATGTTGCCTTTGAGTTCCACCACCACAAGCCCGTTGCGACTTCATAGATTTTGGAAGCGTCTGCTTAGGCCTGGTCAATTGGTGTATCAGTAAAGATGGACTACATTGTATTCTAAACAAGCCAAAGACTAAAAAAATACCCAATAACTAAAAAGCCCGAAAAAAAAAAAGATACTTCCGAGATCCATGAGTTCAAGCTGACGTTCCAGCATTCTGATTTCGGCACAAAATTTAAAAGAAAGAAATTTGGCCTTTATTCTTCCACAAAATTAACAAAAATATTGTTGTGGAAGAATACTTCATCAATCTAAACTGATTCATTGCTTCTCTTTAGCCTCTCTTGAAGGCTGCAACATTTCCTTATTGCTTTTAAACATGCATTCACTGGAAGTGTTAACCTAAGTTCATAATTTGATTGAAACAAGTGGTGTGTGCAAAATTTCAATGGCTGTGAAACTGTCTTGCCAAGCAATACTGAAAATTGTTTTCCCTGGTTGTAATAACTTGGAGGACTAGAAAATGTTGCTAGAGGTCACTCGAACTGTTTAGCCACATGGTTGCATTTGCTCGACTCTTCCAAAACTGTATACACTTCGACATGTGGCTTGTGATGGTTGACATGCCATCACCATAACAGCCATGACAAGATTCACTATGTAATTTTTTTTTGAAAATGGTAGGCATCTTCCATGACTAGCTAATGTATTATTGTTTTAGAAGTGTCCATACAAATTTAAGTGGACCTGTGAGTGTGTACGACTATGCATATTGGCAAGGAAAAAATGGCTTCAAACACCGGTAAAGAGATGTCTGTGAGATCCATTTTTGTTAATAATAAAGCTAATTGGATGGAATTTGTGCACAGTAGCAAGTTTATTATCCTATTTATGTATAAAATTTTAGTTTCTCGATATCTTTTATTTTTCTGTGTCCCGTGGAGGTTTAGGCGTCATACAAGGTGTAGGAGATGGTTCTAAAATCAGTCTATATGGCTCCTTGTAAACAAATAATTGCAATTAAGCTCAAAATTATTTTATTTTAGATTTAATAAAATTTTAATCTCGGTTATAGTTATCAAGAAGATTAATGATTGATTTCCGAAAACTGAGCATTACCAGAATTGCTGCAAATAACAACAAAGCCCAGATACCTGCATTTTATGCATCCTTGTACATGTGCATGCAAAAATTGCCAAATATTGAACTGGCATCAGCTACACGAGTTTCTGTGCACAATCAGTAAAAACAGTGTAAGATTGAAAAAGTAAATCAAAAGAATTTGAAAATTTCTAAACCTGCTCATTACAATTGCAGAGGATAAATTTGCTTGAAATTTGCCAAGAATGCAGACCATTCTTTTTTTGGAGAAAAAATTCTCCTGCTGTGTAGGTGGTACCTTCAGAACTCTTGGGAGATTCCTCCTCCAGCTGGGCTTTATTTGCTACACGATTCAGCTTCAGCTGTCTTGTGTTCTAGAGATTCTTTAGATTCATCTCTGGTCTCCCTGGTTGCCTGGAGCAATCAACTCCCTAGTTGGAAGGACGCCCAACTCCTGTATAACCTCCTCAAAGCCTTTGTGGCTTTTGTTGAACCACAATATGGCCATAGAAGTGGCCACCTCCACAACAGTGCATGAAGCAAATCTTGTTTTGGGGCACAGCAACCAAGTCTTGCGGTAGAGAGACTGGGCTGTATTTTGAGGGTTTGCCCAAATACAGTGAAATAAAAAGCATGCAAATATAATGTTAAAGCATAATTTTACAATAAAAATCTAAAAATATTATCTTTTCACAAGAAAAATGCAATTTTTCAACCCGCATCTCCCTTCAGTGTGCACCAGAGTGCGATGGCTAAAATAAAAGCAAAATATAGTTTTTATGTTAAAGCTTCATGGTTACTGTGAACAAGTTTATGTAAACACATGATCCTGCTTTGGTGGAAAGCTGCACGCTGATTCACTACTACATGGCACCTTTACTATCAATAATCTACTGTTTTGTTAAAATGTTTGAGTACTCATTCACAAGCAGATAAAAATCTGGTCTTTAAGTACAGTAATGAGAGGGTAAGTAAAGTAATAGCACGATGGACATAAGTGAGAGATGTTTGAAGATTGATGATGCATAAATAGAGAAGAACCAGATTGGTACGTGGCTGGATAGTGTAACCATGCCTTGTTCTAGCTCTGAAGGAGTGCATAAAATACATGCCACATTGTAGTGATCGCTACATAGGTGCCTTCCCTGTGGGCCACAGGGAAGGCACGTACATAGCATCAGTCACATAGCATCAGCAGGGTGGTACGGAGATGTTGCTTCAGTGAGTTCTGTAGGAAAATGCAATAAAGCTGGCCCTAAATGTTATCAGTAGTAGACGTATACATAACGGTGGAAACACTTTTGTCACACTGTGGCAGAATTGTACACCAATAGAAAAGCAAAAAAGCAACAACAAAGCTTGGCCGTCTGAGTCAAATGCCATTTGATTTATCATCACTATAACTGATATAAAATCGCAACGCCAACAGTCTGCCATTACATTTATGTTCCGCTTGAATGAACTCTCACGTGTGCAGGCACGTTTGTGATGTCCCTTGAAATTTGTTCGAATTTTGCTGTATGATCTTATGTGTAATACCGTGTTTTTCTTTGTGTTCTGTAGTGACATTATGGACATCTACACCCAGCCTCCCCCTGGAGTTTTCATTGCACCAGAGGAAAACAACATAACCAAGGTATAAGAGCCTGTAGCAATTGTGCATGTATAATTGCGCATGTATATTGTGCATGTATAATTAAAATCATACGGATCCCACACACTGTGGCAGTTGACGTAAGCGAAGCTTCCTGTGCTGTTGGCATTGATTGACAATAATCTGTGGTGCTATTGATAGCGAATGTGAAGTTGTTCAGTGCTTAGTGCAACACTAGTACAAGGAACACACAGTACACTAGTACATAGTACAAGGAACACACAGCAAGACGTGCTTGCTTGAGGCATTGTTGTGCGCCATTGTTCGTAGCCTCCGAGAAAGTTAGCATTTGTTATTGGCCTACACGGCGCATTGCATCGTGGAAGAAGTGTTTATTTTCTGGATGGCCACTTGTGTCATGTTGATGCTGTTGATGCTGAAGGCTTTGCATCTGCATGCCCTGCATGCCCAGGTAAGCACTGTGGCTCCTGCAATGCTTATGCGGGAGGCTCACATTTAATTATAGCAGTTCAGAGGGCACTGTGGCGACACCCAGGGAGCTCTTGCTGGAAAGTTCAATAGATGTACCCCAAACGAGGCGTGCTTTCTAACATCGCATTTCCCCTCTCCTGTGCACCTGCCTCAACCCCCCCCCCGACGCTGTGTGCAAGACACCAGCAGTAGTGGGAAAGTTGAAGGAAGAGGCAAGAAAAGCTCTGCTTTAAAAAGTATTTGAGTGCAGTCTGACAGTAGTAGCACAGGGGGCCAAGCATTGTAGCATAACAAAGAACCCTGAGAACAAGCTAAAAACTTAGCAAAGAGCTATAGCAATGGGGATAGAATGTTTGATACAGTGTTTAAAGGCCAACAGCAACATTTTGAATCGCATAAACCGACTAGTTGTAGAGTGTAGGTATAAAGCAGCTTATGTTTAAAATTTAACATTTGAAATATTAGTGCATGTGTCGGGAAAAGCTAGTAAAAATGCACACTTTTCATACGAGAACTAAAAAAGCATGGAGTTTTCTGCTTGCCAGAAAGGATGCAGAGCCTAAAACATAAGAACCAGTGCAGCTTCCTCGCCATGGCATTCAAGATAAAGACAACGCCCACGGCACGCTAAGATATCTAAGATTCGTATTGTATCCACTAACCACCAGCTACGTGCACCATGTGCTTAATATTAAGGCTAGTTAAAAGCTATTAACAAGCATATTAGACAATTACCAGCCCTGCAGCATTGCGGAGATTATTTTATTGGTATGTACTACTCATTTTCAACAATTTTAGTCAAAGTGAAAGTTGGTAGCAATTACCTATTAAGAGGCAGGTGGAAGTGGAGCTGGGTGCACATAATGTAATGCATGGAGTATAAAACTGATGCCAGAGAAAAATAAATGCAGTTGAGGGCAGTAGAGGATTATGAAGTGCAATGACAATAGGAAATTTGTAGGCATAGCATGGAGTTTTGCTGACTCATTAGGAGATTGCTGGGAAAGGCCTTTGTCTCGCAAGGGATATAATAAGTGGGGCTGATGATGGATAAAGAATCTCGTTTACTCCCCTTCCATTGAGCCGTTTAGTGGTGTAGAAAAAGAAAATATTTGGTTTGTTGCCACTTTATATAGGAAGTCTGCATTGAGCTAAGAACTTGTAGCTTTATTGTAGAAACTGGACTTTGTTAAACACCATATACTGAACATTGCCACATGGCAGAATTATTGTCTTCCCCTAAAGCAGCTATGTTGGAGACCTGCATTTTTCGTACTGAAACTAAAAAGACACCACTGTTGCCGCTTGCTGGAAATGGCACAATACCTGTAAAGTGGAGAACTAGCATGGCACCTGGTCATGACCTCCAAGATTAGGTGGTATCCATATTATGCTGAATACTTATTAACAGCGGAGCTGTTTAAGCCGAGCGTTAGTTTGTAACGTGCGAACAGAAAATGTGGGCCGATCCTGGCGGTAGTGCAGAAAGGGTCCAAGCGCAATGGCACATACCTTTGTGAACTAGCGAAGCTGAGCCTGGCTAAGTCTAGCTAAGCATGGTTGGGACTACTTAAGCTTAGTCATCAATAGCTAATCGATAATTGTTCGATAATAAATTCCGGAAAATGCTGGCGATGGCTTCGTATTGCTTAGCCTAGCCCAAATACGTGGCCAATACCTTGCGATAGACAATCGATAGCTAATTGATAATCAATCAATAATTTCCGGGAAATGCTGAGGATGACTTGGTAGTGCTTAGCGTAGCCCAAATACGTGGCCAATACCTTGCGATATCCAATCAATAGTTAATCGATCAATAATCAATAAGTTCCGGAAAATGCTGGGGATGTCTATGTAGTGCTTATCCTAGCCTAACTATGTGGCCAATAAATCGCGGAAAATGCTGGGGATGACTTTGTAGTGCTTAGCCTAGCCCAAAAGTCAGGACTAGCTAGGTGCCCATCAGCTCTGCTGTCTCTTTAGTTAGCATTGCGCCTCCAGTGCAAGCTACACTAATTTTTTAATTTATGTACAATACTGCTACTCTCATTTGAGAGCATGGCAGTGGGGGAATGCAGTATGTATCCATATAAATCAGTACATACATAGCATTTAAGTGTGAAACATGATTAAAGAAAATTTGGGCAGAACAGTCAATTGAAGAAAGGGCAAGTAAGAAGAAACTACAATCATCGAAGAATAGGAATAGAAAAAGTTGAATGCTGCATTTTAGAATAGAAATTACGGTATGTTTCCACATGATGACAATTAATCAGCGTGGTACATGTGAGAGAAAAACAAACGTGGAATCACATACTTACTCATTTATACACTAATAGGAAGAAAAGGCGTGATAAGATTTAACATATAAAATTATATAATATGAAGAGGCTGATTGATAACATGTGACATGTGAAGAAAGGCAAAATCAAGATATGAGAAGAAAATCTGGGCAAGCGAGCAATATTTCTGTGGCCACATTCTTGGATTTGCTTCATATTCGCTAACCACTGGGTTAGCGAAACTGCAAAGATTATTTTGCACTCGCACATGCTACGTCACGTTGGCGAGAACAACGGCGTTTATAATTCGACGAACTGGCGCAGCCAACGTCACTAGACGCGGCCAACGCGCTCCGACGTGCCCGACGTCGAGATGGCTCTCATCCCATCCGCGCGTTAGTCACGCTGACTGCGCTGACCCACAATGCATTGCGCGCGAGGAAAGAAAGGCGCCCACGCCGTTTCACCGATGGTCGCAGACAGCCATTCAAATTGGCACGCGGGTTGGGGATCGTTCTGCGCATGCTCCGAAGATAGCTGCGGCTGGCAGGCGCGTTGAAGTATAGAGGGGATGGCGTTTTGGGCTGGCGCAGCACAACCGGCATAGCGTGACTGGCCGCGAACGACGCTCGCCCGCGCTCCGGTAACGTCGGACTTAGGGTAACGGGCCTTAAGAGACAGGAAGAGAGGGGTGTGGATTGGGGAGCAAACAGGGATAGCCAATATTATAGTTGACAATAAGAGAAAAAAATGGAGCTGGGCAGGCCATGTAATACATAGGGCAGATAACCGGTGAATCTTTAGAGTCAAGGATGGCAGAAAATTAGGTGGGGTGATGAAATTAGAAAATTTGCAGGCTCCGGTTGGAATCAGCTAGCACAAGACTGGAGATCACTTGGAGAGGCCTTTGTCCTGCAGTAGACATAAATATAGGTGGATGATGATGATGATTCATTCATAACTGATTCAGCCAAAGTGAAGTTTCATTGCAGTTTGCCTTTAAATTCCAGCTGCGGCTATTTGTCACAGGTTTCTGTGTTTTGTAAAGGAGCACTTACACACATTTTTGAAGTTGCAGAAATTCTACCAAACACTTCCCACACATAAAAGGATGACAATTGACAAGTAGGATGGTTCAGAAACACTTATAAGATATTTTAATTTTACACTAAAGTTAGTCTTAAAAGGCCAGACCTGGCGTCATCGATATTATCGTGACATTACGGCTTGGAGCAAAATTTGCTAGTTTTGTGTACCAATCATGCTCACAAAAAAAGAAAACGATAGAAAGAAAGAAAAAAAAAGACAAGCTTGAGTGCTGCAAGGCATTTCTTTTAGCTGCGCCCGTGTGTGGCAGCCGCGGCATCACAGGTGCGGAGTGAGCCAATGTATTATGATGTCAAGAGGCATCCACTTCCTTGGTATTGAAACCGATTCATCGAAACGATCGTAGTAAATTGTTTAATGCGCACTGGCGCATCCAAGGTATCTTTTATTGCCGTAAGCATCCTTAGCCTACTTCAACCACTTTGTGTCTATCTGTATCTAGCCTCTTTATGTCGCTCTACAATTTTGAAAAATGCTTCAAGATTTCTGAAGTGCTGGGTGGAATTGGACCTGCATCACACGGGTTCCTCAAGCACAGC
This sequence comes from Dermacentor silvarum, assembly GCF_013339745.2. Classification (NCBI taxonomy): domain Eukaryota; kingdom Metazoa; phylum Arthropoda; class Arachnida; order Ixodida; family Ixodidae; genus Dermacentor; species Dermacentor silvarum. The sequence continues at coordinate 73,683,084 of NC_051159.1, forward strand.
AGCCCGACACTTGAGCGTTGTGCCGCGAATGCCCGCAGGAAGCGAGAGATTATTCCTCAGCGTTAGCGCGCACTAGTGTGCCACTGGTGCAGTCTCGGAGGCCATGCAGGGCTTCACAGGTGCGCCGCTAGGTGGCACAGCATGTCATGAGGGAAGCTTAGCTGCAGTACACGGCTCATACATGACGCCTCTCGGTGGTGGCAATACGGTGTGCTGCTCGGCATTGCTTGAATTCTAATCACATTAACGTTAACAGTCATTGTCAGATAAGTTCTACAAGCATTTTTTAGAAGGTTTAATGCGTTTGTACCTTCATATGTCGAAAAAGAAATTACAATCTGAAAATGTCAGTACGCCTTTAAATTGCAACTGCAGCGGTTCGTCGCAGGTTTCTGTGTTGTTCAAGAGAAGCATCTTATGTTGATCTGCAGATCCATGCATTGGTGCTGGGGCCCTTTGACACTCCGTACGAGGGTGGCTTCTTCCACTTCATCATGAAGTGCCCACCAGACTACCCAATTCAGCCCCCGCGGGTCCGACTGATGACCACAGACGGAGGCAGGGTGCGCTTCAATCCGAACCTCTACAACAATGGCAAAGTCTGTCTCAGCATCCTGGGGTAAGGGAGCACTTCATCGGCATAACACCTTCTGTTGGCCGTTTTTGTAGGAACATCATTATGGCACCTTCGGTGTGGAGGATGTTCTAAATTTTACCGAGTGGACCTTACCACGAAGCGATTAAAGATACGGAACTAAATAGGGTGAAATGCCTACATTTTAAATTTTGCTCCTTCAGGTTCGTTCCTGAAACCTCTCATGCTCAGCTCACCCTCACTTCCAACAGTTTAGTTGCCTGTCGTCACCTTGATTAAACAGGTTTTGTTTGTGAATGCAGAAAGGCTGCGCATGATTTCCTGCACATCACATGTGAGCTCTTTGAATTCTTTTTTTCTTTTCCTGATGGCAGGACATGGGTTGGACCAGCTTGGAGTCCTGCACAGTGCATAGCAAGTGTGTTGGTCTCCATTCAGTCACTGATGACGGAGAATCCCTACTACAATGAGCCTGGATATGAATCGGTGCGTTCTTTGCATTACTATTTTCTCATTGTTTCAGTGCCTACTGTGAAAATGCACATGTAATGTGAACTTGTACATATGACAGGGGCTGTTAAAGGGAAAGGTTTCATCTAGTTTGTGTAATGCGAGTCCTACAATATGACCTAAGACAGACTGATGTGGCAAGATTTTGTGTGCATGTCGGCATGACCCGGCAAGGTTTCTAGTGTTAGCTTGTGAGCTTTCCTGTTGGCTTCCATCTGAGCCAGAAAAAAGTGCAACAAGCATCCATCAGAACTTCCTTGCCGCTAGCTGCCTACATGCACGATGAGGGGTGCGTTGAAATTGTGAATCCAATGCGAGGCCAGCCACGGCTCGACTGCCTGTATTTTAGGCTTACCAGTGTGGCATGTGATTAGCGATAGCTTCAGGTGCATTACGAATGATAAGCATTCCTGGCGTTCTTGCGCAAAATTTTCTTTAATGCCCTCTTTGGCCTAGAGTATTTTTGTCGCATCATGTCATTTTATGCAGAGTACCACATGGACTCATGTAAGGGCCACACTTCTTTTTTTCACAATTTTGAAGAGGTGCGGCCCTAACACAAGACCGAACATTTTGGTCAAAATGGTGCCTGCGCAGCCGGCGACTTGTGCACACTCCGAATGCCCAGTTGTATCATTGCATCAGAGGTCAACGCGCAACTCTCACCATGTAGTAGCGGCACGAGAAAGTACGCAGCATGTGAAAATTGGTTGATGCGCGCACAGCATCGGGGCACCAAACGCGTTTGCTTCTCTGTTGGAAATATTTTTTTCTCCAAATTTTGGGCTGCCAAGTTGGGGGTTGTGGCCCTTACACGAGTCTATATGGTAGCACTTATTAATAAGCACCTTATGCACACAAGAAGGAATGGCTGCTTTGTAAAGAGTTTTTCTTCTGCATCTTTTTAATGTTTGCCAGTTGTAATGTGTTACTACAACTGGTAATGTATTACTTGTGTAATACATTACCAGTTGTTTCTTTACCACTACCTTTGCTTTTCTCTCCAATGCTGTTGGCAGTGTAAGTGATTGTGCCTTATATTCTGTTTCATAAATAGCAGGCAACGCTATGGTGTCTAGAGAGACTGGTCAACCTGCTTGCATTCATGATGTAGAAATAATGAGTCAAATATGAAAGATTTAGGTATGCATCATGTAATTTGATATGAAATTAAGTCTTATACCTTACCACAAATCTTGAGGTGGTTATTACATGAAAGGAATCGTAGATCTGAAACTATTTACCACCACACGAGTGGGGTGTTTCTGTGACCAGCCGCCACAGCGCACTGTTTGCACTCGTGCCCAAAAAATATTATGTTGCATACTGGAAGCAGAAATGTGCACAAATAATACAGAATTTGAGTTAACCATATGGCTACAAGTTCTAGTTGTATTATATGAAGGAGCTATATTGTAGAAGGCTTAGCAGATCAAAAACAACTGCTCTGTGAACTGCATATTACATGACCAATTTTTTTCCGGTTTTAAGAAATATGCCAAGAATATAACGTACCAAACGAGGAGCTCAATGTTGCCCAAACACCGAACAGGTTGACTCCACGGTGCAATTTTACACGTTTCTGTGACTTTGCCCTGACGCATCACAAAAGAAAGAAACACCGTGTGAGCACATTATGCAGGATTTCCTAGCACTACAAGAAAAATATAATGACCATATTGAATTCTATATGGATGGCTCGAAAACACAAGAACATACTGGAAGTGCCATTGCATCCAAACACGCAGAATCTTGCATTAAACTGCCACAATTTGTCTCTGTTTTTACAGCTGAAGTATATGCCTTGGTTATAGCCATAAAACAAATACTATCAGGGAATTACAAAAAGCAGTTATATACACAGATTCCTTAAGTGCACTAAAGGCCCTACATCTAAAATCTGAATGTGAACCTTTTCTAGGAGACATTTTGTGGATGCTGTGAAGAGCAGAGTAACATAGCAAAATAGTCCGCCTGGCCTGGCTGCCGAGCCGTACTATAGTATCCCAGGAAATGGAAGGGCAAATAAATTAGCAGCAACGGTGGTACACAAAACATAGATAATTATGAAGGTACCTTTCAAAGATTCTATCCACAGATATCGCACAGCGTTCAACTCAAAGTGGCAGGAGGAATAGGACTCCAGGGTACGTAACAAACTCTAAACCGTTAAGCCTATTCTACAAGAATGGAAATTGTGTTACCACGAAGAACGTTTTATTGAATTGATTTTATGTCGTCTTCGTATAGGACACTCACACTTGACTCACAATTTTTTTACCAAAGGAGAACAAAAAGCGGAGTGTGAACAAAGCAAAGAACCCCTCACTGTGAATCGCATTTTAATTGCATGTCCGGCGTTCGAGAAAGACAGAATTATTTTCACGAACTGTACAAAACACTTAACACCATCGACATTGATTACTATCAGAACATGCACTAGTACCCCTTTATGACGTTTTTAGGTTTTTCGACGGCCACGAGTCTTGTAAATAAACTGTAAAAGAAAGTATTATTCCTTTTATACGTATCACAAAACTCGTGATTGAGCACTACCTTGTGGCTGGCACATCATAGCCGTAGTCGCTTTTGTGCCATTAAACCCTACAAAACTAAATAAATGACTAACTAGCTCTGTGAAACACATGGAGTGAAACTTCTATGACCGCACTGCCTTGCATAGCATCCGCAACGTCGCCTGCTATGTATGGAATGGAGTACAGTGCTGCAGAAGTAGTTTTGTACGAGAGGGTTCTGCTGTGTCATCGCTGATGCTGTTGCCACCTTTAGGAAAGATGGCCAGGCGAGGCAGCTCGGTACAACACCATCATACAGCACGAGACGATCCGGGTGGCCGTTTGCAACACTGTTGAAGCCTGTCTCCAGGGTAATTCTCCATGCCCAGCACCTCTCAGGTTGGTACCTTTCTGAAAGGATTAATGACTGTTCCATACCTGTGCTGAGAACTAAAGAGACACTAAAAGAAAATAGTAAGTCGAGCTAGATTGATAGTATACTTGTCTAGAAGTTTATATTTGTTTTCTGTGTGCCAATATGTCGCTTTGTTGCGTAGAAAACTGCCGGCGAAGGTCCTGCTGCTGCTCCTCAATTTGCGCCACGCACGCCAGAACGGACGTGTTGACGCAAAATCTCCCTGTGGCCTCCCTCTATGGCGCTCTCTGTGATGATATCAGCCAGTGCTGACAACACGGGAGAGATACCTTAGATTACAACGGGTGGCGCCACTCAGAGTTTCCATTTGCATCATTTTCTCGCTTGCAAAAGCTCCATTCTTGTTACGAATGAACAATTCCTTGTTACAGGAGCCTTATCCTTCAGTCTAGGTCAACTTAATTATTTCCTTTAGTGTGCCTTTAAAGGGACAGTAACACAAAACATTAACAGGTGGCATGTTTCTAAGAAAATTATTCATGAGAAACAATTTGCCTCTTAAAAATTATTATGGATTTATGTGCATCAGTCAAAAAGAGTGAGGCCCATGCCATGACGGAAACATTGCAGCAAGCAGCTGCAATGCTGCCAAGGCACTTATAGAAGAACATGCACGACCCACAAATGTGACGATGGCATAACTAAATTATAGCTGACCTCCGTAAATTTGACCCTGACGGTATCAATGAAATTGGTCGAATTATCTGGCTGGTTGAACTAAACAAGTGGCAGAAAAAACACCCCAAAACACAGTGCCGATTCATTTGGCAGCACAGTAGAACTTTGCTCATGTTTTGGGGAAAAATAAAAGGCAGAATGAACATACTAACCGGGAAAACGTATGATCCGAGGTTACTAAAAAATTTGGCAGACTCAACTGTAGTTGACATCTACGTAATGCAAAGCTTTGCGCGAATCATTGCAGGACACGCACGAAGTTAGTGGGGCGTGAGTGGCCCAAGGGTGTCGTTTTTGCGGGTTTCGCAAACTTACGTTTGCGCTTAAGTGCGACCTCTTCGTTGTGTCCACGAGATACCGTATTTACACGATTGTAAGTCGACTCGAATGTAGGTCGACCCCCCCAAAATTGCATGTCTTAAAAAAAAGGGGGGGGGGGGGAGAAAAACCACGCGAGTGCATTCACACAAGGGAAATTTATTGACGGGGTTGCTAAGACTACTCATCGCCACTAGAGTCGACCTTACTGGCACTGCTGCCGTCATAGCTGCTGCGGTCCCACAGCACGTCGTCATCAAGTGCAAGTCCACACTTCGCGAACGACCGCACCACGACATCGTGAGGTACAGCCGCCCACGCAGAGAGGACCCACCCGCACACAGTAGCCAGGGAGGCCAAATTTCCTCGCGCTGAAGCAGCCACTGCTATGATTCTCGCTCGCTTTGGAACAACTTGTCATCTGTTCTTGTTTTCTTCGCTTGATGCTGCATTGTATGTGAGTAAACTTTATTGAGAGATGTAATATGGGTGAATGAAAGCCTTTTATGTAGATTTTATTTTAAGAACGCGTTATTTGTGTAGCCATATCCACATTTTAGACGAAGCCTCCTACAACACCAGCCAACACAAGCCTCGCAGACACATATCCCGTCATTCCCATGAGGGCACGGCAGCCCTTTAAGAAACTCGTATAGACGGTGGCACCCGTTTACCCTCTAGGTGTTATAGTGAGAAACTCTATGACCATACCCCCTTAACGACGGCTCTTCCGCCAACTACCTATACCCCCCAAACGGCGGCTCTTCCGCCAACTACCAATACCCCCCCAAACGGTGGCTCTTCCATGATCGATACTCCCACAAGAGCCGTGCGCTCGTGTTGCGCGCAATCAAAATGTATGCAATACGGTAAATTAATACGCTACGCATCTACCGTAACCATGTAAACGTAGGTGCAAAGTTGTAACCACGCCGTAGCGCCCGATTTCTCGTTTCTCTTGCCGCTACTAGCGGTACACGGTTCGGTTTCGATTCTAAGTCGACCCCCCAACATTGGATTGTCAAATTTGAGAAAATGGGTCGACCTACAATCGTGTAAATACGGTATTTACAAATACTAAAGTTTGCCGGTTGGGTTGACAGGTAGGGATGTTTGCTTTGTGTTATGTGCAGGGAAGTGATCCTGAAGTCTTTCCCCGACTTCTACAACACGTACGAGAATGTGGTAAAGAGCCATCTGCACTTGTCCGGTTCCCCAATGAACGTGAGTAGCACCGCCTTCCTCTTACCCTGTTGGCACACTTAAAGGCAAACACTGAATCAATTAGGTTAGATTAGACTTGGGTGCAGAGGAAATCGCAACTACATACCGACACCAAAAGTAAATACCTTCCAACTAGTTTTACTAAAATGCTTTAAACCCATTATTTAAACATGAAGCACAAGTCCAATTAGAAATGTTTCAAGATGTAAGCAACATGCTTCAAATATCATAATTTTTATCAGTGGGTTTGCTTTACATGCATTATCTTGGTGTGCACAAACTTTTTGTGCACACTGCGCCTGAAGGGGATATATCTTGGGGTTCATGCTCTGTCGGTCTTCAATCTTGTAAAATGCACCAATAGAGCAGCATTAAAATGTAGAACCAGTGAGTTTGTCTACAGAAATGTGTGTGTGTGTAATGTGGTGGAAACTCTTTTCAAACTTTTTGTACTTGCGACATTTTCCCCATTTGGTCATTTGCTCAGCGACTGTGGTTCGCAATGTCAAGGATGGGCGATGATGAGCAGTGTCACAAACTGTGACGTGACAACTTGTGGAAGTGCTTAAACGACGTTGCCATCAGGTGTGAAGGGCATTGGGTGCACCTGTTGTTTACTGCACTAAGCAGTTGTCAGCTAGATATCAGGATATCCCTGTAACATCACAGTTCCTTGCAACATCATGGTTCATTGTGACATCATGGCGCTCAAAGCCTCGGAAGTGAAAATAAAGCTTTAGATCAACTTGCGTGCTTGCCGGGGCTACGGTGGCTAGAAGGGGGAGGTGGGAGCAACGCAGCTGTCTGAGAGCGCGGCGCGTGTTGCAGTGATTCATGATGCCGAGTGGTGGCGCGCGCGTCGACACTAAGATGCCTCCGCTGTAGTTTGGCTGCTGCCGGAGCTAGCGAGTGCGCTCGGTTTGCATGGTTATGTTCGGTTCTTTTAGCTCCACGGCTCATTTCTGTTTGCATTCACGCTGTGCAGTTGTACCTCCTTGTGACAATAGTTTTACACGTTGCCATGCCGTTGCCACGCACTGTTTTGCGCCGGGCTGCACAACAGGCTATGTTTCTGCTAGAAAAGCAGAAGAAAAAGAACCAAAAAAACATCCCTTTTCTCGGTGCCTGATGACGATGAGGCACTTAAAGCGTGGCAGCAGCCCGGGCCCCGTGCATACAAGGCCTTAGACAGGACTTGGAAGATCTGCGAGCTGCACTTCGAACCCCAGTTGAATCATCTACAGGGTGTCCCAACTATCATGCAACAAGATTTTAAAATATCCTAATGCCCCGTAGCTGGACAGAACCAAGGCAATGTTGTTTGCCAGTCGCTTGTAGAATTATTTTTTGCATTCCACTTAATTACATAATTAGTCTTAATTAATCAACTTCTCGAATATTACAATTAGATGAAAAGTGCCAATGTGAAAGTTGTAGAACAACTTAATAAACTACCGATACAACTTTCTTTTGCTTAATACATGCTACATAAAAGTGTTTTTCCGAGCGTGAAAGAAGCCAGCGAATACACGCAAAGTGCCTCGAGCGGCCAGTCGTGCGGCAATTTTGCGTGTATTCGCGGGCTTCTTTCACGCTTGGAAAAACTTTTATGTAGCACGTATTGAGCTACAGAAAGCTGTATCGGTATTTTTTCAAGTTGCTCTACAATTTTCACATTGACACTTTTCATTTAATTATATTTGAGAAGTTGATTAATTAATGAAGACTAATTATGTAATTAGGTGGAATGCAAAAATAATCTAAGTATCTACAAGCGACGGCAAACAACATTGCCTTGGTTCTGTACAGCTACAGGGCATTTGCATATTTTAAAATCTTGTTGCATAATGGATCATATAATCAAGTGCTGTATGTCGTCCTTTTGAGTATTCTTCATGTCCCCGCCGTTCTAGTTCATCAGCGACTAAAATAAGTTTGTTTACTTAACTCCTATGTAGAATGATTTCTAAAGCATCATATATTGGTATTAACCAATTTGACGAGCAGGATGCAGTGCGTCGCAGTAAATGGAGCTCTTCACTAGAAATCGGTGCAGCTTTTTTTACCCACACCACTAGCATAATCTTCTTCGCATTAGCTGAAATCATTCTTTTTTTCACTCCCGACGATTCGGGAAAGTATGTAGAACACGTGCGACTGAGACGAGCGAAAAATATTTGTGCCGGCCGTGACGTGCCCGAATATAATGCATTTTAACACTTGACCGCTCATCAGTGGATAGCAGCTATTCATTTATTGTCTCCTCTACTAACACGACACGATATATATTAGCTTAACGCTAGTTATGTCAAATATGCGACCGCTAATTGCGAACAGAAACGCCCACTTCGAAACCTGCGGCACCAAACACCGTGCTTCTGCGCCCGGGGAGCGATCTTGCTGTCGACTGCAGCGCCGCCGCTGCTGTCATGATTGCTTGCAACACTCTGCCGCCGCCGTTGCTCTCACCTCCCCTGCTTCTAGACACCGTACCAGGGCACAAAGTCACAAGAGTGTACAGTGGCGTTAAGGTGAAGACCAATCTTGAGTATTGCTTATGTAAACATTTTTCCTGCTGTACAACTGGTGTTAATGTGTAATGTGAAGGGGTACGTTGCAGCGGAACTGCCTAGTGCAGTCGTTGACTTGGGGGTGCCGAGTCATTGTCTTCTGTTTTTCAGGATCCATTTGGTGACAAGAGGGGGACGTACCAGTTCTCTACGCTGCTCACGCGACTGCAGAGCTTAAACGAGCAGGTCAAGAAGAAAAATGAGGCTGCCAACAAGAAAGAGAAGAAGGAAAAGAAGGAGAAAAAGGAGAAGTGATTGCTTTGTGTTTGGCCCTTGCTGCACTGCGTTGGCTACAGACAAACTTGGTACATTCTTTTTGTCCTCCACGACTGCTTGGTGGAGGGCTTTCTGTCTCTCTTTTTTTTTTTTTGTTCCACGATTGAGCAAAAGTCTACGGTAACGGCTGTGCAACATGGCCATCAGAAATGATGTACACTGTCATTCATTTTAGTTTCTGGTGATATTTCTGTACACAGTGTGGCCACTTCTGTAGTAGTGTGAAACATTGTGCTAGTCTGTTGGAGTTTTCGTTAGGGGAGATAACAGGTGGGAGTGAGGACATCGAGCGGTATGGTAATAGCTGTTGCAAAATTGTTGTGCAGGGAATGTGAACATTCTGCAGAGCATTGAGCGCATCTGGCAAGATACACAACAGTGCTCACCGTGAGCCAACTGGCCCCAGCCATTTTACGTTTTTAGTAGGACATTGCATTTAGTGTCTGCTGCTCAGTTAGGTATGGTTTGCGTCATTGTCATAAACGTTGCTGAGGCAGAAGCAATAATTTCTTTTTTAAGGCACTTCTGTCTCTTTTCCAAATGATGGACCACTCTCTGCATGCAACTGCCTTTACTTTCTCCAAGTACGTTTGCTAAACATTTGATGTGGGCATCAAAAACAGAAAATAAGGCAACACTACTTGAATGGGGAATACTGTACGAGCAGCATGACAAACAGTCGCAAGGGTTTTAACTTGCATTTCCATGGGGTTGTTTGTGTTACTAGATGGCAACAGCCCGTGAAGATTCCTTGAGCCCCAACTACGTGGAGTGGCTTTCCGGGCATCAAGTCAGCATTGCACTGCCCACTGTCAGTTCAAGGTTGTTCACTTGCACCTGGAGTGGTGCAGGTCTGTGAATGGTGGTGAATCAAGTTCACAACCTTCCTCGCTCTGGTTACCGCCCTATAAACTAAAACTAACATCGATTCAGAACATGCATCTAGTTCTGTGTTTGGGACTTTAATACACGTCATTGACTGCCAAGCCTCCTTGGCGTACATCGCATTCATTGTGTTTATTCATTGTGTCTAGTCCCCAGCTAGTGTCGCTCTTTGTCCTCATGTTATTTGTTAATACATTAACTGCACATGTTAAACGATCACTCAGATTAATTTTTTTCTGGTTTCTGATGTGTTCCTAGGGAGGAAGTCTCATATAATCGCTGCATTGCAGCCAGGAACCCAGACGTTAGCGAGGCATGCAAGTTGCATGTGAAAGGTATCCATTTGTTCCAAAGGTATTTAGCCCATCACAACTTTGGCTGACATGGATGTTCGAGACCTTTTATCATCACTGAAGTTACATGTACTGGCTTAATTCGAGCATATTTAGTACAGCTGCATACCTTGTAGAGTTTCTACAAGCAGGCCAGCACTACAAAACAGGAATATATTGACGAGGCCTTCGAACCTCCATTATGGCTGCGGTGGTGCTGGGATGCTTTTTCTTGGAACTGGTGGTGCATAGATACTGTACAGTTAACTTCAGTGTAAGAGAAGTTTTGTTGTCGTTGCAGGTTGTGAGGAGTTGCTTTTGAAACAGCAATGTGCCAGGGCACACCGTGTTTAAATGTTGCACAAGAACGTCTGTGTTTACATATTGCATAAGAATTTGCACATGTACGTGTGATTTGGTCTTGTGTGGTGTAGTTGCTTTTGCCTTGCTTGTATATTGCCACTATATGTCAAAAGATCTGAATTGTTGAAATTGACTTCATGCATAATAAAGATATCAATTAAAAATGAGCTCCTTTTTGTTCCTTTTGGCTGCCATGAGTTATAGCCTCCATTCTGACGTGGCCAAAAGAAGTGCAGCGAATTGGAATAGGTGTTTTTTTTTTTTTTCTGTTAAGAAGCCAATGCATTCGTGGTGCTAAGACTTCAGCACACACAGAACTGTTTGACCTATCTACAGGTGCAAAGGTGTCGGCAGCAAGTCATTAATGTATAGTGGTCTTGGTTTTCTTTTACAGCGAAGCTGTTTATCTCTAGCCCCCGCATGCGTTCCTAAGGGGGGGGGGGTTCCCTGGGCGGCTTACGTCCGTATCGGGGACATGGCACGTGGACAAGAATGGAGACAGATGGGGGAGAGTGGCGACGGCATGGCGCTTGTGCACGTGGCCTGCGTTTGTGTGGTTATGACATCACGTACGTCGGAGGTGCCGGCGCGGCTGTGGCAGATGCATGGGAGGTGCGGTGACCGCGGCGGCGCTTGTGTCGGCATAGTGTGGTGTAGAGCACTGAACGGGCCCGGGCCGGCCCGAAAGCCCGGGCCGGGCTTGGGCTTGAGGCCGCAGGCCCGGGCCGGACTCGGGCTTGAAGCCACGGGCCCGGGCCAGATTCGGGCCCGCTCATTGAAGGGCCTAAGTAGGCCTTCGAACACACGCAACCGTTATGCATTGCATGGTTCAATGCATTCTGTGCCAAGCTGAAGTGACACATGCAAATGACTGTCATCATCATCATCAGCCTATATTTATGTCCACTGCAGGACGAAGGCCTCTGCCTGCGATCTCCAATTAACCCTGTCTTGCGCTAGCCGATTCTAATTTGTGCCTGCGAATTTCCTAACTTCGTCGCCCCACCTAGTTTTCTGCCGTCCTGGACTGCGCTTCCCTTCTCTTGATATCCATTCTGTAGCTCTAATGGTCCATCGGTTATCCATCCTACGCATTACATGGCTTGCCCAGATCCATTTTTTCCGCTTAATGTCAACTAGAATATCGGTTATCCCAGTTTGTTCTCAGACCCACACCGCTCTCTTGACTGCATATCTTATCAGATGACTATATCTCATCAAAGAAAGTAGTAAAACAGATGAAGTTCTCATTTTTAACAGCGGAGCTGTTTCAGCCGGGCCTAATGTGTCCGCTGAATCCAAAAATGTGGGCCGATCCTGGCAGCAGTGCAGAAAGGGTCCAAGAGCAATGGCACATACACCTGTGAACTAGCAAAGCTGAGCCTGGATATGTCTAGCTAAGAATGGTGGGGACTAATTGCCTATCAATAGGCAATTGATAGCCAATCAATAGCTAGTCGATAATCAATCAATAATTTCCCGAAAATGCTGGGGTTTACTTGGTAATGCTTAGCCTAGCCCAAATACGTGGCCAATACCTTACGATAACCAATCAACAGCCAATCAAGAGCTAATCGATAATGAATCAATAATAAATAAATTCCGGGAAATGCTGGGGATGACTTGGTAGTGCTAAGTCTAGCCCAAAAGCCAGGACTAGCTAGGTGCCCATCATCTCCGCTGTCTCTATAGCATTGCGCTGCCAGTGCAAGCTACGCATTTTTTTTTTCTTTTCCGGAAAAACGAACATTGTTTCCACGTAAGGAAAAATAAATTATACAAAGAACCACTCCTCAAACCATTTCCATGTTACCGCTTTCGCGATCGCACTATTATCAGTATCGATACTATGGCATTATTTTAGCGCTAAGGCCAGTTACTTTTGTGCTTCAATGCATAAAACAGCGTTTTCCTCAAAAAGTTAACTGGAACGCCCATGCATTTCGTCGGACACTTTGAAAATTAATATCTCGAAACTAGTTCAGTCCTGAGAATTCGTTCCAAGTGGATGCGCCTTGCGAACTCAGCGGCTATAATTCGTAGATTGAAAGATGTTCCGTTAAATAATTAATTAAAAAGTTAATTCGCGTAATTATGTTAAATATTCAATTAGGCGTTTTGACCATCCATTAGGCCATCCATGTCAGAATTAGCTTGGAACTACATAAAACAATTAGCCTCCTTAGAGTGTCGTCGCATTAATGAGAACACAAGAAATCCTGAGATATGGTCAATTCCATACTTCAGAACACTCTATAAGCATCAGTCGTTAATACATTACCTACCATTCACTTTGAACAGATACAAAAATGGCGGTAATTTCAGTAAGAAAGAACTCAGCTGACACTTTGGTCGCTTGTAATGTATCTGATGTGATTATTCTGTCTTTGTGTATGGTTCTGAGTATATAATGTAAATCCTAGCTGTTTCGTTTTCTTAGCAAATGTTGATCTTGTAAAATTCAGTCTCATGCTATGTTGTATAGCTGGTGTTGCGTTGTTTTGTATAGCTAGTATTGTTATTGATGTGTTGTTTAAAATGCATTCTGTTAAAACTTTTCCCAATTCTGTTAACTCGCCGTGACGCAAATATTCTTTGTCTTTCCGTTCATAGCTATTTCGTCTATGAGGAATTCCAGCGATAGCTGGAAATATATGTGAATTATTGTGTTTGTACACGCTGTTTGCTATACTATTGCCCCGCCTGGTCTTTTGGGTCACGTCAAGCTACATATGTAGCTTTTAGTCCAAAATGACCGTCCAGCATGTAAACTGGACAATAAATTGATTTGATTTGATTGATTTCGTCGGACACCTTGAAAATTATTATCTCGAAACTGGTTTAGTCCTGAGAATTCGTTCCAAGTGGATACCCCTTGCGAACTCGGCGGCTATAATTCATAGATTGAAAGATGTGCCATAAAATAATTATTTAAAATGTTAATTAGCGTCATTATGTTAATTCTTCAATTAGGCGTTTTGATTTCTTGTGGAAGTAATGGCCACCTCGATCGAGTAGTTTAGATCAAGGATTATAACTGTGCTATCTGCCACAGGCAATCTTTAAAAACTTGGTTCAGCTAAAATGAAACGCCCTGTATATTTGCATGCTAAATGACATCATAGAACCATATCGTACAAATCAAGGTAAGTGCATGCGCACCCCTAGAAAAATAGTAGCACAGGCAATGGGCCGGATTACTGATGTTCCCGTGGGAGAAACAAAGATTTCGGTCTTTTATTGATTATACACTGCAGCTGATTAAACCTCGAGAAGGTGAGGCTGACAGATACGGTACAATCTGTAAGTAAAAAAAAAAGAATTTTTTTCTTACAGGCCGGGCCTGGTCATGTACACGCGGGCCCTAGCTAAGCTTAGTAATGAACGCCCGGGCCCGGGCCGGGCCCGGGCTTAGAAACACGGGCCCGGGCCGGGCTCGGGCTTAGAAACACGGGCCCGGGCAGGGCCCGGGCTGGTCTTGGTCATGTACGCCCGGGCCCGGGCCGGGCTCGGGCTCTGTATTACGGGCCCGGGCTGGGCTCGGGCCTCGTAAAGCGGGCCCGTGCAGTGCTCTAGTGTGGTGGCGCACGACAGAGGAACGGGCAGAGAGGCGTCTACAGCAGAAACGCGAATACAACCAGCGACAGCGAGACCGTGCAAAAGCGAAGAATTTGTATGCAGCCTGAACAGCTTCACTGGTAATCCGCCCCCTATGTGAATGTTGCGGCCCCACAAAATTTATTTTTTCTATTCATTTGCAAGGACAGCGTCGCTACACAAATGTCTCCAATGCATTGTGGTCGAGAAAATCGACATCTCCGGTGTTTCTGTATTCTATAAATTGCAATACATTTAAGGATAGGATAAAACTCTATGTACTTCTTTGAGGTGGTATAGAGTATCTTTATTGTGCTGTGCTGGGGGTCTGCTTTGAAGACGAGGAACAACACAGATAAACATACAGGAAATGACATACGTTTATTAACTTCCCATGTTAATTTATATTACATCATACAGCAATGATGCTGTACAATGTATATACAAGACATGCTTTTTTAAGTTGTGCAACCAGGACGAAATCATTACTTTTCAGGAAATTATAATTGTCCAGCTGCAACGATGCACACCATTACGTAGCTCTGTGCAGCAATTATGCTGCTGTGAAATTTCTGCATGTTTGCTTCAGCTCTTGGTTTTGAGTTCTTGCCTGTGATTTGCACAGCACAGAAATGGCCAACACTTGTACTGCATTTTATGCTCGCCCCTGGATCCTTCTACAGAAGTTATTCTGTAGAAAGCATTGTAGATCAAGAACTGTACTATAAAATGCGCAGAGCGAGACTTCTAAAACCACACTACTATTACAGTGGAATCTCACTGATGCGATTCTGCATAAGTTTTTTCTTATATACGATTATCTTCTGATAATACGGTTTTTGGATGATGCATTTTTTTTTCCGGTTCCCGTGATGATCGTATTGACGAGATTCCACTGTATTTTCGTTGCTTCCGCATCATTGCCAGCTAAGTGAAGCCGAGTACTATAACTGCTTCTGCTTTTGAGGCAGTTCCTTCTACCTTTCCTCTCCTTGTTTTCTTTTTGTCGATCCACCCATTCGCCTGCAGTTGTCATTACACTGCACTCAACTGAGGCCTACAAAGGCTGCAAGTGCAATGAGAGAGCAGAGCTTCCCACCTTGCAGCATCTTGGTTACACCCTCTATCGCACTACATCAAATGAAACTTTATCGTCGCCATGCTGCGCATCCAGGTTGAGGAGATGCATGGTTTCTATGCAACTTCTATAGGCCTTACTGGCACAAGGTGATGGTTTGACCAACAACACATTGTCACTTGCTCATTCTCTCGTGCTTCATAATACCACCACAAGTGCATGGTTTATGTCATGCAACCTGCTGCGTCTGACGCTCAGTTTAATTTCCCTTGCGCTCTGGTCTATGCAGCTTCTACTGCTTGAAATGTTGAGGGTGCAGCTGCTGCAAGAATTATCATGCATGATGCACTGGTAAAAAACAAAATGGCAGGGATTGGAGTCTATTCAGACAGAATAAAGCAAAGCTGTGGGTGCAGTTTCTGGCTGAACAATATGGAAACCCAATATTACCTGCAGACAAGTTCCTAAAAATTATAGAAACAAATTCAAAATTAGCACAATTCCAGTGTACAAAAGAACTAGAGCGAAGTCTGGGTTCCATGCATGTGTAAGCACTATAGGGCCATACAAATGTTAAAATATGAATCAAATATAGTTGTTTTGAATCTCGGCATTTCATTCAAGAATTTTATATGTTGAATACAAGTTGCAACGATGAAAAAAAAATGCTGACCGAGAATGTCGGCATTCTTTTTTTATCGTGCTTCTTCCCGACCTGATAGGATTTTGTCAAACCCTGGATTTCATGTAGCTACGACTTTGGAGTGTTGCTTGCAATGGAAAAAAGCCAATGCATGTGGTGCACCACCTGCCTGTAGTACCCATTCCAAGCCAACCTGGAACTGTGGAGAGTTTCTAGCTTACAAGCTTTAATTAAATCAACTTGCAAGTAGCAACATGAGCATTAAAAAAAATGCAATTTCTTACAACTTCCTCTTCATTTTTTTTCTTTTATTTTGGAATGCAAGACGTTTGGTATTCGATTTAATAAAGTTTGTTTCAATACTTGTATTCAATACGATTAGAAAATTTCACTATGCTACTATGAAATTTCACTATGTGAGCACTTCTGGCAAGCTCAATTGACCATGTCTATTGCAGTGAATGAAGCTGCCTGCATTTCCTACTTCCAATGCTTCAGATACGCCTGAATTGTGTGACCGACAAAAGGATTTGGTAAGTTAATTTGCCATGAGGAACAGAGCAAATCTTATAGAAAATCTACTCTCTGTAAGCACATGCTAAAGGACAACACAATCATTGCAGAAAGTTTATTAAAAAGGGGCCAGACAATGTGCTGCCACACATGACTACAATGAGCTTTCAAAGAAAACTGGTCTGCACACAAGGTTCTCTTGCATGACTACAAAATTTAAATATGATCAACTGTGTCATTAAGGTGTGTATCGTCAACATAGCTGCACCAATTAAGTTGTATTTTTCAATGACCTATTTAAATGTCTGAAGTGGCAATGACGAAGTTGCAAAGAGCATTGAGAAATGCCTAAATGAAGTGTAGCCAGCATGGAGTATATTCTGCTTGGTGCATCTTGTTGAAAATAAAAATGAGTCACGTGAAGCTCAGATACAATTAAAGAGTGCTTCATTCTTACAATAGAGAACGACCAAGAAAATATTGCTGGTCACTTCCCACAGAATGTGCCGTTTGTACTAAGAAAAACTTGAGCAACCTTTAAAACTCGTAAATGTTGTTCAGTCTACACTCAGAGGAGAGGTATTACATGATAGAACCGCTGAACCTTCAAGCTCAAATAAAGGATTTAAAGAATGCAGTGCAGTTGTGAGTGATGTGAACCACCTTCAGAGTGCTAAACAATTTTTTGTTGCAAAAGGAGGCATACGCAAAGATGCGCACACACACAATGGTGCTTCACGTGTATACTCTTGCATATGTCTCCGTTTGCACAAAAAAAAAAAAAAAAAAAAAAAAATGTTTGAAAGATCTCGCCAACTTGCTGAAAAAGTACTTTTCAAGTAAATACACCTTTTGGACTCTTGCATGCTTACTCGAATTGCCTTTGCTCTAAATTACTTTGCATTTGCAACTGAAAATTCCCTTTATTGAAGAAAAATTTATTTTTGTTGTGGTACAGTTGTTGGCATGCTCGGCTGGCATGTAGGATACACAGGGCTTTCACACTGCGCAGAACTGATGCCGTTACAAGAAATTGATGCAAGTGGAGAATTCTTGAGACAGGGATCCATCGTTCCTTTCTATCTGCTGCCGATATCTTTAATGTCACTCAGAGTTAAGGATGGCCCATAACTATTGCAGTAAAAATTGCCACAAGTCAGCTTTCAGGTTTCAATTCAAAGCAATGTTTCTCAATGTGTAAAACTTTTTAAATGATGGATATCTCTACAATTCAATCAATCACTCAGAAAATCAGTAGTATTCTTGGTAAATTAACAAAGTTAATAAAACAGGTCAACAACAGGACACACAGATGCTAATGGTTTGTAAAGGCACAGAAACAAATAGTAGAGCAATTTTTATTGCAAGTACCTTTAGTCAAGACGAGTCATCACACCAGTGATCAGTTAGCTACCAACATGCAAATAGCTGTATTAGGCTGTCAGCTTGCATACTTAGAATTTTTCTCAAGATTGAGCTGTACCTCGGGCAGTGCTATACACAGTAGTGAACAAAAAGCTGTATTATTGTTTTCTGTGAAACATTCATTACCCGCGTTTGTAAGCTATCAATGCTTAATAGCAGTGCAAATTGGTCGAGTTGGTACCGATCTAGTATTTTTTTACAGCACCACTTCTAGACACGGACACGCAAAGGAACATAGGACAGGAGTTGATAGTCTGCACAGTTGGCACTTGTCCTATTATAGTTGCAGTTTTTTTTTTTTTTATAATGTCAAACAGGGTGTGTACTGCTATAGCCAAAGGGACAGAAGTGGCTAACATTTTATTTATTGGTGACCATAAAGTTCCACTTTGTTTCATCTCATGGTGCTCACTGTTGCCTACATTTCTGAGTTTGTGTACGAGTGGATGTGTGCAATTTTTTTTTTCTCCTTTGCTCTCGTGATATATTAAACCAGCAGTAGCATGCCAAGCCTTTCACAACCTTGCCAGTTATAACTGAAACTTCTCTCACCGGTGCACATATTTGTGCATCCCGGTTGATGTACACAGTACCCTTGCTGTACATTCTTGGAATACGCAAGTTGTGTGGGCTATGCAGTGCAAATAAGCTAGCGAGGGTTAAGGAGCTCACCGGTGCCCATATTTGTACATCCCAGTTGATGTACACAGTACCCTTGCTGTACATTCTTGGAATATGCAAGTTGTGTGGGCTATGCAGTGCAAATAAGCCAGCGAGGGTACAAGAGGCTATTACCCTAGGCTAGTGGTCTGGCATAACGCAGCACCAAATTTCTGAGCAGTTTGGCTCAGAGGACTCAAAGTTCAAAATAGATTTTTTTTGTACTGAATACAGTACCGACACCTTTTTGCAACACTACGATGCAAACACTGCTTAATAGTCATTAAAGCTGACCAAATGAAGACAGCAACTCTACATTAATCTTCATAAAAGTTGAACTATTTCTGGCAGTTCTTGCAAAACTGCAGTCCACATAAAAAAATGTCGCAGTTTTACCTGAACGGCGAAGCATCGATTGCGATAGCAAATTAGTAGAGAGCTATTCAGAGTAGGGATAGTGGTTTTATCGGCTGCATAAACTTGGACACATTCGCTTACTAACCGAATTAACAATCATGGTGTCAGCGCGCACAAGCAAACATAAATAGATCACACTGAATGACCGCAGACGACTGTCAAAACGCTGCAGCGGGCGAAGGCTCGCGCTGTCTATGGCTTCAACGGAAACTGAGCGGCGAATGCACAGCGCATACAAAGGTCAGAGCCGTGTGGAGAGGTGCGGGTGACCGCCAACGCAGGGCAAAGTGCAGAGGAGTTGTGCAGAGGAGAAGTTGTTGGCAGAGGAGAAGCTGCCCCGCCTCCTTCCCGCGCTGCCTTCCCACTTTTTCTTGCTTTTGCGTGGGAGATTGAGTGGCAAGATACGCCTTTGGTGCCGGAGCACCAGCGCCACCCCGCCTCCCTCCCATACCCCCACGGCCTTTCGCGCGACGGTCGCGTTTGCTTTCCACCGTGCGTTCGCTCTCCGTGATAGCGCGCGTCCCCTGCGCGCTTTCGCTCGCGCATACGTCGCGCGGCGACGATTTTATCGCCCTTGGAATCTATACGGAACCTCACGGCGACGGCAGAAATCCGGTTGAAGTGTTCATATAATTGCTATCGCAATAAAAGTATGTCACAGATACTAGAAAATACCTTCCCTCTTGATGCTGTGGCAGCTGATTAATGGGAGCATTTCTGGTTTCCGTGTGTATTTAGACTGAAGAATCAGTAGATTGAAGCTTCCTTTTAATAAGATCACTGCGCCGTGGGTCATCCAACATTTGCATCAGACATCCCAGTCATACAATGTCAAATGTGCAGGGCTTTCAAGTTGTGCAGAACTGATATCATTACAAGAAATTGATGCAAGTGAAGAATTTTTTTTTATACATCCAGTTGCAAGCATAACAAATACCTAGGTGGGCACCAACATTATGGCTGACCAACTACCCACAATGTACAGCACAAGAACAGAACACATACAGCTTCATGTGGCCTATGCGCCACGCATGCCAAATACAACTGGCTCACGGAAGCTTCTAGACAGTGCTGCACTCATAACCAATAAAAAACAACCAACATATGCTTGCTCACATAGTCAAAGAAGACAGCACTTTGTTTGAACTTGAGCAGGCCCCAAAGGAAACATCAGTCTTCATTTAAAATTGTTTATGGCACACGGCAATGAGAGTCACCAATGCAGTCTGGCGTGATTTAAAGTTGTCACGCACAAGCATCGATCTATCTAGTAGCCGAGTTACTGGAGGTCAGTTTCAGTGCGACTGTGGCCAGTATTACGGCGTTCCTATTTTGCAGTTTTGTTCAGCTACTATGAATCCTGCTGCGAAAGAACGAAATAAGGGGGAGAGGAACAAATAAAGTATTAGTCCCTACCACGCTTACTTGAGCAGTTGACAATGCTTGTACGTCAATCTTCATATCACAACAGACTGTACGTGACAGTCACATTCTAAAATAGATCAGTATGTTTCAAATGTCCCTGCCGAGTGACAACTGCAAGGGTAGTGGTAACGTATCTTCACAATCCCCCCAAAAAAGAAGCTAGCATACGTCACTTGCTGGTGAGGAATGGCACAATTGAAGTGGGACTTCTGGAAAGAGCTCCCGAGTGCACACATTGTGGCACGGGGCAGTAGCACGTCCAGTCTGATTAATTTGCTGTCCTCGTTGTTTGCAATGCCCTCAATCGTGAATAAATTATATCTCTACCTTTCACCAGTGCGCATATACTTGCTCTCTCACCCTTGCATCGTCACTGTACTTGTAAGTTACACTGTTCGTAACTCATAACAGTTTTTCTGCAGCAGAGATGATGAAACAGACAGCACTGCATTCCTTTCTCATCCACACATCTGCATTGCAGTAAAGCTAAGCTACATGAGTATACTGCAACCAGCAGGTTTCAGTTACAGCATGAGATAAAAAATACATAAGTACTGGCCATAATGCAAGAAAAAGTAAAAGGATTACGCAAAGAGAAGTAGCAAGCATCTCCCAATACCAACACACATTTCTGAAGTGCCAGCAACACAGAATCTGCATGCAATGGGGCCATTTCTAATGCCCATGCCACACAAGCCAAGTTTATACTACGTACTGAAAGTTTTATCATTGATCGAACTTGCAGTAAACTAGCGAAAAAATTTATTGTGGACTTAGTTATTACCATGGATGTTTAATGACATTAATTATATGTAGCAATGATTCCCTAATTAGTAGCATTAAGAAAATGTGGCCATAGACACAAATGACATTAACAGTGCCCATGTGGCATGGACACAAGGCAATGCAAAGCTGCGATGTTTTTATAAGCCCATCATTACTTGGGTTAAACAGTGAAGTGGTGCACTTAGCAGTTAGGTAAAATTAACATTCACATTTTATCTGTTTTATGTTAAATTGTCCAGTACTTGTGTATTAAATAGTTGCTACTCCACAAACACATTTACAATATAGCACATTAGAATAAAACTAGCTTTAAAATAACTGATAACAGTGTAGCTTCTTACTGAAGAACTGAGATTTGGAGCAATATTTGGGGCAGCAAAACGTTAAATTTGGAGCACGTTGGAGCAAATAAATGAACTGCTGGACGCCAAATGTCCTAGGTACTTTCGAACACTTAAATTTGACAAGCATCATTCTAGAAAGTATTTGCTTGCTGTGAAACAATGTTGCTCTGCCTCTAGATAAAAAAGAGGGAAACCCAAGTTTGAGTATCCCTTTAATTCAAATGAAGACAACAAACCTGTTCACACAGCCTGCTGTAATTCATTCATTTCTATTTGAGTGAAGCTGCTCGGACGTTGCCTTTTATGTCTTGTGAATTTCTTATTGACAGCTGCCAGCTTAGCCATGTTTTTAGCAAGGCTAGAGTTAGCATCAGCCAGAAACATTTGGCCAGCTAGTCTCAATGTTATCCGAGCCAGGCCAGCCTTGATGGGCCCCTGGTAATGCTCAAGCATTGCTTTAGATGACAACAGGCGCTTTTCAATAGTCAGTTTTTCCTCATAAAGTTGGAGCCTCTGCTCAGCAACTGGCTCGTTCACAAATGATGCCGACCGATTATTCGGACACCGAAAATTCAGACATGCTTGATCATTCAGGCTGCTTTGTGGCACCATCACTGGCCCATAAACTTAATGTATAATAACGACCGAAATTTTGGATACTTTTAAGGCATGCCGTTCAATAATTCGGACTCCGCCTGCATGACTGCATGCCAATTTGACTGCCGAGTTGAGCTGAAATAGTGATGCGTTGGCTTTAATACATCGCTGGCATCGTTGCGGCATGGTTGTCAGCCATGTTGCTGGTTACCTGCTCGAAACTGAAACTAGTGAAGCCTACTCCGTTCCACCGTAACATTACAAACAGGGAAGGCTGCAGGTCAATAGTATCATGGTAGAATGCCAGGCGACTTTTCTCGGGGTATTATTCCGCCCGCCGCCACGGCAGGCCGAAGTGAAAGCTGTTGTTCCGCTCAAAAAACAACGCAGATATTATAGACACACGTGTCCAAACAGCGTATGCACCATGTGTGCCTGCGTATCTGGCACCCCCGCCTGGTCCGTCAACCCTACTTTTTTGTTTCAAAATTGAAAAGCCAAGTGGTGCATCATGTGCATGTCAGAAAAACAAACAAAAAAACACCTGATGAGTAACGAGAATGACAAAAATTGTTTCAAACAAAGAGACTCGCATCAAAAGACACACATGTGAATTATGTTCCATGAACTATGTTAAGAAGCAGATGGCTCTCTTCAGCGTGGAGTGCAGAAATCCTGCAGCCTTCGCCGTTTGCCAAGTTATGGTGAAACAGAGTATAGTCACTCAAAAATCTCAGTGGTAATCTGAGATATGGCACACTTTTCAGCCACTTGTGGAAAAAGTAACTAGTTTTGCAAATTCGAATATTTTGGACTCCCAATTATTCAGACATTTAGGCGATCCCCGTCGAGCCTGAATTATAGGTTGGCGACGTATAGATAACAGAGAGTTTGATTTATTCAGCCGCTTTAGTCATGGGTGCTACGCATGTCTGCAGACCACTGCAGTCACACACGTTTTGCGCAGTCGTGTATTTTTGGTGCACTAAAGTCAGACGCAATATCGTCCCATAGGGAGTTTCCATCTTCCAGAAGTTTTGGGATTCAAAGATGGAAGGATTAACTGGTCAGACATCAAGATAAGTAAGAGATGATTCGAGTATTGTTTAAAGAAAGGCTGGGAAGTGACTGATAGAGCCGTAGTCATTGCAAGTGTAGGTAATAGTATAATATAGTGATAGAGAAATGTGAAAGTTAAGATCGAGGTCAGACAGGCAAAAGGCTAGATAGTGACAGATGTAAAAGCTGATTAAATCAAGCAGGCTAGGGGACTATTTGTCTGTGCCCCGTATCAAATGGGATGAATAAGCATCACCATCATCGTCTTTTTAATCAGGATGGCGGAGGAAATCTCGTTCGGTGCAATTTGGCGCGAGAGTGGGAGCATTGATAAAATGAAAACGTTACACATGTAATGTGAAATAATCCTTGTGTAAACCTTCAATCATGCATCACGTCTCTAATTACCAAATTGCTTTTAACATACATTGCATTAAGATTTCTCACAGTCACAACACAATAATCTTTCTTAAAAAAATCACACTCTTATCAGGTCACTTTTTCAGGTCACAAACATTTTCTTTGATGGGCATTATTGAAGGCAAGAGATTACAGACTGTTGGGGCTATGAATAAAATTCTGTGGCACATATGACAAGTATGATAAAGAGCGCTATAACAATTTATTCATTTGTCTATTTGCAATATCTGCAGTAATATCTGCAGTGCCAATAAGAGCATTATAGAAAAAGGGGAAAAAATAAATTTTTGCGAATGCGAGCCTGACATGATTTCTTGCATTTTCTGTTCGTGACGAGTATCTCGTCATATGTGCAGGCACAGACGCACAGCTCTTAATAGTACTATCTTGCACCCAAAAGATACAAAATATTCATTGGTTCACGATTGATTGATTAAATCAATTCAGTTTAACATCCCAAAGCAACATAAGGGCTATGAGAAACACTACAGTTAAGGCTTAATTAAATTAAATTCTGGGGTTGTAGGTGCCAGAACCACAATCTGATTATGAGGCGTACCGCTCTGGGTTTCCCCCAGAGCGGTACGCCTGGGGGAAACCCAGAGCCCTCTGGAGTAATTTGACCCACTCTGGAGTAATTTTGACCCCCTGCTGTTCGTTACGGTGCACCCAATGCATGGTACACGACCTTTCTTGTATTGCGCCCCATCAGAATGCAGCTGCCACGGCCGTAATTGAACCCGCGACCTCGAGCTCAGCAGCGCAATGCCACAGCCACTGGGCTACCGCTGCAGGTGCAGTGAAATGCTCCAAGTTCATTTTTAGAGCATAGGTTTCTTTAACGTGTGCACCTAAATTTAAGTACACAGCCTCTTTTTTACATTCCAAGCCCTTGTACACAGTTGCTATGACCAGGAATGAAATGCGTGACATTGTTATCAGAAGCAGCACAGCTTAGCCTTCTGAGCCATCAAGAAACCAACCTTTTCATCACGGATTGTGCAGTCTGTAAGCTTTTGCCTTCAAGCATAGTGAAACGCACACACCTAAGAAACTTACTCGCACACTATAGCACATCTTGATACACTGCGTGCTTTGCTTATCCTCATTGTACAAACATGAAAACACAATTTATTGCACAGAAGTCTAACTACGTAGTAATCATGAAGCGTGAAAACACATCCAACAGGTAGAGCTGGGTGTCGATAGAAATTTTAAACAAAATTATTGGTCAGCTTTTAAACAGCTGGAAAACAAGCAGCGGTAAAAAAAAAAGAAAAAAAAAGAACTAAACAAGAATACACAAGACTGTGCGCTGTTTAGATTGTTTAATCCCATTTTTTAGTGCTGTTTGTTTTCCAAGTCATGTACCAACGAGCTCACCAATGAACATTATTGCAACTAATTTAAGTGGTTGTTTACACATGGCCACATTGATTTGCAAACATATCTAAATTTAAAAAAGGAAAAGAATGATTTGGTGACCCTTTGATTCCTGTATCTCAATTACTGCACAGAACAATACGAATCTTGAACTCTTCAATGCACTTAGAGACTCTCGCGTGATCACAAGAGCCCTCCAAGAACTCGTGAAAACTTCCAGACAATGCTAAGCGGCTTTTCACTCTGAAAAAGCATATATTTGCAAGCAGGCCGTACAAGACACGCTGGTTAGCGAGTTCTCTACGTCGCCTCTAATTGGTTTGTCTGTGATCCTGGCAATTTTTTTTTGTTGTTGTTTACATTTCTTTCGAGAATCGGTAAATCTCGCAGACAGCACAAGCAGCTATGTTAACATCGTTAATGCAAAGGAAGAGCGTCGCAGTGCATGCAACTCTGCCGCCACTATGGCTTGATCAATGCTGCAGTATGATGCTCAAGAAGAGCACTATGAAAACTAGACAGCATTAAGTCAGGGCCTAATGCTATTTGCTTGTCCAAAGCAGCTGTGGAATAATGCTTAGAAAGCTGGGCTTGAAAACACGATTGTTGGTTCGATCCAAGGTGAACTTTCTCAGATATCGCTTTATTAGCGTTACATTGTGCCTTATGTGAGCCAAATTGTGACAAATGAATGACTGAATTAATGAACACGATCAGTACAATTATTTGGTCATAACTGCAGCAAAAATTTTCATTTTTTTTTTTGTTGTACCTGTAGCTGTTTTTAAGATCAGATCAGGTATTTGAAGCCCTTGTTGTTTTAAACTTTCAATCGATACATTTTCCTTAACATGCTATTAGCAAAGGACAATAACTGCACTTGAAATACTGCTGCAATAGAAAGCTGTTTACCTCCAAACAGAAAGTGTCACAAAAAAGCACATGCAGAATTTTAAGAGAAAGCACTTACCTCATTTTGAAACAGTGACTTCCAACGAATTATAAACAGCTAAAATATGAACTACAATAAGAACATTGATTAATCAGAAGGTTAAATGACCACCACCCAGCTCTACCTCAGGGATGAACAGTGATGAGTACATTAATGACAGGCACAGAGAATTGGCAGCATGTTTTCACAGGCACGGTCAAGTGCAATTTTCATTTGTATCAGATATCAAATAGCATGGTTTTTACAACATAGCAGTCAACAAACAACTTAACCATTTAGGAATACCTATGTTTACAACAGTAAATGTGTGATTAAGTCTATTTTTAACCTTTAAGAGGTAATAAGTACACTGATGGCACAAAAAAAAGCACCTAATATATAAAGAATTAAAGAAATCTAAAGAGAAATATGAAAAGCACCAGTCAAGAACTCAGTAACATGTGAATGTGCACAGCTCAAGCTTTCAAGATGCCATTTTAGCACATTACAGCTTAATGCAAGGCACCCTACCATGGTAGCCACATAACCACAGAAAAACAAAATGGTGTTTCACAATAGTTATCCCATTCAAAAGAATTAAAAACAATCACATTCTTTTAAAGAGTATATAAATGATCAGATAAGGACTATCTCTAACAAAACTCAATTGAAATAGCAAGATATCGAAGGTAAGTACTTTGAAAGACCAATATCAATTTTCATCAGGATTTCATCACAACTGCAACCTGCAAAAATACATACAGTCTGGATTGGTTAGGGAAAAATTGGTGCAGTGCACAGGTATCTTACTAGGTGAATGACAGAACTAACCTATAGAGGAATAAAGTAAGAAATTCAGAGCAAATGGGAATACACTGTTCAGTCAATGCCAAATGTTTACAGACTGTTGGATCTTACAAAAGGATCAACGTTTCCAAGGCCCAGTATCTGGATGTCCAACTTGTATGTACTAGTAAATTCGAACATCATGGTGCTGTGTGGCTGTACTGTCTGCAGTCACAAACTGCGCAGTAATTTGACATTTCCTCAGATCCCACAGCCCGTTAACTTTTGTCAGTGCTGTCTGTACATATCTGATAACGAAAGAAAAGAATTAAAATATATTAATTTGCAACAAGTTTCACTACTTTACCGTCAGTGTGTAATAGGCAAGAGGGTAAGCTGTAACACTGACCTTCTTAGTTGACATTGTTTCTTATGGCTTAAAAAGATAGCACAAACACATACACCAATCTTTCACTGTCCATGACTGGAAGTTGCAGATGCAATGAGCAAAGACAAGCAACATCAACAAAAAGTAACGCCCCCATTTTTTTTCTGTCCTGTTGAATGCAACCTCGACTTAGGCAGCCTACAAGTGGCTGGGTAACTCGAACTCAGGGTTCCTGAAAAGGCAAAAGTTTGTCATGGTTGTAGTCACTTTACAATATGCAGTGGGTATGACACATACACTTCACAAAGAAGCAGTAATAGAAGTGAAATGCACAGACTTTCATAGACATGTTCAGAGAGAAGTCTAGAACTTCAGCCAACTAATATGGATGTCTTAGTTGACTTTACTCGGGATGTACTAGGTAGCAGCGTTCTCCCATTCTTTCTTTCCCAGAATGAGTTCCACTGTTCACACAAAGCTCTTGTTTCCAGTATACAGATGCACAGTCAAGAAAATTATTTATCACACCATTTCCAAAGCAGCATAAATCATTGAAAATTCATTAATGTGCATCTGCAATGTGCATCTTCATGCCAAGGACGAATTTCACTCGTCCAGGGATTTCTTTGTCTACCGAGCGCCACAGATTAGTGGCAGTCGTTTCATCATTTTGGTGAAAGTGCTGCGCTACTAAATGCCATGAGCTTCCCAGAAAACTTTTTTGAGGGCTCAGTTGGCAGAAACAAAACAGATATCTGGCTCCCCTGTTTTTTTAAACATGGTGGCATGGAGTGAGGCATCTGCAGTGCCGACATCTGCCTTTTTAATGCTATAATTGTTCTTGAACTTCGTTTAGAGCGCAGCTCTTAGGCGCGCCCCCCTTCCTGCAGCGAGCAGTGGCAGCGTAACCGAGCAAACGAGCACAGCGAAAGATGAGAGACACGAGGAGGAAAGCGGAGGGAATGGTGCAGCGGAACCATGAGGCGGAAAGCAGAGTATGTCTATGATGGCTACGAGATGGCGCCAGAGCAGCATTCATGTCGGCGGCAGCTGCTGTGAATCGCGACCATGTGTCACCTACGTGCTGGCTCTCGCGATCTCCAGATTAGAGAGGCAGTTGTGCAACACTTCACTCCGTTTGCAAAGTGCTACACGAGACAGATTGTCTACGCCAGCTAATATATAGCGAAATGAAAACACATGCAGAGCTGCACTCAAATTTCGCATTAGGGAGTATCGTAATCGTCGGTGAATTTCTTTCACCTGGAGTAAATAATTAGGCCAGGAAAGTTCTAGCGAGTAGTGTTCGAAGCTTTAACGATGCTATCCACAACTCAAAACATGAAAAAATAATTGATAGTAAAAAAACTACATAAAATTTAAAATGAACTGCTCATAATGCAATAATGAAATCTGTTCATAATGAATCAGTCAAAAAAGTTAGAGCAATTTTGGTGATTTTCTGAAAAAAGAAAAAGAAGTTGGTACGGAAAAGGTTACATCTGAGTAAGCACCAACAGCAATTTCTTATTCCATGTGATATGTATCTGACGACAGCTACAAAAACAATCAAATGTTAGAACAATTTATCACAGATTTCAGATTATCACCAATGAGGTTACTATAGAAATAGTTATCTGAAGCCAACTCTATTTTAAGAGCAGTGTATACAGTTAAAGCTCAATATAATGAACTTCAATATAACAAAATTTCCAATATAAACAAGTATTTAACTTTTTATAACTTCTCGTCCATAGAACACCATGTATTTAGAACCTAAATATAACGAAGGGTGTTTATACACGATTTCAATATAATCAAATTTCACTGCCACCGTGAAGGAATACTAAAACAATAAATGGAAACTCCCGCGGAGGCAGATTGTCAAATTGTTGAACGAACAGCTGTGTGTGGATGCACCTCTCAAATCACAAGCTGCGTGACCAAGACGACTACAACGGAGCAGCGAAGTGTTCCATATAAAGTCAAAATGCAATAATATCGTATCGCACCTCGCACGCTTTGGGTGCGAGCGAAAGCGTGCGAGGGTGAGTCGAGAAGGATGGTGGCTTGATGCACACAGTCTCCTATACGAGCAAGGGGAATGGGGGAGGGGAGTGAGCTTGCGGTAATGCAGGGAAGCGCGCGCAAGAGGAGAGATGGGGGAGGCAGTGGGGGGCAGGTTGGCGAGTCTCCTTTTTTAGCGTGGCCTAGGCTGTGCATGGCTGTCAGCACGGCTGAGCATGTACACATATGCAGCCCACGTGCTTTTTAGAGCTAATCTGCCGCACGTGCAAACAGTGGGTGTGATGGCATCATGTGTGGTCTTCCCACACATTTAGTACAGGAGGTCGAGTTGGAGCCTCGTTGAAGTGGGAGGCAAACGAAGCATTCGCTCCCACTGCAGGCGCTTTTCTTGACAGTGTCGTCTCACTGCGGGCGACACTATCAGCTTTGGAGGCGGAGTTGACGCGCAAGCGTGGCTGGCTTCACCTCGTACTGCGGATGTGAGGATATCGTCGGGATGGCATGAAACCGTATCTTTTATCACCAACTCTCAAATTCAACAAAATGAATTTCTTTTTCAATCAAATTTGCTTTTTCGTATTGTCTGATAATTTTGAAAATTTTGCGGCCCCTTCTGCGTGAGAAAAATCCTTCGGCGACTGTACTTATTTGCTTAAAAGGTCCAATTTCAATAGAACAAAGCAAATTTCTGATTTTACTGACTTTGTTATGTCAAGGTTTAACTGTACTAACGTGCCAAGTGAGACACGAGCAGGATAATTTTGCGATGAAGTTCACATAACATTTCAGCCCCATATTCACATTTTTAATGTATTTTCATAGTTTTGCCATCCACAATCGGTGTTCATATTACGTTGCATCATAATGACACTTATGGCCAAAGTGAGCATAGTGGAGCAACCACTTCCATTCCAGCTTAGACAAATGTCGCTTTGGTTGTGAAGTGCAAGTGATATGCAGGTCTTAAAATTAACTCGGCCATGAGCCTTCTGGGGTACAATCCTCGTCAGTAACATGCAATTGCTCGAGCTTTTGGTGATTGCCAAGATGGTTCTTGATACACGAGTTTAGGATAATCCTCTCCTAATCCTATTTTGAAAGTTACACTTAATACTCATGAGTGCGCTTTCAGCGTTGGGCTGTCTTCTTCACCCCCACAATTGCCAGTCTTGGATGTTCATGTATGTGGTGCATGACCGCGGCATGTTCGTTGCAGCTGAACAATGGAGGCTCTCGTCTTCAAGCCTGTTCAATTCTTGTTCTTGAGGCAACAATGTGAAGGACAAAGAGACCAGACGCAGCATGCTTTCACGAAAGGAGCTATCCTGTATTCTTGTCTTGTCAATGACTGCGTAGCAACAAATTAGCCTCTGAATCATTCCATAGTAATCCTGCAGAATTCACATCAACACAGCATCAAGGTCACATGATTATGCAATACTGAGGCCAAAAGGAATACAAGAGGAGGCCGGAAGACAGGATGCTGCCCTAGTGGCAGACTCGGAGAATGCAGAAGCGATCTAAGAAAGGACTTGATTGTTCAACCTTGAAGTACAACACTATGCGAGCCAATTTCAATTAACAATATAAATTCTGGGGATTTACGTGCCAAAACCACAACCTGATTATGAGGCACGAGGTTGTGGGAGACTTCAGAATGATCTTGACCACCTGGGGTTGCAGCCATAACTGCTAACAATGGGAGCAAAGTACACATCTGATGGCCAAACGAGTTGCGTGACTGCACTACACCTCAAATAGCATTAAGCTTTAAGGCCATTAAGTACAGTAGAACCTCGCTGATACGTTCCCGCTCAATACGATTTCCCGGCTCCTACGTTCGCAATCGCGAAAAAAAAAAACCGTAACCCCATAGAGGATTGTGTTAATACGTTCCAGTTATTACGTTCCCGGAAAATACGATTATTCGGCAGAAACGTTCAGCAATGCGGCAAACAGTGGTCGTATGATACGTTCTGCAGCGAAAAATTATCATTCAGGTGTGCAAAAAGTCATGTGTTTGCGAAGCGCTAAGTGGCAGACAGCCGCCGCGCGGCTTCTCTGCAGCGCTCAATGCTTTCCATCGCAAATGCTTTCGCGTTCGAATTACCGAGCGTTCTCGCCCATTGCAATACACATAACTTTGACGGGGCCACAGCGTCAGTTCGAATTAACGAGATTCGACTGTAACTACGTTTTGCAAGAAATAAATGTTTTCTGCCTTTGCACCTCAATGTGGGCTTGTCAGCTTCAATTTTAACTGGATTCGGATCGAACGTTCTCCCGGATCGTACGTTTATTTTTTCGCGTATTTTTTGAAAACGTATGAACGAGGTTCTACTGTATATCCATGTGGCACTGCTTGAACAGCATTAAACTTTAAGGTATTAAGCTGTTATTGTCATTTTTTGTGATTGTGTAGAGAGAAAATTAGGCTGCTT
Organism: Dermacentor silvarum; assembly: GCF_013339745.2. Lineage (NCBI taxonomy): Eukaryota > Metazoa > Arthropoda > Arachnida > Ixodida > Ixodidae > Dermacentor > Dermacentor silvarum. The sequence continues at coordinate 73,714,708 of NC_051159.1, forward strand.
GCTTACACATTGAAGGTTCTTTATATGTTAGAACAACAAATGCTTTTTGGTGTTCTAACCTTGGAATACAAATGCCATAGCTGGGAACGGAACGAAAACTTCGTGTCAGCAGTATAACATCACAACCATTGTTGTAGGTATGATACCACAGCTTTGCACATGTAGAAGGTTACAGTGGAATCTCGATGATACGATCATGGCTAATACGAATTTCCGGATGATACGAATTTCTCTGAGGTCCCGGCCGAGCCCCATTACTTTGCAACGTGCTAGAGAACAGTTGTTATGAATTGATTTTCGACCCACGTTGATTGATACGAATAAACGTTATCCCATCAACGGCCGCAAAAGAGAACAGCGCGCAGTCACGCGCATTTTTACTTTCTCTTTTGGTGCGGAGGCGCGGACGCGGCGCCGGACAGCGCGGAAGCCGCGACTGGGCACGAAGAGTTTGAAGTGGTGGCGCTTTTGTTGCTTTCGTGCTTTTCTTTTTGTCTCTTTGCTCGCTGCGGCAGCCGAGCTTCCCCACGTGCGGCCGCCGCAGCAAGCGAAGGTTCGTGCGGTCTATCGCTTCAACGGAAACTGAGCGGCGTAAGTACAGCGCATACAAAGGTCAGAGCCGTGTGGAGATCGCATTCAAGATACCGTGCGCGCGACAACACCGACAGCCGGCACAGGCGCAAAGTACAAGAATGCATTTGTTGGCAGAGTAGGAGCCGCCCCCACCCGCCCCTCCCCCCACTCCCTCCCTCCCGCGCTACGTTTCCACTTTGCTCCTTTCGCGTGGGGAGATTGTGTTGCCAGTTACCCTTGCGCTCGGTTTAAAGATACGCATTTGGCGCCGCAGCACAGCGTCGCCCCCCCTCCCTCCCATACCATACCATACCCCCACGACCTTTCGCGCAACGGAAGTCGCGTTTGCTCTCTGCTGTGCGTTCGCTGTCCTTGAAGGCGCACGTCCCCCGCGCGCTTTCACTCGCACATATGGCGCGTGGTGACGACTATCGCCCTTGGACTCGTGCTCCACGTCTCATGCTCCTCCTTCACATCGCCCTCGTTGATCTCCTTCCCATCGGTGGGCGCACCTCGTGCTCGCTACCGCCCTTGTCGGTGAGATTTTCCCGCGGAAGCCGCAATTTCGTCTCGCGCGGCTGCACTGTAAGCAGTATGCGTATACATGGAGTTCTATGGGAGGGTAAACGGGAGTCGGAAAAGGCCGCGTTCTAGCCAGTTCTGCACTATAAACGGTTACGTTATAAGTCGTTTATACTGTAAATGCTTTTTACGTACGTGTGCCTGAGTGAGTTCACCTCTCGACTCTTTAATTTAGGTAGTTTTAATTGTGTTTCGATGATACGAATTTCGGCTAATACGAATTTTTTTCGTGACGCCGAGATTCGCATCATTGAGATTCCACTGTGTGGGAACCCTCGGGTCCCATAACCGCCGCACGGGCAGCGAACGTCGCGTCACGCGCATGCGTGCCAGGGAGAGTTGGGAGAGGGGAAACTTTCCTTCCGCGGGCGGCGCACGGGAATCGCAAGTGCTATCAGCGCCACCGGGTGGGTCACGCGAGATCCCGCTGATATCGCCCGGGTCTCTTTGGTCTCCAGCAAGCGGCGACGGCGGAAGTCTCCGCCTCCGCTCCCGTATTTCCGCACGTGGTTAGTCAACCGCGTTCTTGCCGCGGCGTTTGCCGCGGCCCCCCCGTATTCCCCAGTTGGTAAGTCGGAAGCCCCTCTTTACCTAGTGTATTATTCTCTTCGAGGGAACCCTCAACGATGTCAACTATAGCTAGCTGGCCTGCTCGAAGTGTTAGTTGCAGTCGTAATAAATGCTTTCCGAGTGTACACGTGGTTGTCGTCTATTGTTTCCTCGAGCTTGTACCGGACCGCGGTTGATGCGCAGGCATGCGCCAACCGTGGGGCTCGGTGTGTCGAGGCAGAGGGCCGTTGGCATCCCCCCATATCCCGACAATTGTAATCATTTCAGTCTCCAGGAAATCAAGAAAAAGCTTCTTCCCAGGAAACATGCAGAATTATGCCACACATGCTTGCAAGTTGCGTGTGTGGGACACCATAGCAAAAAAGTTTTGTTAAGATAATGTTAGCAGCACAGCATACTTGAGGGCCATTGATGTAGAAGTTCGCATATTCCAGGTGTTAAATGAGAGAGAACAATTGTGGAAAAAGTGGGCAGTGCAGAAGAGTGGTGTAAATACAGAAAGAAAGAACAGTAAGCATTGTGTGCATTCAGAGATATTTTAATGAGCGCCAAAATTAAAACGACAGATTCAAGACAAACAAGCCAAGAGGCAAAAAGACACTATACGGCACTTTGTGGCAGTTAACAATGTCACAATACAAACATTATATAAATTTCTTTTATCACGTATACCTCTTCAATCTGTGTGTCCTGTCTTGTGAGCAGCACAACATATACTGTCCGAGCTGTGCATTGAAAACACATTAAATAAAACTAAATTACATTTAGCTGCATCACTATCTGTAACGAGGACGAATATAGCATCTGACATAGTCATGTCTACGGCTAAAAACTAAACCTATAAAAATAACAATAACTTGAATGTAATATTCTTGCTGCATTGATAAAATGAGTATTGCTGCTTGCCTAGCATGAACAAACAGTTTGAAAGCTAGTCTTGAGCTACCTAATAGAGCAACTATCACTTATTCAGCACAACTATACGTCTATAGAGACAAAGCTCGCGTATGAATCGCAAGAAGTGCCGATGAGTAGCTCCTATCAGTGCCAGTCACCCCAGATGGGCAACGAAGAACAACACGCGCAGGGTTGTCGCCATTATTCGAAGCACGAGTTCTACATGCTATTGTAATGCTAAGCACCGCGAGACACTAGATGGGCGAACCGTAATCGCCTTCTCCCGTGAAATTCTAGTCCACCCATTTTGCTCACAAGAGCTAATCCAGCGATCATTGTAGACATTGTTGCAGAGCTCACACACGTGTCCTGCACACTCCAGTCACTGGTCAGGTGTGGCACCAGATGCTTTCAGGAAACGGAATGGCACAGAGGGAAGCAAGAGAAGGAAGGAGCCCCAGGAGAGTAGGAAAAAGAAGGAGAGGATGTGGGTAGCAGGGTATTTACATGTGTTCGGGGTGGTTCTTGATGCACTGGATCATTTCGCTGGGCGGTATTTCGTGCTTGCATATTCGGTGGATGGCCACGAAGAGTGGAAACCTGCGACAGACGAAAGATGGAGGCTACTGGGCAAATTCTGTAGGCTTTAATGAACCAAGATCGCAGATGAGCTCAAATTTAGATATTACGAGCAAGCTGGTATACCACCAACACATTGCAGGCTGTGCTAGAAGCTTTCACACTATAAAGAAGAACTGACATATTTTTGAAGTTGTAGAACTTCTACTGGCTCACTTCTCGCATACTTAGCAGGCATGAAGGTTGGAAAACACAAGATACTATCTTAATTTCATACTAAGTTGTAACTTGAAACTCTAGAGCTGGTGCTATCGACATTATCATGACATCATGACAGAGGAAAACTAGCTGATGTTACGCAACAATGAAGCCAGGTATGAGGCCGTTGCTAAAAAATCTAAACATGAGTGCACAGCATATTTCTTCTGACTGTGCTCGCATGCGGCAGGTGTGGCAATCACAGGGAATGGAGCAAGCTGATGTATTATTTTTAAATGTTAATTTAATTATGGGGTTTTACATGCCAAAACTACGACCTGATTATGAGGCACGCCGTAGTGAGGGACTCCGGAATAATTTGGACCACCTGGGATTCTTTAATGTACACGTAAATCTAAAAACACGGGTGTTCTCGCAAAACGTTATAGCCACTAAGCAACAACGGCGGGTCCGATGTATCAATTTCATGAGGCATCCACCTGCTGGGTCCAGAAACTGAAACTGAGTCATAGAAACAAGTATTACAGTTAATTAATGAGGGCACTTTGATACTTGCCAGTATTTTTTCTAAGGTTTGGAGGGCTTGGACCATCATTTCATACGAAAAATGACAAGTCGGAAATGTCATGTCAGTATGCAAGGAGACCTTATATTGGAGATCTTGAAACAAGTATTGGCCACATTTTTTTTAATGTCCTGGAACACCACCTCATTGCTGTTACATGAGTGCTGCTTTCTTTTATCTTCATGCACACATGCAAGTCTGTCAACATTATTATAGTAGACCCTCGTTCATACGTTTTGGAAAAAAAACTCAACCTTGCACTTGGCCACGCAACGCTTGAAACAGCAAAGCTGGGCGATCGTAGCCCGGCATTTTCCGGAAGTTCATGCAAACTTTTCATCTTATTACTCATGATGATAATAATTTCTTTTCGCGTGTCTTGGACTTACGGCCGTCACTGAGCGTTGCATAGCGCAGCTTGCAACACCTACACCGCGTTGCAATGCTGACAACGCGTTCCAGCAGACCCGCGCCGTGAATGCGTCTCACTCTCTCTCGCTCTCATAGTGCGCAAAACCTCTTTCACCTCGCAGAGCAGAAAATAGCGCCTCTTCCTCTTCACAACCACAATCTCTCTCTCAGAGCACGAGCGTGCGAACGCACCAGCTGTGGACGAAGATGGCGACGCTCGAATGCAATCGTACTGGTTCGCATAAATGCATGTTCGCCAAGCGTGGCTGAATAGCCTAGTGGTTACGACGCTCGCCTTGGGACCAGGGGTACGCTGGTTCGAATCCCGCCACGGCAAGAAAGTTTATATTCTTTTATTTCTTGATAGTTTCTTGATACGAACCACAAATTACGGCTGGCTTAAACAGCTTCGCTGTTAAAAAACTGCGAGATCAAACTTACTAACCGCGAAAACATATCGATCTGAATTAAAAAAAAATTGCACTACTATTGTTGACATCTACATAATGCGAAGTGTCGCGCGGATCGTTGCGGCCCGAGACACCGACTCGTGTCGAGCTGGTGGTGCTCCGGCGGCCCGAGATGCATTTTGTTGTTTTCCTATTGCATGGTGTTTATTGCATGGGAAACGGAAACGAAATCAAGCCGAAGGGAAATGTGATGCCCACATCGTGCCACCTGCAGCAGGGGCGTGTTTTGATTATCGCCTACTAAAAGTGTGCAGTACGCTACCAATGGCACTACGCACCACGCACTGTAAAACAGATAGGTGAAGATGCTTATCGCAATAGGCTTGGCGGCGATAGCTGTGAATGCGGCGTGCGACGTCCCGGGCGGAGATTACTGGCACCGGAATAAGCAACTGTGCGCAACGGCGTTTTCACGCACACTGTCCTCGATCGCGCGCGCCTCGCGCCTTTTCTTGTTCAAATGGGATCTAGGCAACCAGAAAATGTATACGATCGCAGTCTGCAGCAAGGAACGGCGGTACGTTTCGGTTGTCACCTATTAAAAGCGTGCACTACTCTTCCGATGGCATCATGCGCTGTGAAACAGATAGGCAAAGATGCTTCTCGCAATAGGATTGGTGGTGACAGCTGTGAATGTGGCGTGCGACGGCCTGGAGACTTGCTGGTACCAAAATGAGTAACTGAGTGCACGCCGGCGTTTTCACGTGAGATAGGTGGGCGGGTACAGTAGAACCTCGCTGATACGTTCCCGCTTAATACGATTACCCGGCTCCTACGTTCGCAATCGTGAAAAAAAACCATAACCTCATAGCGGAATGTGTTAATACGTTCCGGTTAATACGTTCCTGGAAAATACGATTATTTGGCAGCAACGTTCAGCATTGCGGCAAGCTGCGGTCGTATGATACGTTCTGCAGTGAAAAATTATTCAGGTGTGCAAAAAGGCCGCTCTCATGTGCTTGTGAAGCGCCAAGTGGCAGACAGCCACCGCGCGGCTTCTCTGCAGTTCTTTGCAGGTGGTGGGGGACGACGCAGCGAAGGTGGTGGCGGACGAGGCGCCTGAAGACGGCGGCGAGAACGAAGGCTTGCACTCACCGGCTACCTTCGCCAAAGCCCTTGCTGGCTTGGAAGCCTTACAAAGCTTCTTTCGCACGAAAGACAACAAAAATGCCGACAAGGGTCTGCAATGTGTGCAAAAGGAGTTGTTCCTGTCCTAAGGTGTGATGCACCAGCAGAAAATACAGCCGAATCTCGATAATTCGAACTCGAAGGGGCCCAAAAATTTGTTCGAAGGGGCCCGAAAATTTGTTCGAATTAAAAGGACTTATTTTTGACGTATTTGTGCACCATAGCGCTACGTACGAACGGTGCGAGTCGTGAAATATCGCGGCGCGCAAGCACATAGCGAGCAAGGGCCACGAAACTGTCCACGCCGGCCGACGCTCGCATCCCGATAGCGCCTCTTCCTCTTCACAACCACCATTTCCCTTTCTCGCACATCCCCCCCCCCCCCCCCCAGTAACGGAAGTGAACGAAACTTCAGGGAGCGGGCGACGCGCGCACGCGCGGAGACTGTCGAAGGTGAGGGAGGAGGGCGGCAGGGAAGCGCATTTGGCTTCGGCAACCCCGTTGCTTCGGTGGCTCCCCTTGCCCTCCCTCTCAACTCTCTCGTAGCTCCCTCACCTTTGACTGTCTCCGTGCGCATCTGCCGGCCCGGTGCCAGCTTATCCCGCTCCCCGAAGTTTCGTTTTCTGCCGTTGAAGCGAGCGCTGGCCGGCGTGGGTAGTTTTCTGGTTTCGTTGGCTGGACTGGGCCTTCACGTTGCTTCCCTCTGCGCCGCAGCCGCAGCGTTGGCTGAGACGTCGGCACGTATATGAGTGTTCCGGCGCGACGCAAAAACGGCTACCTTACCATTTGCGAGAGAGAAAATTTTCGCCGCAGTATTTTTTTCTTTTTTTATTTCTCCGCGCGGCGTTGAGGGGTCTCTCTTAAGCCTTTGCTTTATGGCGGTGTCGGAGCAATGACAGTCGGAGGCGCCGCCATGTGATTTGGCGTGCTGCTGAGAGCATTGTCGGTGCGCGGTTATGTTCAAATTAACCGTCGCAAATGCTTTCGCGTACGAATTACCGAGCGTTCTCGCCCATTGGAATACACACAACTTTGACGGGATCACAGCGTCAGTTCGAATTAACGAGATTCGACTTAACTATGTTTTGCAAGAAATAAATGCTTTCTGCCCTTGCACCTCAATATGGTTTTGTCAGCTTCAATTTTTACAGGATTCGGATTGTACATTTTCCCGGATCGTATGTTCATTTTTCGCATATTTTTTGAAAACGTATGAACGAGGTTCTACTGTATTGCGGTGAAGCCTACATGGCGGGCCGCTATATACAGTAAAACCTCGATAATTCGAAGGTCGCTGGACCGCGAAAATTCTTCGAATTAAGCGGATTTTCCGCTTAATTCAAGCAAGAACTTGCCGCAAAAAGAAATCACCTTTATTTTCCATGTCCGAGAAAAATTACTCAATGTAATCCCCGATGCGGGATTACTTGACGCGCTGGTTCGCCGCCCCTAGTGCCATGCTCTCTAGCTGGCTCAAAAAACATAGCATACAAATATCACCCGCATTGTACTCAACAAAGTTGCGGACGATGTTCACGGAATCGATAACTGCCGCGAAAGCGGGCGTGGTGGTGCTTGACTCCAAAAATTTGGACTTGCTGGATATTCCGGACTTCAAAAATGCACCATCAGGGTTCCCATTGAGTTCATGCATTTTCGCACCCAATTTTTCGGACGAATTGAGACCCCAAAGTTCGATTTTGCGGACTAAATCGCTCATTCCTAGCCGCGCTACCCAATCTTAGAGGCGGCCATGTTGGATTTTGCACTGGCTTGAATTCCAGTGGCTCGCTGTATAGCCTCCAAGATTAGAACATGCGCTATCAATAGAGAGCTCGCGCAATCCTCTAGTCTTGGAGGCCATGCCATCGTTGTAACCATTTATTGTGGGATTTTTTTTTTTTATTGCGACAGCAATTATAGGACACTGCAAGCGGATTTTCGCCGTCGGCGTCGCCGCCCTGAGGATCCATACAAAGTCCAAGGGCGATAAAATCATCGCCGCGCACCCGCCGTATGTGCGAGTGACAGCGCGTGGGGGACGCGCGCTTTCATGGAGAGCGAACGCACGGCGGAGGCGACTTCCTCCCTCGTGCGAAAGGCCGGAGGGGGGGCGACTTCTACTCTTCTAACAACTGCGTACTTAGCGCCGGAGCGGTTTCTCGCGCGCAGCGTATCTTGAAAGCGATCTCCAGACGGCTCTGACTAGAGTGTACTAGAATATGGTCATTGTCTAGTACACTCTAGCTCTGACCTTTCGTATGGGCTGTGCTCTCGCCGCTCAGTTTCCGTTGAAGCGATAGACCGCACGAACCTTCGCTCGCTGCGGGCTGCGGCGGCCGCGCTCGCTCGTGCGCGCTGACACCACGCGTGTTATTTCAGTGAGTTTTTTTTTTTCTCTCAAGTTTCGGTTGCTATTTTGAACGTGGCGTGTACACCGAGCAGGTGTCTCGAAGACCCATGTCTCAGTGATCGGCGCTACCTCCTGTACCGTCGCGAGAGCTAAGCGGTGCGAAGCTCCTTTCTTGGATCTCCATGGCGAACTCCGTTGGCGGAGATTGCCAACGCGGTGGCGTTCGTGTCGACTGTACACGGAGACGACGTCATTGCTGCGCAAATCCAAGCAAGTCGATATTCTCCAAGCGTAGTATGAGGCAGGGCATCATTAAAGATTTTTTTAAAGCCGCACTAATGACTTTTTTTTTTCGGCCGAATGAGTTTTCCGGACTATTTTTCAGTCCCCACGAGCTCGGAAAATCGGTTGGCGACTGTACGGAGCGCCCTAACCTAACCGCCGCACGTTGCTACTAGCCGGAAACTTCGAATTATCCGAATAGAGCCGCGCGGGCCATTCAAATTATCCGGTGGAATTTGCATTGAGAATGACGGGACCGCTCAAATTCTTCGAATTAACCGAAATTTCGAATTAACCGAGTTCGAATTATCGAGGTTTTACTGTACTGTTCTCGATCGCGCGCACCTAGCGCATTTCCTTATTTACATGGGATCTAGCAGACGGAAAACGTATCATACAATTGCAGTTTGACGACGTACTGAACGTTGATGCCGAAAAATAGTGTTTTCCAGGAACGTATGAACCGGTAAACAATGAGCGTAACTCTATTGGGTCATCTTTTGTGCTCTCGTTTGCGAACGTTGCCGCCGGGAAAACGTATGTAACGGGAACGTATCAACGAGGTTCTTCTGTATTCATAAACATACAGTGGACATGACGATGAATAGCAGCACGCATTTTTTTTTAGTTTGGCACGCACCTTTTGTGAAATAAATATGCAATTTATAAACGATAATTTACGTTTAGACACAGCACACTAGAAGTAAGAAACTTGGCATAGCAGAGACTGAAAAGCAACACATTATTTTTAGACCACAGTGACTTTTTCAGAACTCTTTCTATTGCTGATTTCACCTGCTGCAGGCATCCTAATCTTTAAAAAAAATTCGGCAGAGTTGGCAGGTATGTCTCATGCATAATGTGCTTTTGTTTTAAGCCTGCAAGTGACGTCACCACCTTGTTTCTGCTCTCCTTCACTACAACCGCATAGTTAAACTACTAAGATGCTCTTGAATAAGACAACTGTTGAACCTTAACTGCACACATGGTAGCTAAAAGGAAAAATGGGATGCAAAACTGCCACTTTTCTCTATGTAATCCTTACCTATCCAGCATGTCTTTACTTTTAAGCAGGACATAAACTTCCTCTGCTGTTTCTGGCCCCTGAAGCTTCTGACCGTTAAGAAGCTCAGCTTCCAGCTCCTCGATGGTCTGGAAAACAAGAATGTAACAGGCATGTTTACCGTAGTATTCAAATAAGTCTAACAATAGAGCAGACTCTTTAAGACCAAGGAACTAAATGTAATACTGCATTGTAGTGATGTTAAAACACTTCTTGTTGCCCAGGATCGGTGACAGAAGAATGCAGCTTAACATCTGCCATGCCCGTACTGTGCACACAGCACAGAACACTGCATCTGTTGATACTTTAGCAAAAACTTGAGTACAAAGTAAAGCAAAGATGACAATGAAAACAAGGAAGATCCCCGAAGCTTCTGCAGTCCCTGTCACCTGCCTCAAGTGATACCGCTCCCCCTTCACAAGCACCAGGACAATGCCATTGCTGCCAGGGGTCATATCACAGTGCTCTACCGAAGACGAAGCCAAAGACAGCACTGAAGACAAGAATGCAGATTGTTTCATGAGGATTGCCTACCATGTCGTTTACTTTTTGGTTTATTGGCCAGTTGCCTGCTCCTAAGATCACATACTACGCGACTCCTGCGGTTAAAAGGGCGTTCCAGGTCTGCCACCTTGGCCGTGAGCGGCGCTGGCTCGCACTGTCAGGGCTAATCTTGAACACAAATGCCCAAGAAAGTGACCGGACAGATGGCACTGTGGTAACTTAACTGGTAAGGCACCGCACATGTAATGCAGGAGATGTGGGTTCAGTCCCCACTTGTGGCACAGTGTTTGCCGTCTCTTGCTTATCTACGTCTTTTTCCCGCTAGTTTTCTCTTAAGATTGAACCACACCAACTTGCCCAGCTCTCAGTTATGTTTATACGAACCATCTATGCGCCAAAACCAAAACCATGTTGCTTGGCTTGCCAACCAAGCCAAGCACCATGAAAAGGCAACGCGGCCGCTCGGGCTGGCGCGGGGTGGCAGTTCGCAATGCATGATGCAGGAATGGTCCCACAGTTGCGACGCAACAGTGGGGTTAAAAATGCATTGGGTCCCTTGGGGCTATGCCGGGAATGGCCGAAAACGACGTAACAGCCGGGAAAACGCAGCACCCGGGAACGTAACAACGGGGTTCTACTGTATACCGCATCAAATGCCCATAAACTCGGAGGCATTTGGCCCTCAGCCAGTCATCACTTATCGCAATTCCTGTCAAGTTTACAGTTTACACGTTTAGTGGCTAAGCGTGCTTTACAGGTGAAATTTCGCCAGCACCACAAAATTATCACAAAATTCAGCAAAATATCGCCCCAATATGCTTAGATAAGATAGAAACACATGCTAAGAACTGTGTTTGCTCTCGCACAACCAGCAATATATTCGATTTGATTCGAAAATTTATATCCAACCTAATATTCGAACATTTTCAAATTTCTAGAATCGAATTCAAATATTAAAAATATAATATTCGATAATATTCACACTTCTCGAATATTCGCACACCCCATTTTGCGGGCGTTGGTTTCGCGGAGCTCCAAAAATGGCTTCGCGGACCCTCATTGAAGAACCACTGCTCTACAGGTAAAAAAAAAAATAATAATAAACACCTCAGTGTGGCAGTGAAGAGGAGACTAATTCAACTTATGATGATATCTAGTGGATACAGGTCTAGCGGGTATGATGTAGTTGCCGAGTAGAGGATATCGTGGAAAGTTAATCAGAGCATGAAAAAACTTTACAAATTTGACATGGCAATTGGAAGAGAATGGCAAGCTGAAGATTGCGAAAATGGGAACCAGGTGAAAAATACCTGTTGTGAGCGACGATAAATGAAGTGTACAGATCAAATTTTTTGAGCGGGTTCCATATGACCGAGTCGTACTTGAATACTGAACGAACTAGGCTTTATAAGTGAGGAGCCTTGTGTTAAGAGGGGCCGAACATAGGAGACGCTTGCACATTTGTTCAATGTGACGAGACCAATAGAAATTGTTTGAGAATAGAAGACCAAGATATTTATTTTGTAACACATTTTCTAGTGGAGAACCATTAAATGAGTAAGTGAAAGAAGATGGAAATGAGTGCTTAGTTAGTAAATGGCTTGCAAACTGTTTTATGGAAGTTAATTGTTAAGAACATCATGATCATTAGGAAGTTTGATAGTATGGTATGGAACACAATCACTGAAAAACAAGCTGACTTTAGTAGGAATGTTACATGGTAAATCATTTACATATATTAAAAAGAGAAGTGGACCTGATTGAGCCTTTAGGTACGTCTGATGTTACATAGAAGTGGAGGACAGGTAAGAGTTGAATATGTATTGAGATCGGTCGGAAAGAAAAGAAGCAATCCGGTTAACTAATGCATGGTTGTCGAGGATGAAGCTTTTTGAACAGTTTAGGGTGTAAGTGTTGAATGCTTATGATAAGCATAAATATTGCGCCGATTATCACCTGTGTCTAAAGCCTGGATGATATGAGTCAATTCACTAAGTTGGGTAATGATGCTGAAGCCATGTCGAAAGCCGTGTTGGGCATCACATAAAACACTGTCTCCAGAAACTGTATATCATGTGTTTTAGTCATATGCATGAGTGGGATGTAGAAGAGATGGGTCTATAATTCAATAAAGATTGTTTGTTCCCGGATGCGTACAGAGGAAGAGCTTTAGCAGACTTCCAAGATGAACGGACCACAGACATTGAAAGAGATTTCTGGAAAATAATAGTTGACTAGTCTATAATGAGTTTCTAGTGAGGAATGTGTTGTCTATATTGTCAGGACAACCTTTCTTTTCAGAATCTAGATTTAAAATCAAATTTAACACACCCTGGTTAGATAAACCAATACAGTGGAGTCTTGTTGATATGATCTTCACGGGAGCCGGTGTATCATCCGAAAATCGTATCATACAACGTATTATCCAGCCAAATCATATCATCCAGAAAAACGTATTACGCAGAATCGTATCAACGAGGTTCCACTGTCACTAATAGAACATTGTGACTGTTTGGTAAAAGGAGGCTTGTAACTGTCATTTATTACAAATGACTCAGTAGTAGATTCTTAAGGCATAACAGCACTCTAGAATTTGAGGATTATTTTTTAGCATACTTGTAAATAAAAATCATGCACTGCATTACTTTTACTTCGAAGTTCCTCGTTAAGAGCAAGAAACTAAGCAGTACGAACAGCATCACATCACATGTTGCACATGCTACAAGCGGCCAAGTCGATGTAGAGGAAGGTACTCTTTTCCATAGGTTTCACCACATGACACAAAACCATGCAAAAATGCTCCTTCACACATTCTTGACACTAACAAAATACAACATCCAAGTGAGGTTAGGTAAACAGTAATTGAGCGCGAACTGTCCACCCACCTTGTTGGAAGTGACGAACGCCTCGGCAACCCTACGGTTGCGGCCACCATAGCAGGTCGTGACAAGGTCAGCAATGCCACAGCTCTCAAAGAATGTGCTCAGCTTGGCACCCGGGTAAAAGTAGTCAGCGAAGGCAATCATCTCCTTCAGCCCTAGCCGAATCACTGCTGCCTTGGTGTTGTCACCATAGCCGAGGCCATCCACAAAGCCGGCCCCACAGGCAACAATGTTCTGTACAACAAGAACAATATGCAGATGGTGTTAATGAAAAACAAATAAGTTTAGACTGAGAGTCTTCTTTCAAAACTACTGTAATATCCCGGGAGATGCCCCACCCCTGAAAGAAAACACACCTATTTTTCTCAAAACACCGCGAGTGTCACAGCTGTCCCCGATTCGTCGTCGGCGCGAAGTCGATCGACGGGGTAGACAAGCTGGTTGGTCGTTCCGTACGCAAGCGAGCACAGTGAAAAGAGTCAGAGTCGGGAGTAAACAAAACAAGATATTTATCGGCTGATAAATACACACAAGTTATTAAAATACAATAATAAAAAGAAAAGACACAAGACAGACTAGCACACCTGAGCTTAATATATCACAATGATGAAGACAATAAATACGAACAATTAACAGTAGATATCAAAATGAAACAGTGCGAGGATCAAATAAACAAGAATACACTTAACAGTATTTCACTAAAGCAATGTTCAAAAGAATTGAAAGTTCAAAAGAAAACAAATGGTGTCATACGCATGGCCGGGCAGCAGCAGCAAGTCCATAAACCGTGGAAGTCGGTGCACAAAGCTTTCCCGAAGAATGCTGGCGGTCCGATCTTGTCGAGGTGGATGCGAATTGCTGAGCTGGGTTTCCCGGGAGTCTAGATTGGACGTCTTCCCTCAAGCAGGTTGAGCTAACTTGAGGCGAACTACCGTGAACTTCGTTGCAGACGCTGGTTTGACGTCTCGTACGTCAACAAGTTCCTCGGAGTTCCGACGTGGCCAGGCGGCCCAGGCGATACTGGACGGCACTAGCCCCCCCCCAACGGCTTCTCAGCAGCGCATAGGTTCAGCTTCTAGACTAATCAGCAGGGCCCAAAACATGCGCTTAAATAGCCTCTCCTTTCCCTAGTTCCCTAGGTAGGGAAACTGCCGCTATGTAGCGTTCTCCGAATTCAGCGCTCTTAGCTCTCAACAATCTTGGCCGCACTCCCACTATGGACGAAGCACCGCAGATCAGCCTCTCTCCCACTGTCAAGGGCCAAGGTTGATCCCGGCACTACCACGTGGCCGTACGCGCACACTTCGGGGTCCGTAATCGGCGTGACGCGTCTGGAATCGAGATGGCAGCCCGAGCGGCCACGACGCTTTTGACGCCCGTAATTCGGCGTGTCGATGTCGAATGCATTGTACGCTGCACAGTCAGGAGCCCATGTGTTTGCCGCTCGTAATTCGGCGTGTCGATGTCGAATGCATTGTACGCTGCACAGTCAGGAGCCCACGTGTTTGACGCTCGTAATTCGGCGTGTCGATGTCGAATGCATTATACGCTGCACAGTCAGGAGCCCACGTGTTTGACGCTCGTACTTCGGCGTGTCGTTAATCAGCGTCCAAACCATTCGAAAATATGCCGCTCCGTGACACAGCCCCCCACTTTCAGAATATTATCACATAATATTCACTTACACGAGTGGCATTTTCGAAAACAAAAACAAGAAAAAGAAGACCATTCTATGTATACATAACATTATACATCTAATAACATCGTGTACTAAACGAAAAAAACAAATAACCAGAGCACTACACGTCCAGGCACACAACACAAAAATTCTCCAACTCGACTGCAGAATGACCATAAATAAATGGTACTGAAAATATCCTATGCAGCACAACCGCCATGAATAGTCTGCTCACACTCCACATCAGTTTCAATACACGCACTAGTGCAATGGCAACCAAAAAAAACGTGCGCCAAACACGCGCTCAGAACTACCAGAACAGTTGCGCATCTAGCAAAGTACTTCCATGCACCAATTGAACCGCAAAACCATGTCGTCTTCCAAACACACATGCGAGACACACGCCAACGCTTTGTTTCCCTTTGTGTTCGCGGAAGACACGCTTTAAGAAACGGCGCAAACACTCTTCCAAACGACAAGGCCGCCCCACGGCTCCTTCAAAATAAAGCGACCCACTCTCAAAGGAAAAAAGAAATCCTGAACCCTTCGGTAAAGTGAACCGATACAGCGTATTTCACCCACAAGCAAGCCTAACTGCTACAGAAAGAATGACATATTAAAAAAAAAAGCAAAGTTTCAAAAATTTTTCTACGCGCGTAAGCCAGCTCTCTCAGAATATCGGAGGGCTTCCAAAATAATTACACAAAGCTCCGAACTTGCTCACCCAACGATCTCTAAAAGATTAACTTAACAGGGAAAACATAAAGAAACAGACAAACTGTTTCTACAAAGCCTGCGTGAAATCCTTAAGCCGTACACGAGGCGGGCGCGGTTTGACGGCTGGTCTGGTCAGCGAGGGAACACAAAAGGTACAGCGGCCATTCTCCTCGCTACCCACCCTCGACACTTGACAAACAGGCAGCATGCCTTTCACGCATCGCACTGCAACTTTACTGACGCGTATGCCTAATTCGCGGCGCCGTATCGGCTCTCTTTTTGTGCCATGCCGTGCACACTTTTCAAGGAACCGAACGAGGGGGAACATACTGGCACCCTTGCTTTTGTCCGCCCCCGCGACGAACGGCTCTCTCCTTTCCTCCTCACCCGGTGGCTCGGGCGCGCTCGTACTGGAGACATTGCAATCTGCAAACGTGCCTTTCGAAAACCTTCACTGCGCTCCCCGCACGGTTTAGCGCCTTTTGTCTTATGCGGCTGCGTAGCCTTCTCTGCCGCATTACGGACTCTGCGACACCGCTTCTTTCTCTTCTTTTTCCTAGCACGCTTTCCTGTGCTAAATTTCGAGCCTTCAGCTCGCACCTCATGAAGACCGACGCGCATATCGTCGGCCACGACTTCCTCCCCAACCGCTCGGTCTTGATGATTAGCGGGTAAATCACCCCTCTCAAGTCCACCTTTACTGTCGGAGAGCTCCAAAAACCTCGGTGTAATACAGCTATTTTCTTTAGCGCACCAAAGCTCGCCTACTTGTGCGCTGTCCCCAACTGCACTATCCTGCCCGCATTGTGCTTCAGCGCACTTTTCTGATGGATTGGGCTCTTCACTGGTGCTCTTGCCGAACAAGTTCGTGTCACTTCGGACTACTGCTGCTAGAGCAGCATTCGCGACATACTCCAAATCGTCCGCAGCTGACCTAGCTGCTTCTCTAGCATTCAAGTGGCTCATTATCTCGTCGCGCTCAATCAGGTCCCCATCAACGGGTCCCTCAACAACTACGCCACGGTCTGCGGATCTGGCATCACCTTTGTTAGGCTCGCAAAGATTAGCCTCTCTTCCTACTATCGGCAGAACCGTGCGTGCGATTTCTTCGCACTTTCCGTGCGCGACTTCTACGGGCGCCTTGCATTTCAGCTGCTCCTCCTCTACTTCAAGGTGCTCGTTGCTAGCCCTGCTCCTGTTGCCACTTTGAATACGTTGAATCCTTAATTGTAACAACAGTATTTCGCGCTCTCCGGCTTCCTTCGCCGCCGCTCGCTCTTTCTCCCTTTCCTCTCGGGCCTGCCTCTGCTGTTGCGTAATCCATGTCCTCAACTCGGCGCCCTTTAGGCCTAACTGTTTGCCTTCTTCTATCCACTTTTCGAACTCCATTTCCTCCAAAATGTCACTACTGCTACACCACCAAAAACCGTGCCCTCACAATTCTCATGCACGTGCGTTCGACACTGCACACGAATGTGTCAGTAGCACTAACCGATCAATCTCCACGATTATCGTTCTCCGTTCACCATGCTCCTTTTTGTATGGAACGTCCTGTTCGCGGACGCCAGTTTATGTCACAGCTGTCCCCGATTCGTCGTCGGCGCGAAGTCGATCGACGGGGTAGACAAGCTGGTTGGTCGTTCCGTACGCAAGCGAGCACAGTGAAAAGAGTCAGAGTCGGGAGTAAACAAAACAAGATATTTATCGGCTGATAAATACACACAAGTTATTAAAATACAATAATAAAAAGAAAAGACACAAGACAGACTAACACACCTGAGCTTAATATATCACAATGATGAAGACAATAAATACGAACAATTAACAGTAGATATCAAAATGAAACAGTGCGAGGATCAAATAAACAAGAATACACTTAACAGTATTTCACTAAAGCAATGTTCAAAAGAATTGAAAGTTCAAAAGAAAACAAATGGTGTCATACGCATGGCCGGGCAGCAGCAGCAAGTCCATAAACCGTGGAAGTCGGTGCACAAAGCTTTCCCGAAGAATGCTGGCGGTCCGATCTTGTCGAGGTGGATGCGAATTGCTGAGCTGGGTTTCCCGGGAGTCTAGATTGGACGTCTTCCCTCAAGCAGGTTGAGCTAACTTGAGGCGAACTACCGTGAACTTCGTTGCAGACGCTGGTTTGACGTCTCGTACGTCAACAAGTTCCTCGGAGTTCCGACGTGGCCAGGCGGCCCAGGCGATACTGGACGGCACTAGCCCCCCCCCAACGGCTTCTCAGCAGCGCATAGGTTCAGCTTCTAGACTAATCAGCAGGGCCCAAAACATGCGCTTAAATAGCCTCTCCTTTCCCTAGTTCACTAGGTAGGGAAACTGCCGCTATGTAGCGTTCTCCGAATTCAGCGCTCTTAGCTCTCAACAATCTTGGCCGCACTCCCACTATGGACGAAGCACCGCAGATCAGCCTCTCTCCCACTGTCAAGGGCCAAGGTTGATCCCGGCACTACCACGTGGCCGTACGCGCACACTTCGGGGTCCGTAATCGGCGTGACGCGTCTGGAATCGAGATGGCAGCCCGAGCGGCCACGACGCTTTTGACGCCCGTAATTCGGCGTGTCGATGTCGAATGCATTGTACGCTGCACAGTCAGGAGCCCACGTGTTTGCCACTCGTAATTCGGCGTGTCGATGTCGAATGCATTGTACGCTGCACAGTCAGGAGCCCACGTGTTTGACGCTCGTAATTCGGCGTGTCGATGTCGAATGCATTGTACGCTGCACAGTCAGGAGCCCACGTGTTTGACGCTCGTAATTCGGCGTGTCGATGTCGAATGCATTATACGCTGCACAGTCAGGAGCCCACGTGTTTGACGCTCGTACTTCGGCGTGTCGTTAATCAGCGTCCAAACCATTCGAAAATATGCCGCTCCGTGACAGCGAGATAGCCCACCTCTTGTAATCCCACTTTCCTGGGAGGGTGGCGTCACTGCTGCAGCCACCAATGTTGACCACAAGAAAAACGGGATCCGTTAGCTACTACCGGAGATAAGAAACGATGCTGACTGGAATGGACAGTCGTCTTTGATTCATCCCCCTTTGCTGCCAACGTGACCTTGGCAAGATGTCACGAACTTCGTGTCCCAGGCTTGGGCATCCCTGTTAGTTAATGAAGGGATGCCTGCGACGTCAAGGCGAACTGGTGCGGGGAACTTCAAAGGCAACGTTGTCACCCACCGTTTTCTGCATCTTTTACTAATTAAATTCTGGGGTTTTACATGCCAAAACCACCATATGAATATGAGGCACGCTGTAGCGGAGAACCCCCGATTAATTTTGACCAGCTGGGATTTGTTAACGTGCACCTAAATCTATAAGTACACGAGCGTTCTTGCGTTTCGCCCCCATAAGACGCAGCCGCCATGGTTAAGAATTGAACCTATGACCTGGTGCTTAGCAGCACCATGCCATAGACACTTAGCCACTGCTGCGGGTATAACGAGAGAACTGTCAGGAGTGGGATACGAACCCACACCCAACAGACTGGACTGCGACCTTTGCACTTCTTTTGGCTTACCAACCTTCTCCTCATGGTAAGTCACATTTTGGTATTGTTCAAGGGCATTTTTATTAATGCAGCTCAAATAATTTTTCCCTTTAGTGTTACTTTGAGCTGAGATTCATTGTGCAAAGAGTCAAGTGTATTTTGATGCTGCTAAATATGGTATAACCTCACTACATATGTTTTCCCAGTTATCTCGCTCAAGCCTGACTCCCATGACCCTAGCAGCATATTCAGCATTGTTTGCGTAATACGATTTCTTAGTTTATTCCTGTAGTCCAACGAAAAGATTACTGGAAAGGTTTTGCTGTAACATAGAAGATAAGCCACAGGCACAAACAGGTGTTCCTGAAATGGCACAAGGACTCCAAAATAACACAACATGAAATGGCCCGCTGCGAAGTCGTATCACACGAAAGCGTAATTTCTGGCCTTAATCTGCGTATAGGTGTTACGAACCAGTGGGTGTCTGCAGCTTTCAATGGTTTTCCTTCATTATGTTAAACCAGAGAACGTTCAGGTGTCTACACATTTCTGCTTTCTTTCATGTCGATATTTCACTATTTTGAGTGAAAGTGATGAATCCGACTTTGAAGACTCTAAAACATGTGCAGAAATGTTTCTGCGCATGTTTTAGAATCTTTTTACCGTGTCCATAAACCTACATGGTAAAGAAGATCCTCCATTCATACAACTTCCCCCTTAAAAATTTTATTGGGAAGATAAAAGAAATTCGATAAGGAAGATAATTTCCAAATCAGAATGATAGGAGTGAACGTATATAGAGCAACTTCTAAAAAAAATTCTGTGCTTTCTTTCTTTCTTTAGCTTCTTTCTGGGGTTTTAGGTGCCAAAACCAGTTCTGATTATGAGGCACGCCGTAGTGGAGGGCTCCGGATTAATTTTGACCACCTGGGATTCTTTAATGTGCAAGCACTGCACAAGCACACGGGCGTTTTCGCATTTCGCCTCCATCGAAACGCTGCCGCCGCGGCCGGGATTCGATCCCGGGATCTCGTGCTGAGCAGCGCAACACCTTAGCTGACTGAGCCACTGCGGCGGGTTTCTTTCTTTATCTAATATATATTAAGAGTTAGAGCAAGATTAAAATGCTGATGTTTCAAATGTTGCACAGTATCTACAAACAAGGTCAACACTTTATATACAGTCAACAGAATTAGTATATTATGCAATGTTCCCTTCAATGTGCATTTTCCTAAGCTTTCCTTCACTAATATTCTAGTTATAGGCCCATTTACATATCCTTTGCCGTTCTTAAAACCAAAGTCCTCAAGAACGCTGTCCACTTTTACCATTGTATGAATACCATGAAACACTGTCAGTGCTAATTTTCAATGCCACCTGTATCACACAAAGAATTCAGGTTTACTAAGACATTAGCAGAATGGTTTTATTAGGCAATATGGCACTTCTTTCCACCCTGCTATTTGATCTGTAGATCAGCATATGACAAGAATGACAAGCACATACCTTGAGGGCACCACAGATTTCAATAGTTGGAATGTCATCCACCACTGTGACCCTAAAGTACTCTGTCTGAATAAGGTTCTTCAGAAGAAGACCGCTGTGAGGGTCCTTGCAGCCTGAAAAACATGAAATGGCCTGTTCACAAACTGTTGCAATAAGCTAAAAAACTGGCAGTTACTTGCCACACAGAGTTGAATTATTCACTGACTCTGGGCCATGTAATTGAAGCGAGGTACCCAACAAAAGAAGCCCCCAAGAAATGAGACCTCAATTCCAACCAAGTGTGCAAAACTTCAAATCTCAATTACTATAGCTTTACTGTGCAAGCAGCAAAGAAGATGCCTTCATCCAAACTAAGGGTATAATGACATATAATCTTTTGTCTAACCTTTCTTTACTGCAATACAGTAGAACCCCGCTGTTACGTTCCCGGGTGCTGCGTTTTCCTGGCTGTTACGTCGTTTTCGGCTGGTCCTGGCACAGCTCCTATAGAACCCAATGCATTGCTAACCCCGCTGTTGCGTCGCAACTGTGGGACCGTTCCCGTATCATACGATGCGAACTGCCACCCCGCGCCGGCCCGAGCAGCCATTTTGACTTTTCATGTCGCTTGGCTTGGTGGCTTGACGATGGCATTGGCTGCCCAAAGTGCCGGGGGCGACACTCCTATGACATATTTTTGGTTTCCGCCAGCAAAGGAAGCCCGTTGTGGCCCTAAAATTGGTTTTGGCTCATAGATGTTCCCTAATAAGTCCAAGGCCAATAACGCCGTCGCCGCGCGCCGTATGCTGTATGTGCAAGTGAAAGCGTGCAAGGGGAGCCGACGACCGCGTCTAAATCTCGCGCGCGAAAGAAAGAAAAGTAGGGAGGAAGCGCGCTTTCTTCCGTTGCGCTCGAGGCACCGGCGAGGGAGCGAGGGGGGAGAGATAGCGGGCGGCGTTGGACTAGTGCGTACTAGACACTCTAGTTGTACTCTGGCATCAATGGCGTACTGCTTGGCGGCGCGCGGTCCGTATCTTGAACGCGATTTGCGTTGGGGGCAGAGTCTAGGCAGTGTAGGTGCGTCAGCGGCTCGTAGCTTTGTGCATGCTGTGTGTTCTCGGTGCTCAGTTTGCGTTGAAGCGATATACAACAGCACGAAGGTCACTTCGCTCGCTTATGCAGCGGCACTTCATCACGCCAGCATTTCACAGCGCGTGTCTGCGCTCATCGAGTGTGATGTGTTCATGTTTGCCTATGGGCGCTGATACCATGCTTGTTAATATAGTTAAGAAGCGAATGTTGACAAATTTATACGGACAATAAAACTACTATCCTTACTTTGTATAGCTGTCTACTAATTTGATATTGCAATCGATGCTTCGGCTTTTGGGCGAAACTATGACTTTTTTTCACACGTAAGAATTCAAATAATATTGTGTGCAGTTCAACACTACTCCCATTTTTCAATTTTTCCTGTTTCTCGGCTCTTGCGTTTCCCGGCTCTTACGTTTTTTTTTTTTTTTTCGGTCCCGTGAAAAACGTATCAGCGGAGTTCTACTGTACGTACATTTGATTCAGAGGTATGGTTTAAAGCCTCAATTTATCTAGTGCATAAATATAATTACTTATAGCATCTCTTAAATCATCTTATCAGATGTGTGCCAAGTGCAGCACGGTGTCGTGATGAAAAATTCAGGCCGTATTAATTTTGGCTATATACTATAATTGTAGGGTCAATAGCTGCTCCTTAGAAAAAAACAAAGAGGTAAAGAAATAGTGTGTCAGTAGCTAAATACAAAGCATAAACAAAAGATTGCATGTTTTAGCATGGGATGTTTCTTTTGTTTATGCACTGCATTTAGCTTGGCAGACTATCTCTTGGAACTGCAAACACACCAGGTGTCGGAAGAGAGGTTGGCATGCCAAGTCCCCAAATTTCTACTCACTGCAAGCCCATTGAGCCCCATTTCACAACGATATGCATAGCATTGACACACATTTCCACACTGTAAAATGTGCTATTCTGAGGTTGGGAAACTCGCGGACTGCATAAATTGATGCTCACCGATCGTTGTCTCGCAGAACTTCTCATCTACAACCTCCTTGGCCAGATTAGCTCCCATGAGAACACACACATCGATACTGAGCAGCTTCTTAATGACATTAGATATCAGTTCAATGCCGCCACCAGGTGCGATGTCGAAACCCTGAAACAAAAATAAACCGTGCAGAAAATGAGGAATAAGATATATATAAAAAAAATACAGCAACTGATATTCAACATCAATACTTGTAGAAAATGTGAATAGTTAAGAACATAAATGCTTCAACGAGTTTGCCCAATAGTAGGGTATTATTCACATAATGCTATCAAGAGCTGCCCTTTACATTCAGAAATCCTAACATTAACTAAAAGAAGAACCTTTGTGATGAAAATGTTTTCTACTCTCGTTGGATTTTCAAGCGAGAGTTGTACTAGCTTGAAAGGGGCACTAAAGAAACGCTAAATCAGTTGAGAATGATAAAGTATTCCTTCAAAACTTACTTTCCTGGTAAGCGATTGACTACTTGAAGAGAAAGTGAAGGCCAAACTTCAATTTCTTAAATTTTGCGCGGGACCCCCATTGCAGGTATGTCAGTGTGACCTCACATATTTCAAAGTGCTTTCTCTCCTTTGAGCGTTTTTGCACTGAAAATCACTGAAACTTTGAAAGTTCAGTCCTTGGATCCTTTAGAATACACTGTAGTCCATATCTACCAATAGAAGGTTAACTAGACCCAGCAGAGGCTGTCAAATCTACGACGTCACAGCACACTGGTGCAGGAATTTCAAGACAGCGTCGCCACGTGTCTCAAGTTTGTGCATCTTTTCTGGTTACAAAGCACCTTCTCACGGTAAGAGTGGCTTTTCTGCTTTGTTGAAAGGGTAATTTACTAATGCAGCTCCACTTATCTCTTCTGTGCCCCTATAAGGTTGCCACCATCAAAAACGCCTAAAAATAAACACGCATCTAATTGTAAGAAAACAAAATGTGAAGGTGTAAAGTACTATAATACTTAGATGGACACTGAAGAGAAACATTGAATCAGTTTAGACTGATAAAGTAGTCTTTCAAAACTCTATCTTCGGTAATTTTGTGGTAAAAGGTGGGTTACCAGAGAAGAATGAGGTCAAAGTTGCATTTTTTTTAATCTGGCGCCCCAAATAAATACTCTACGTGCTACTCCAGATAATAAGATAAACAAAACTTATGCGAAAGCAGAAGTGCATTTAGTTATTTATCATTCGTTTTTGATAGCAATTGCAGTATTTTGTGTAAGTGTGTGCCATGTGGTCATTTGCGATGAAATGCTGTGGTCCTCGCAGCTCTGTGGACACGACACCTCTGCGGTAGGTTCACTTAAGCATCATTCCTCGTAACACTTATGGTGCTGTTTCGCTGTGCAGTCACTTTTGGTTTGAATAAAAAACAGCATTGCATCGGCAATGCTGTGTTGCATTACCCATATGCCTGAGAGGACAAGATTCTTTTCTTACACCTGTGCTCTATGTGCAAGTCTGCACACCTCTTCCAGAACTGCTTGTATAGAAACTATAAAATAGCGGATGCCGACATTTTCCTTTGTTCAATTCATTATTTGATGCTGTTTGTTCCTTACCATTAGATAAACATTTGTAGTCACCAGTGGTATTAGAATATCTCATTTTTTTACCTGTGCTCTTTTTGCTTGTGTTTGCCTTGTTTATGCTAATTTGCTACTTTTTCCTACCCCTGTTATAGCCCTATATTAAGGCTGCAGTATAAATAAATAAATAAATAAATAAATAAATAAATAAATAAATAAATAAATAAATAAATAAAATAAGTAATCAAATAGTCCATGTAGTGCAATATCTCAACTCGGAATGCTTCATTACTACTCCCGGCATTGCCACAACCTTGTATAAATGAAGTTTGAAATTATCGATATAATAGAATTATACTCTGCCAAACTGTAGTGGGTAATCTTCCTCAAAGACAAACAAAATACAACACACCCTACAAACAAAGGCACAAGTGACGTGACGACGAGATGAGCATGTGGTAGAAAAGCTCATAGTATCCACTGCGATTTTAAAGCTTCCTATTTACTTCACAAGACACCAGTTTGTTGGCCATATGTATAGCCAACCGTATGGCCGTTCGTTGAAATTTATGCAGTCACTCCTGACGCACACAAATTACAGTATAGACCACTTATAACGTAACCACTTATAGTGCAGGACCGGATATAGTGCGGTCTTTTCAGACTCCCGTTAATTTTCCCATAGCACTCCATGTATACACGTATCGCTTATAGTGCAGTTGCGGGAAACTAAATACCGGTTACAGTGCGGCTGCCTGGGAGTACGAAAGTCAGCAGTGACGGCGAACGCTCCCCTCAAACGGGGGCCCCAAGGTGTGCTCAAGGAAGAAAGAGAGACGAAGTGGAGGAGAAGGGCACGCGGTGCGAACGAACAGTCAGTGAGGCTGAAACCAGAATCTTGAGTGCGAGTCGTGAAATATGGCGCGCATAGCGAGCGAGGGCCGCGAAACTGCCAACGCCATCCAACGCTCGCTTCACGATAACGGCAGTAAACGAAACTTCAGGGAGCGGGCGGCGCCGGCACAGCACGGCGAAGGGCACACGCGGAGACCGTGGAATGTGAGGGAGGAGGGCGGTAGGGAAGCGGATTTCGCCTCGGCAGCTCTGCCGCTTCGGTGGCTCCCCTCGCCCTCACTCGTAGCTCCCTCACTTTCGACTGTCACCGTACGCGCCCGCCGCCGTGCAGGCGCCGCCGCTCCAGCCAGCCCGGCGCCCGCTCCCCGAAGTTTCGTTTTCTGCCGTTATCGGAAAGCGGGCGTTTGCCGGCGTGGGAAGTTTCGTTGGCCGACCTGGGACAGCACCGCTGCTTCCCTCTGCGCCGTAGCCGCAGCGTGCAAGGTCAACACGTGACTAGAAAGTAGAGGAAGCATAACGGAGAAAGAAGGGTTCACTGCCATTTCCTACGCGTGGCTGAGACGTCGGCACGTACACGCATGTTCCGGCGCAACGCAGAATCGGCGACCTTGCCATTTGAGAGAGGGGGAAATTTCCGCTGCGTTTTTTTGCGTTTTTGTTTTGTTCTGTTCGCGCGCGACAATGAGGGGTCTCTCCTAAGCTTTTATTTACTCTATGGCGTGCCGGAGCAATGCCGGTCTGAGGCGCCGCCGCGTGATTTGGTTCGAATTAACGAGATTCGACTGTAAATTGAATGCAAACGTTCTAGCCGCATTCCTCGACTGTCGCATACGCGTGGCAGCTCGGTGCACATCTTTTGCATATGTGCGGGCCTTGAAAATTGTTGCTTTGGTTATAGTGCGGTACCGCTTATAGTGCGGATATTCGCCACTCCGGCGACTTACGTTATATGCGATCTACACTGTACTTTCGCGACATGCCTCCTTGCCCCTACTGCAGAACAAATGGCTTCTTTTACTAAATCATTTCCTACAAGCGTATGTACGGCAGCTCAGCATAAACAGCAGGAGCCTTAAGGAAACATGCCATTTCAAGCAGCGCACTCACCACACAGGCACCGCCTACGGGCACTCACCGACGCATGTACGACACAAATGGTGGTGATGAGCCTTATAATAAAGCGCATGCTTTTCTTTTGAGCAAGAACCAAAGAATTCGAACGCATGTGGCGCCACGTGATGACGCTAGCCCAATAGGAAGGAAGAGGGACACAGTTGGCAGCGCAGGGAAGGGAGAATGGCGCAGAGCCGGCGACAGGGCGGCAAAGTTCAAAGGATGGCATCACTTTTGCTTACTAAGGGACTTTAGGTCTAGAGGAAAGCCAGAGAAGAAAACAAGAGACGGGCCTCATTCGGTGATAGCGACTGGGTATGTGCCACTCTTCAACGAACCTCTTTGACGCCAACTTAGGTCACTACTGCTTCCGTCCACAAGCAGCTGTGGGAGCTCGAAAAGGAATATGATGACTGTCGACGTTAATGTGATTAACATTAAGCATTATCACATTCATCTGCTATGTCCAATAAGCAATCTACGAGATTCTGTTCAGTTGTACTAAGTGTGTAGTGGCTGAACTGGGCACCGCCACAAGCAGCAGCGGGAGCTCAATAAGAATGCTACGTCAGGCTGCATACACGCCTCGTACACGACACATTTCGGCGGTGGCAATAAGGTGTGTCGCTAAATTGCTTTAATGCTAATCGCAACAATGTCGACAGTCATTGCGAGATGGAATGTTTTTTTTTTTTATTCCAAAAAGATAATTTACTAAAACAGCCAAAATTTATTTTTCGTATTAGTGTCCCTTTAAAATTCATTCTTTATGCATTATTGAGCTTTAGAATACCCATTCATTTTGGACTTCCCAATCTGCGATTTCATGACTGTTACATTCGGTGATAAGAGAAGTAAGAGAAAAAAGGTGGCTCACCTTGATCAATGACAACCCAACTGCGCCTGCCTTGATCTTTCCAATCAAAGGCTTACACGTTGGAACAATGAACTTGTGTGGCAGGACAAAGACCAGAATGTCTGAGCCATCACAAGCTGCTACTATGTCAGGAACAGCAACCTGTAGAGTGGGCATTGCATTAGGCTCTACAATTCTTTTTCAACGGCATAGCAATGTTCACGCACTGAACCTCATAATAACAAATCGAATTGCATACACACTTAAAGATCATGCAGTTATTTACACTGTTAACACAAGCAAACAAGACTGGTGATAGCCAATGCATGATAGCACTGTTAAAGCAATATAGTAACAATTGATGAGTAATCAAAACCTCCACTTCAATGGGTATGCTAGCAAGTAAACCAGGTACACTATCTTGCCTTCATCCGTACGAGTTATCTACCTGTTTTCCAAACCATGCGTTACAATACATGTGCCACACATTTAAAGGGCGACATCTTTCTGCTGGGGTAATTTTACTACATTATCTCGTGGAAATGCACATGGAAAGGGTATGCTCATTCAACAATGCATAAATTTGTTAATGGTCTACTCCTGCAGCAAGTACAATATGCTAATTATGAAGGCTGTAAGGGTTTTTTTTACAAGTGGTTACAGTGAAAACGAGTAATCCCACTAATTTATTAACACCAGTAATAAAGAGAAAAAGAATTCAGACGAAATGATCTTTCATTATCATAAATAGGGTTCTGCGTTCGTTTTTCGAGATTATATTTTACGTGAAAATCAGTTTACCGGAGCTTTCTTTTACAGTGCAATAAAATTAAGTTATTCTGTGATTTAGTGTTAGTCACGTTTACTTTCATCCATATATACAGAACTATCCTAACTGGACAAAAAAAAATGGTGGGGAGGGGGGGGAGGCAATATAGCAGCAGGAACCGTTTACTTTCAGTAAACATTTACAATGGCATTAGTGACCACCTCCGCTGCAATTTATTGTAAAATGCATATTTATCAATGCTGTAAACAGTCACTGAGCCACACACCATTTGGTTTACGGACCGAAACAATGATACACCCTTAACATTTTTGTGCAATGGATACAGAAAAGACCAGTAGATCCAGTACAGTATGTGAAAGAATGGGCAAGTCTTGGGCATGCATCCCCTAGAAAACGAGGGGCTGAACAATTTTTTTCAATAGCATACACCTGATATTCTGAGAACTCTCTTGCCAGTAAGATAGTGCCATGCCCCGAGTGGTAGAATGGCAGAAAACAACTGCTGATAAGTGTCAACGGTTTCTAGCAGTTTGCCTTCATGTTTGGGTTTACCATCTGAGCACGGTACCAGAATGTCTGCGTAGTGCAAGTCGTTAGGAATGTTTCACTGCACGGCATGGCTTCATTTTAGGTGCGAAGCACCTTATGCGCCCGGCCCGGTCTGTCGGCGTCTCCTGTCGTAATCGTCGTAGTAGTCACTGTAAGCCAGCGGCTCGTGCTCGAAGCACCTTAGGTGCTCGGAATGTCAGCGTCTCCTGTCGTAATCGTTGTCATAGTCACGGTAAGCAAGCAGCTCGTGCTCGGCACGCGCTCATGCCACTGCTTCTGCGTTCATTGTCATCGTCTTTCACAGCTGGCTGCGTTGAAGCAAGCGGTTCGTGCTCGCGCCACTGCTCCCGCGTTCGTCGTCGTCTTTCACAGCTGGCTGTGTTTCCGTTCATCATTCCAGTGCAGAATTTCACTTCTGTCATCGTAATGGGGAGGCCGCGTTTACGGGTTATGAGCCATTGCTTAAGGTGGTATGAGCCCATTAGCGGTGCATCACTGCATGCTTCGCACATCCCCAGGTTTCACGTTAGTGGAGCTGCATTTCGCTCAATGGGTCATTCGAGCACAGAGTTTTTTCTGCAAGAGCAGCATAGTACTCTTGAAAAATGCTAATGACTTCAAAGCCCTTCTCCTCGTCTACAATGTCAAGCATGTAGTGAACATTTGCAGAAGTGCTGTCAGATGCACGATTCCATCGAATTAACAGTGCCTGCAGGTGCATGGGAAGGAGATGGTACACATCATGTAAATGAGTACTCAGCTTCTAGCTTTTCAATTATTAAGAGCAGTTAATTTTTTTAAACTCAACTCAAGGAGCAGGTTGTGCGAGGACTTTTGTTGCCATTATGAATGCCTTCCGCCTCTCACTTTTTTTGCCAAATGTACTCGTGGCACAGTAACGTGATCACAACTGAAAGCCTAGAAATTGAGTTGTTCAGATATATCTGAATTGTAATTTCTTTACTAGCAAGTGGTCTTCAGATTTGATGGGATTAAACCAAAAATGCAGAATCCTACTTATAAACGACAGACACTTCACCTTTCATTAGACCACTTTCCATTCCTGTGTCTACCAAGATAGCACACTGGATTCTTTTTTACAATCAGCATATGTACGCTTTCTTTCTCGGCATATGAAATCCAAGTTAATTAATGTGCACACTATTGACAAACATGGCTGTATTTTCAATGTTTATACCTTCCATATACCAAGCCTACCTGGATATCACACCTGCATTATGTAACAACCAAACATCTTTATACTATTATTATCATCATTAGGCACCTGTTGAGAAAGCCTTCACTGAATATTAATTGAAAGGTTACACTTACAACATTCTCAGGGATCTTGTAGCCTGGAAGGTACTTGACGTTCTCGTGCTGTGTGTTGATAATCTCTGTGAGCTTCTTCCCATCAACAATCTCCTCATAAACATACATTCTAACATTGTTGTCAAAGAAGTCAAACTTCTGCACGTTGAGTCCAATTATGCGAGCTATTGCAGAACCCCTAGAATGAGGTACAGTAACATTTATTAGTACTAGCGGTGGTCATAAAGGTTAGGCGTCAGTGTAATCTGGATCTTGCATACATAGCAGCAATTTTTTTCTCGGCAGATAACTAGCATGGTAAAAGTGCACAGGTTGTGAGGCAAGATGGGTTATCTCAAATTTTTGCAACTATGCTTACTACTGAAAAAGCAACATTCCCAGAAAAGCTTTATCTGTAGTCGTACAGTGTGTGTGAACACAAGCGGCAAGGTACATATAAGATGGAATTTAGATTGCTTTACACTACAGTGAAACATTGTGAGACACGGCATAACATTAAATACTAATGGAAAACCAACTTATGCAACAGTAACACGCTTACGATACAAAATGTGCTATTTTACAATTGTAACGAGTTCGCAATGTTAAATAAAAAATGAAAGCACGAAAGAAACGCAACCACGCGCAAATGGAAAACAAGCCGGTTGACGGAGGAGGCTGTACGAAGGGTAAAGATCAATGCTCTCGTAAAAAGTCGACAACCTTTAAAGGAAATGGACCACCGATCTCGAAACAGGCTAGCTAAGTGCGATATATTATTTAGATTTTGAGGTGACGCTGCTGTGTGTACACTTTGCTGCCGCGATACGTGTGTGGACTTGGAGTGAGACAAGGTCTGGGCCTTTGCACCCCGATAAACTTGAAACGAAGGTTTCCAAGATAAGCAGGCTCTGAAGGAAGACGACCTTACATACGGTGCAGTATGTCCGTAAGCGGGAAACAGGAAAAAAAGAAATCGCGCCGCCTCACGTGTCTCAGAACGTCCTTGTAAAAGGCACCGCTAAGAAGGCACCGCTTAAGTAGGTGTGAGTGAAACGCGCAAGGGATTCACAAGACGTTACAAGTGCTAACCAAAAAGAAGGCGAAGTAACCGATGATAACTGATTTCGATTAAACACGACACCTGTGCCCTTGTCGCGTAGGGACGTGTTGTAAGAGCGAGCCTCGCACAGCGCATGAGGGTGAACCAAGCGCATCTCAGCACAAGGTCAAATTACCCGCGGCGAAAACATGCCGTCCAGGCAGCTGATGCACACACAGGATACGGTGTCGGACCACCGCTAAAAGAGAGCTAGCGCCGACGCAATCGCGCACAAACAGAACAAACGGAAATGGGAGAACAATGTTAGCTTCAAGGGCGATTCATAGAACACAAGCTTCCTGAGCGTGATAACTATAAATAGTAAACCCGAACTGTTACCAATTTCCAGAGCCGATGATGGAAACTTTATGCGTGGTCATCTTCGGGATGTTGGCGTGTAGCTTTCCAGTTTACAAGGACGACTGTTCAAAGAAACAATTTGTGGAATCGCTGGCCGTTCGCTCAAAACAGCAGGGACCAAAACACTAGACTGCCACCTCCCCCTACTCGAGACGACTGCGCGCGATCGCGGTGCTCCCTCAGCGTCCTCTACGGCGTTGCCAAATCTATCGCTCCTCTGGCAACAGTGATGTCTCGCTGACGCGCTCTAACGTCAGACCACGGTGGTAGTCAAAACAATCCCGTCTTTAAACTGTGCATGAGCTGACAAAAGCAAAAAAAAAGACTTAGGATATGCAATATTATGATGTTTTTTAAAAATAAATAACAAATAAATATTGCAGCCACGATGTCATAAAGAGGTTAACGTGGATACAGTGACTGTAACGTGGAGAGGAAAGCGGCTTCCACAATTTTCGTTTCCGCTGCACATTCGGGGTCGAGAGAGGACGCGAAGAGAGAAAAAGCGAAGCGAACGCATCTAGACGCGGGTGTTTCGAATAGCAACAACAAAAAAGTAATGCGCAAAAGCGGTAAAAGTGCGCGCTTCGTGCGTGTTGGAGCAACCGGTGTACCTAACACCTGCCTGCGAAGCGACCGCAACAGCAAAGCCATATGTTGTTACTCTACTGAACGAAGATAACCAAATAACATAAATGACTGTCCGTAAAGTTACGGCGTGGCGTGATGTTGCGTAAATTCAAATCAGAGCGGCCGCAGGAACATTGCGCGCTCGTTTTTAATGCAAAGCATTCTTTTCGAGTCAACCCAGTTTTGTCGTGCAGTCAGTAAAAGAAAGAAAATACGGTTTAATTGGATGGTCATCGCACACGACATCTTCCCAAGTAATAAAAAGCTTTGTTCCCTGAAAGAAAATGCGTAGAACTGCATAACTAACCATGACATCAATGCGCCTCTGCTTTACATCAGAGGCCGGGCACCTTTGCTCTATAGATCTAGATGGACAAACACGAAGCAGCACAAATGGCTGGGGAATAGTGCGCATGTTAAGCAGTCGATGGCCCTAGTTAATAAAGAAATCAGATACTTGTAAAAAGGAAGCATGGACGACAGTGATTGATCAGGATTTTTTATGAGTATTTTTTAATGTAAACTGTTTCATGGGTAATATTGTGTACGCATGCATATGGATTACACAACTATATAATACAAAATACCAAAATAATAAATAAATAAATAAAAATAAATAAATATGGACATCGGCCTGTCTCCGACGTCGATGGACATCGGCCTGTCTCGCGTAATAATACGTGCAGATTCATTTGAGTTTGTGAAGAACGCTGTTCCTGCTTAGCGACCTTTTGCAAGTAGAGACCCCACGAGGCAGATGGCCATTTCCACTGGGAACCACCTCGCTCAACATATAAACTTGTCACGCTTCATCATGCACATGACACGCATGACGCGACGACACGACGATGGCGGTATGATGACGACGTAACGACCACGATGAAATGATGACCAGTGTTGTCATCGCTGGGCGTCAGAAATCCGCTAAAAAGCAATAAGAAATCCACCAGACGACGATTGCACGATGACCATGGAATGACGGCGATTGGGTGGCAAAGGTGGCCTGATAACAACGTACGTGATGCCGATGGTATGACGACGACGTCTTGACGACCATGGTGGGACGAATAGAATGACGGATCTGGAGTGTCGACGACGGCATGACGACAAAGATATGTGACTTTTGATTTTGATTTAAGGCCCGAAATAAAAAAAAAAGTTGCCAAAAATCGGTAAGCGTGAAAAAAAATTCAGAGCCCTTCCCCTGTCGAGAAAATGGGGGTAAGCGAAGCTTGTGTCGCTGACGTTTCGCCTGGACTTCGGAAGCCCTCACGCTAGAATAGAACGACAAGCTTCGCTTACCCCCATGTTCGCGACAAGGGTAGGGCTGGTGATTTTGTCTCGTTGGGTCCCACGTGTGACAAGGGTAGTTCAAGGGCGCGTTACAGGTGCCCGAGCTCACAGGGGTATGTGCCATTAAGCTTGGACCCTTTTTGCAGTATCACCAGGATCGGCCCACCTGACAAGGGTATGTGCTATTGAGCTTGGACACTTTCTGCACTATCACCAGGATCGGCCCACTTTTCAGCGTGACACCACCACCACCACTACCGCCGACACTTGTGAGCGTATAAAGCTTTGCTTAAAAAATAGAAACACTAA
Organism: Dermacentor silvarum; assembly: GCF_013339745.2. Taxonomy (NCBI): domain Eukaryota; kingdom Metazoa; phylum Arthropoda; class Arachnida; order Ixodida; family Ixodidae; genus Dermacentor; species Dermacentor silvarum. The sequence goes on from NC_051159.1 coordinate 73,747,971, forward strand.
GTTCACAGTTCCGTAACTGTGCACCAAAAACAGATACCACAGTTCTGCAAATTGCATGCGCCAGAACCGCGGAAGTGAGGAAGCGCGGCATCAGCAGTGAGCGAATTGACCTGCGTGCTGTGTCTCGCACCAATGCGAACTAAGCCGCGAAAACACAGCGCATGGCGGTCTGTGCCCCCGTCACAGATGGCTTTCAAGGTACAGCCGGTACAGCGGCCCGGGCGCGTAGCCGTATTTTGCTTTCCGCGGATGATTCCACACGCGAGAGAGAAAAAAAGGAGGGCGAGGACGACGACGCAGCTACCGCCGGACGCCCTTGCACACTATTGGTTCTCGCCATCAGGTCACGTGGCTGTGCACGCGTTCATGTTTACACCGCTGCTGCAGCCGCGCCGGCACCTCCGACGCTCGTGACGGTATAACCACAAAAGCGCAGGCCACGTGCACAGCCGCCGTCACCGCGGTCTTTCCCCTTCTCCCCTACCCGTCTCCATTCCACAGACGTAACCCCCCCCCCCCCCCCCCCCCTCGGGACTGCATGCGGGGGATGCATACGGGGGCTAGAGGTAAACAACTTGGCTGTAAAAAGACGAAATGATAGCAAGGGTGCGTGCAGGGGAGTGAAGAGGGAGAAAAGTCTGCCATATGAGCAGAGAAGTGGCTAAAAGGTACCGGACAGTACTGGACGACGGCGATCAAAAGGAAGTGCTTTGTGCTTGGATGCTCCTTTGGGGGTGCACCAATGTTGCTGTTACATAGAAAACAGTCGTACACGATGTGTTGACCCCAAACGCACAATAATAACTTTTCTTCCGTGCATGGAGTAAGTTCCGTGCATGGAGTAAGATAGATGATGGTAGAGTAAGATGGTGGTATTCTGCTTTATGAGAAAAACAGCCTTCGTGTTTTTTAACATTGAGGACTCATTTGAAGCGCAAATTACGAACACGCTGCTAGGAACCTTGCACCATATGTATACTTGTAAATTTCCAGTGCGCAATCTTAGCGTATTTATTTCTTTCTTTCACGAAGGAGCTGTACTTATTCAGGAAAGGTGATAAAGATTGTTTTCCGGCAACGGGTTCTGCTGAGTTTTTTGTAGTTCCGTGCTCTCATGCACGATCCGGCAGCGAGCAAGCGCATAGAGCGCCGAGCGTATCATAGCGGCAAGCGCGCGCAAAGTTCTGTCTGCGATGTTGATCGATCATACAGCCAACTCATCATTCTCACCACGAGACAAGCCGCAGCAGTTGGCCGCCGCCTGCACCACTCCAGAAGAGGGCAATAGGGAGCCTACATGCAACGCCGTTGCATGTAGGCTCCTTATAGAGGATGGATGGATGGATGGATGGATGGATGGATGAGGCTGAACCCTTTAAACCGGGCGGTGGCATACGCCACCTAGCCATGACTATTAAATTATTTTGTACTTTGTGGTGGGTGAAATTTCACCCCTGCCTTGATTTTATCCACCAATCAGATAACCTCTGTTTGGTTATTTCTACCCGCTTAAAGTATATTTTGCCTTCACTGTCCCTAAACCTCAACGCTTTGAAAAAATCAGCCCCGTTGCTTTGCACTGTAGGGTTAAGCCCTTTACAGAAAAGTATGAGGTGTTCAGCCGTTTCCTCTTCTTCTCCACACACACAGCACAACGTGTCTATACCTTGGTACTTGACACGGTACATCTTAGTCCGCAATACTCCCGTCCTGGCTTCAAACAACAAAGAGCTTCCCCTAGAATTATCATATATATTTTCTTTGGCAATTTCTTGCTTGAAAGTTCCGTATGTTCCCAGTGCTGATTTCGACTGCATCCCTGTTTTCCACAGACCCCTCTCTGTTTCTTTAACCTTTTTCTTAACCGTTGTTTCCTGGTTTGCACCCCTCCTGCAGTCCAAATATTTGATTGACAATTTTCTGGTCAGCTTCCTCCATTTTGCGTCGACATTCCTCATGTACAAATAAGTGAAAACTCTCCTTGCCCACCGCTTTTCTGCCATTTCTTTCAATCGCTCCTCAAATTCTATCTTGCTGCTGGCTTCCCTGCCCTCGAATGACGTCCATCTTATGTCACCCTGTACCCCTTGATTTGGTGTATTTCCGTGTGCTCCCAGAGCCAGTCTACCTACCCCTCGCTGCTTAACTTCCAACCTTGCTTGAACCTCTGATCTCATGCACAGGACCGCGTTGCTGAAAGTCAAACTAGGGACCATCACCTCTTTCCAAATCCCTCTCACCACTTCGTACCTACTGTAATTCCACAGTGCCCTATTTTTCATCACAGCTGCATTTCTGCTACCTTTAGCCGTCACATATTTTTCATGTTCCGTTAGGTACTCGGCCCCATTGTTTATCCACACTCCAAGATATTTGTACTTATCCACCACCTCCAGCGTAACCACCTGTATCCTATGCTCGCTGCCCTGATTATCATTAAAAGTCATGACTGCCGATTTTTCTTTACTAAACTTCAAACCTAAGCTACCTCCCTCTTTACCACAGATGTCCATTAATCTCTGCAAGTCTTCCTTGCTGTCAGCCATAAGTACAATGTCATCCGCATACATCAGTCCTGGTAATGACTGTTTAATCCATTCTCCTTGCTTGAAATAGGAAAGGTTGAAGCCAAGTCCGCTCCTCTCTAATTTTTTCTCTAATCCTTGTAAATACAGCATGAACAACAGAGGTGACAGAGGGCACCCCTGCCTAAGCCCCTGTTGTATCTCTATAGGCCCAGATACCTTGTTTTCCCATTTTATAAGCACCTTGTTACTTTTATAGATATCTTTTAAAAGATTTCTTACTCCATCTTCCACATCTAGAGTGCCCAGTTTCTGCTATTTCAATACACTGTGTCAATGAGAACAGATTATCTTCTAACCTTCTTTGTTTCCGGAACCCATTTTGTAGTTCCCCCAGCACCTCCTCGCTCTCCACCCATGCCTGCAGTCTGTCCTTTATAATCTGCATCACCACCCTGTAAACCACTGACGTCACTGTTATGGGACGGTAGTTGTTTATGTCGGCTTTGTCCCCCTTTCCCTTATATATCATGCTCATCCTGCTCAGTCTCCACCCGTCGGGGGCTTTACCGTCCATTATCATTTTGCTCACTGCCTCTCTTAATGCTTTCTTCGATTTTGAGCCCAATGTCTTTATCAACATAATTGGGATGCCATCAGGACCTGTCGACGTGCTACTAGAAACCCTCTTCTCTGCCCTTTCCCACTCGCTTTGTGCCAGTGGAGCCACTGCACTGACTAGTCCATCCTCACCTGATTGAGCACATGCTATGTTTCGTTCTTTAAATTTTTCTGTCATCATTGTTCTTATATGTTTCATTGCCTCATCTCGCTCTAGTCGAACACCTTGAGCTGTAACTATAAACCTCTGCTCTAGGCTAGTCTTATTACTCAAGGAGTTGAGATGTTTCCAAAATTTCTTTGCTGCTTTTCTATCCTTTTTGTTTACTTCTGACAACCATTGGCTCCCCTTTCTTCTGATCTTCTCATTGATCAAATGGGATGCTTCCGTTCTACAGTTTAAAAAGTTATTCCATTTTCTGCCTACATCAGCTTCTGGTTCACCCCTCTGCTTTGAATATCTGTGTTCCCTGGATGCTTCCTGACGTTTCTCTATGGCCTTCTTAACCTCCTCATCCCACCAGCTCTTGGGTTTACGTCTTCTGTTCCCTTTTGTCCTGACTCGTACCTTAGTAAGCTCTAGCTCAAATAGCCCTGTTAAATTTGCATATGCCCATTCTGTTTTTGTATTCTCTGAAATTACTTCCTCCATTTGCTGGGTTGCTATTTCAAGCTGCTTTTACGAGTAAAATATCCCACCTGGTTGTTCATCTTGCCTCCTACCTACTTTCATTTCCCTTCTAAAACTCACCTTAATACGTTTGTGATCACTACCTAGACTTCTGGAGCCATATTCATCTATGCTCATTACATTTAGCCTATCGTGCATCTTATGTGACATTAGTGCATAATCTATCGTCGACTGCAGGCTCCCTACCTCCCATGTTATGTGCCCTTCACACTTCTCAGTACTGTTGCATACAACTAAGTCATGCATTTCGCACATATCCAGCATCATGTTGCCTGTTGAGTCTGTGTACCCGTCCATGTCTTCTATGTGTGCGTTCATATCTCCTAGTATAATAATCTCAGCACCCTTCTCCTAGCTCTTTAATGTCACTTGATATGCATTCCAGCATTTTTAACACGAAAGTGTTTTATGCCGGGGTCCACCAAGACTTCACTGACGTATTTCCGTCACGGAAATACGTCAATTTATTTCCGTCACGGAAATACGTCATAGAACATAATACAAAGAAAGAAACCAGAAGAAAAAGTTCCACAAACATGCAAAATTTGGAAATCGAACCCACGACCTCTCGGTCCGCGACGATAGATCGCCGAGCGTTTACCCCTTGCGCCACAAACGCATTTGCAGAGAGCTACACAGACGCGCCTTATATATCTAACACTCCTCCGTGTACCCGCGCTCTTGCTCGGGGCGGTGCCGCCGCCTACGAGCAGAAAAGAGAAGTACTGCATTATGACACTAACGCGCACCGACAGTGAACGCTTCGGTGGTCTCAGCACTACGACGCCTCGATGCCAGCAAACCCACGACCTCTCGGTCCGCGACGATAGATCGCCGAGCGTTTAACCCATTGCGCCACAAACGCATTTGCAGAGAGCTACACAGACGCGCCTTATATATCTAACACTCCTCCGTGTACCCGCGCTCTTGCTCGGGGCGGTGCCGCCGCCTACGAGCAGAAAAGAGAAGTACTGCATTATGACACTAACGCGCACCGACAGTGAACGCTTCGGTGGTCTCAGCACTACGACGCCTCGATGCCAGCATTCGAAGGGACGCTGGCATCAAGAAGCACTACCAACGCCACCTAGGTGGCGTTCACCGTACTCAGCACAGCGGAGCGTGGCCTCCGCAATTAGCTCTGAAAATGTTTCTGAAGTTGATCGCGGAGGCTGCAATTACGACGCGCTGTACGCGCTGATTTGACTCGGTGACGATTCAGTTACGTGCTTTGTCTTGCGCGTTGTATTAGTGTGTCAGTTACGTGCTTCGTCTTTCGCGTTGTGCTAGCGTGTGCAGCGTAGTGCAGCTTCCATATGCACGACGGTTGCTCATGGTCATCGACGTTGGTAGTCGTGATGGAGGAGACGTGCCACCAGGCGTCAGCGTGGGTGCATCAACGCCTAAGGGCGCTTTAGCCACAAAACACCAATAGACATTATATATCAATGTGCAATAAACATTACACTACTTCTGTGAAGACACGTTTCACTTTCGTGTTCTATACCGATTCCTATATAAGAGGGATCAACCACATTTTTTTGTTTTCCTCTTTGGCATTTGCTCCTGTCCACAGGTATACACAGCCAAGGAGTGTCTGCTCTCCTGCAACTTTCCCTTTTAGCCACAAATGCTCCTTGCATTCCTGTTTGACCCTTTGCCAATTCATACTTTTATGAATGAATGCACCAATTCCACCCCCTTTTCTGCTGCCCTCTGTTCTATTGCAATATTCCCATGCATAGTCAGGATTACAGGGAGGTTGCTCCATGTCCCTAAGATGTGTCTCCACAAACCCGTAAGCATCAGTTTTTCCTGCCTTAGTTGCTCGTCTAGAGGGCAATTAAATCCAGCGCCATCTATGATTCTCGTCACAAAATCACGCCCGTGCTGGACGCCTTATCAGGCGAGTCGTCATTCCTGTCTAGTTACTCCGTGGTCAGTACATTTTTACTCCGTAGTCAGTACAGTACAGTTAATCCGTGGCCGACTTCATGAACACCATAATCACTGGTGACGAGTCTTGGGTGTATGGGTACGACCCGGAAACCAAATCCCAGTCGTCACAGTGGAAGCATTCCACGTCACCGAGACCAAAGAAGGCCCGCCAAGTGCGCAGCAACGTCAGAGTGATGCTGACTGCTTTCTTTGACTCCCGCGGTGTGGTACACCACGAGTACGCACCACAGGGTCAAACAATCACCAAAAACTACTACAGAGATGTCCTCCATCGCCTACGTGATGCTGTGCGGCGCAAGAGACCGGAGTTGTGGTCAACAGGAAATTGGCGCATCCATCACGACAATGCTCCTGCACATTCCTCGCACTTGATTCAGACTTTTTTAGCGAAAACACAAGACTCCTGGAGTTCAACAGGCTTCTTACTCTCCTGATATGGCCCCCTGCGACTTCTGGCTGTCTCCCAAAATCAAGAGACCATTGAAAGGAGCGCGATTTCAGAGAAGAGAGGACATTATGGCTGCAACGACAGCTGAGCTAAACTCCATTCCGAAAGAGGCCTTCTCGTAATGCTTCCAACAATGGCAGCACCACTGGGAGAAGTGTATGGAGTCCCAAGGAGACTACTTTGAGGGTGATTAGGTTTCCAACGCTCCAGTTATGCCAGTTTTTTTTTTTAGGTGAGAAGCACCTTAGGGCCGAGCCTTGTCCCTCGTCGTCCGTTGCCCGTCCGTAGCTCTGGTTTGCATGGAGACTGCTAGGGGCGCTTCTGTGCACAAGGGCTATATAAGCGCTGTCTAAACTGTACACATGTACAGTATATATATGTATAAGTGTATATATATATATATATATATATATATATATACATATGCACATATACATATACATACATGTACACACACACACACACACACACACACACATATATATATATATATATATATATATATATATATATATATATATATATATATATACGGGGGATTCACGGTTACCCGAATGATCCCCTGGTGCTTCGCCCACTCATCATCATTCACTTCGTGGATATGCGGTGACTTTTTTCTTCGGCTAAAGGTCGGATACTTTTCTAACAGACCTCGTATTAGGGGTGTATTGAGAACCGTGTATAATAAACCAATTTTAACCGCTTTAGAGGTATTACTATGTGCAATTTACAGAATTGTGATATCTTTTTTTTTCATTGCTGAGTTACAGAGCTGTAAACATGATAGTTTGACTTTCTGAAAGTTTGCGATTTTCAACAATGTTCATTAAAAGCTCGACAGCCTAAATCAGAAACCTGCTTCCAACCATTTTAACTTTTTCTTTTAAATGCAAAAGACATCATAAAATTCAGTGCAGTGGTTGCCGATAAAAACGATTTCTGCTTTCTCATGTATTTATAGTTGGAGCCCTTAACTATATGCGGTGTCTATTGGCACTATGTTCGGTACCGGCCAATTGCGCAAGACTCTAGCCAGCAGAGATGAGAATGGTACGACGACGATGACGTGGCGACCACATTACCTTCACTATGGCCCACGCATTGGCAAGAGCTATTAGCAAGCTGTCTATTCGGGACCAGTGGCCCATGTTGTTCGCTCGGCAAAACAGCAGCCAGCTCTTACCTGTACTCTGGTCCATACATAACAGTCAACGCCGCTGGAAGCTACAGAGACTTCTGGCAGTGGCTTCGTTCGGACTTGGATATGGTTCGATGTTTTTTGACCGCAATTGTGCGCAACTGTTTTTTACAGCAAAGCTGTTAAGGGCTCACTCTTCGGTGGTCGCGTCCGGCAATAGAAAAAAAAAAAACTCATTGGCCGTATGCTGTATGTGCGAATGAAAGCGCGCGAGGGCGAGGGACGCGCGCTTTCACGAGGAGCGAACGCACGGCGGAGAACAAATGCGACTAATGTGCCGGTGAAAGCGCGCGAGGGCCGCTGCATCTTAAAAGCCACCTCCCATCTGTGACACGGACACAGACCACCGTGTCCTGTGTTCTCGCGGCTTAGTTCGCGTTGATGCGAGACGCAGCACGAAGGTCAATTCGCTCGCTGCTGCTACCGCGCTTACTCACTCCAGCGTTTTGACAGCGAGTTTCCACGGTCATCGAGTGACATGCGTTCATGTTTGCTTGCGCGCGCGTGACACCATGCTTGTTAATTTAGATAGTATGCCTATGTTTACAAGTTTATACGGCCGATAAAGCTACTATCCTTACTTCGTATAGCTGTCCACTAAATTGCTATCGCAATCGATGTTTCGCCTTTCGGGCGAAACTGCGGCTTTTTTTGTTCAATGTGTGCCCATATTTTTCTTATCACTTTGACCTGTAAATTGTTGTTTTAGCTGGAATGTTGTTACTCACCAGTGTGCTGGACGCGCTGCTTTGTAGCGTAATAAAGGGCAGGTTAACTGTAAGGTAGTGCAGTTGTTGCAATATTTAGTTATTGTATAGTCGATGGTCGTTCAGTAAGGCACTACCAGCTTCTCCGAGTCGTTCTTCCTCCGTCCTTTCTCCTAGATTCCACCAGCCCCTATTACCCTCCTGCCCTGAAGTGCCATTCGGTTCTTACGGCGGAGTATCTAGAGTATTTCAATGCCCGATACAAACAAAATAACAAGACAAAAGAAAACAAAAGAACACCAGTGTGTAGAGATATCTGAGCAGTATTGAGAAGATTGAAGTGCCCCGATCTTTTAATGCAGCGCATTTTGAAAAGAATAAAAAAAACCAAAGAAGTAAAAAATCATACACATTGAGAGCGAAATGAGCTGCTGTAGTTTTAATTTGCCCACTTCATCTTTGTGTCAGGCTTACCTCACTCAAATGTTTTTTTTCTATATTTTGAATTCTGTTGAAAATGCCACGTGCTTTAACGAAGATAGAACAGTTGTGAGTGAGTAATCATGCACCACCTTATCAGTGTAACCTTGTCCTTAACCGGCACTTTGTTACGCTATACGAAGCATCGCGTCCAGCCATGGAAACCTTTACTCGTATGTACAAACCTTTAGTAGATAACATAATGTAAGGTAAATGTTTTGCACGGTACATTATGTTAGCGTCTTCTTCTAGCAGATGAATACCTGTGCTTCTTTGTTTGCATTGTGCCAAAACTCAGGCATCTCGGAAGCCGTCAAACAAACAGACGTGCACTACAGTGCGACCGCTCTCACCGAATCCATACATATCAACGGCAGTCCACACAGCAGCCTTACGGACACATGTAGAATCATGTATGATACTTCATTAGTTCTGTGCAGGAGAGCAACAGCATATGAATCGGTCGTTCCGGCCGCTTTGTACGCAGTGCTTCCCGCACGGAGCTCTTGTGCGCATTATTTTTAAGACACCTGCATCCTACGTTACAAATTACGCCAATTCTGGTTCGTCCACGTTCTTTGATTTGTTGTTTTTGGTTTGTTTCTCTCTCTTCACTTCCTCACTGAACTTCAAGTGTGTGCTGGAAACCGCCTTCCTGCTACCCGGGTGTGCTTGCTCTCGCGTAATTGGTGAGATTCTGACCAATCACGCCAGGGCAAGCGAACGGTTCGCTTTACGAATCATTCGCCACCTTGTCAGCTTTGTTTGGTTCGGAAGGCTCCTACGACCTCTCTGATTGGCTCAAAATATAGCCATTGCAAAATTTGAGAATGTCCACCCAGGGTTGAATTCGTATAATGGGTCGTAGAGCGAACGGACTCGTTTTTCTAACTGTTGTAATATAGCACGCGAGAATAACAGAAAGGAAGTCCTTCCTACATGGCGGCTTGTCACTTTGCTTCATCATCATCATCATCGTCTTTATCAGCCTATTTTTAAAAAATCTCCACTGCAGGACGAAGGCCTCTCCCTGCGATTTCCAATTACCCCTGTCTTGCGCCAGCTGATTCCAACTTGCGCCTGCAGATTTCCTAACTTCATCACCCCACCTAGTTTTCTGCCGTCCTCGACTGCGCTTCCCTTCTCTTGGTATCCATTCTGTAACTCTAATGGTCCACCAGTCATCTATCCTGCGCATTACGGGGCCTGCCCTGCTCCATTTTTTCCTAATGTGAATTATAATATCAGTTATCCCCGTATGCTCTCTCATCCACACCGCTCTCTTCCTGACTCTTAACGTTAGGCCTAACATTTTTCGTTCCATCGCTCTTTATGCGGTCCTTAACTTTTTCTCGTGCTTCTTTGTTAACCTACAAGTTCCTGCCTCATATGTTAGCACCGGTACAATTCATTATTGTACACTTTTCTTTTCAACGACAGTGGTAAGCTCCCATTCCGGATTTGACAATGCCTGCGGTATACGCACTCCAACCCAATTTTAATCTTCTGTAAATTTCCTTCTCATGATCAGGGTTCCCTGTAAGTAACTGACCTAGATAAATGTACTCCTTTACAGACTCCAGAGGCTGGCTGGCGATCCAGAATTCTTGTTTCCTTGCCAGACTATTGAACATTATCTTTGTCTTCTGCATATTATTCTTCAACCCCACTCTTATACTTTCTCGGTTAACGTTCTTAATCATTTGTTGCAATTCGTCCTCAGTGTTGCTGAACAGGATAATGTCATCGGAAAACCGAAAGTTGCCGAGATATTCGCCATTGATCCTCACTCCTAAGCTTTCTCAGTCTAATAGCTTGAATATTTCTTCTAAACATGCAGTGAATATCATTGGAGAGATTGTGTCTCCTTGCCTGACCCCTTTCTTGATAGGCAACTTTCTACTTTTCTTGCGGAGAACCAAGGTTGTTGTGCAATCTTTGTAGATATTTGCGAAGATATTCACTAATGCCTCCTGTACTCGTTGATTACGCAATGCCTCTATGACTGGTGGTATCTCTACTGAATCAAATGCTTTTTCATAATCTATGAAAGCCATACAAAGAGGTTGATTGCACTCTGGAGATTTCTCTATTACCTGATTGATGACATGGATATCATCTATCGTAGAATATCCCTTCCTGAAGCCAGCCTGTTCTCTTGGTTGGCTGAAGTCAAGTGTTGCCCTGATTCTATTGGAAATTACCTTGATGAATATTTTATAGAATACTGAAAGCAAGCTAATGGGCCCATAATTTTTCAATTCTTTAACGTCTCCCTTCTTATGAATTAGTATAATGTTTCTATTCTCTGGTGTAATAGAAGTCGTGCGGCATTGCGTATAAAGGGCCGCAAGCTTTTCAAGCATAACATCTCCTCCATCTTTGAATAAATCGACTGTTATTGCATCTCCTCCAGCCGCTTTTCCCCGGGTCACCTTGCTTATCGCTTCGTAAGTTGCTATAAACGGTTGCGTTGCAGTTGGGTTTTGCCGACTATTTTCCCACCAGGGTTTTGTCCTGAATGGGGCTTAGAGCCTTTGGGGCTCTAAGATCATTTAAATAGAAAGAAGTCACGTTTTTCTCTGTGCATTTAGGCTCGCAGCTTGGTAATCTTGCCCGAGGACGAGTGGCTGTAGATTTTTTCTGAATTTTAATAGGTCACTCTACGCGAGCGGTGAAATTGCAGCAGGTTAGAGGTGTACCCTTCGTGGCTGCGGAGAGGCTCACCGTTGCAACAGCGCAACGCTGCGATCTCGAAGGCCTTGCAAAACCTGATGCACAGTCAGAATTTTGTGGCAGAATTGTGTTTTGCTGACCTTCAAAGTGCAATATAAAGAGCACCGCTGCCCTGGGTCACTGAATATGGTACGTGCCGCTCTTCAATGACAAAAAGCGAGCAAACAAGGAGGAAAAAAAAAAAAAACAGGAAAAAGAAAAAAAAATCGAATACTTCGGTGCTGGGCGGAGTAGAAACCGAGTCATATTCAGACAATCTCGTTCGGATATATATTCACACACGCTCCATGCGGGCACTTCACTGCAGCGACGCTACACTTACAGCTTTATGGGTGTATAAAGGGTATTAGGTTGTCGCATGGCTAACACCCTCACGTTTAAGAGGTAAGATCAAATTGTTGGTGGAAACCGACGATGACATCTTACAAGTAAAAACGATGACAGCTGGGACAGGCGACACAAAAAGTGCATTGAATAAAGTTTCGTATCGATCCCTGTGAAATTCTACTGTCGGATATTTCTGTGTGCCCAAGGCTGTCAGAATGATTACACAGTTTTTTGATCGCGCGTCTACTTAGAGATCCGCTTGTCGTCCTCTATAAATTTTGTAAGGCCCTAACGGCATGGGGTGTTACCCGTGTGACAAGCAAACACCCTTAAGGGTGTAACCATTTTGACAGTGTATTGTTGGTGCATGCAGCGTGTCCGACGGGAAGCGCGAGAGAGAATCCCGGCTGCATACATGCCTTACGTTCACACGGACGCGTTTCAGCGGTTGCAATACTGTGTGTCGATGCACGCAGCCCCACTGCACAAAAGCGCACTTTCTGGAATAATCTACAGCTGAGTAAAAAAAAAAAAAATGGCATCACAGAATTTTGGAAAGTGCATTCGAGAACTGTGGAATAGTGAAATTAAACGAGACAACGCAAGTAAAATACACGGACGAGAAGGCGACACACACGAAGCGCCTGAGTGTGTCGCCTTGTCCTTGTCATTTCGCGCTGTTACTCGTTCACTATGAATCAGAACCAACTAGTCCACCAAAAAGGCCTAACAAAGTAAAGTAAGCGTATGGCAACAAATTATAAAATAATCTGCAGGCATCATGCTGCCGTAAGCATGGCCGGTTTTTCGGTATTTCGTAAGCGGTAATAGTCCTTAAAGAAGGCCTGTTGTATATGTAGTACGCTTGTGGACAGCCGAAGACTATTACAAGTAGCACAAAAAGCAGAAAAAATTATGAATTTAATAAATACATTACATATACATTCCCCAACGAACGCCTCTTACTATATATCTGCTATTTTACTTTGAATGCTTTGGCACACTGGAAGTAACAAATCAAATACGAAGTTCTGTGTCAAGAACACTGTTGTCACGGGAGTTTGTTATCAGAGCGAGTCTTTCTTGATGGTCGTGGCGGTGGGAAAAAAATCCCACGAGCTGTTCGTGCGTTCGACCATGAGCGAGGGCCGGTACGAATGGCGGTAGAAGTACAGTGCCAGTATTGCCAGGGCCAACACCACTAGGAAAGTGGACACCACCAGAATGCCCACGACAGCCGCTTTGCCCTGCGCATAACCGCGAAGAGACGCGTACGCGTGTTAATTAACAAATCGCGTCTATGCGAGTCACACTGCACAAAAAAAAGCCCCCCCCCAAAAAAAAAAAAAAAACACTTTCTGGAGCAACCTATACGTAACAGCTGGGTAAAAAAAGCACCACAACATTTTGGAAGGCTGCTTTCAATAGCTGTGGAATAGTGAAATTGAACAAGACAACATAAGCAAAATATGCGTGTATAGTTAAGTGCCAACCGGTAACGTATCGGCGACAGTATAGTCGGCTCTATGCAGCATTCGTGGGACCAAGAAACCAGACAACTCGCAGTGACGAAGCAGTATATCGTCTACTACAGAGGTAGCCGAGATTCAGGCCATTATAGAAGCCATTTACCTGCACATGAATATACGGGTACTACGTAACTTCGTTGGGATATTCAGAAAGAATTACTTGCCTTTACAAAGAATGAGCTCACAGATCATGTGCGCACTAGACTATCCTGCACGAGCACCCTACGTTACAGGTTCTGCTAGGACTTAGTACCAGGTCTTGGGGGAGGGCAATGAACAAGCTCATGTCCTTTGTTCGCGATCCCACAACACCAAGCAACCCCGTAAAGTGGCCTGAGACCTATTGCTCCAGAATTGTCAGATCCGAACATTTAAAACAACACTGGCTCAAGTAAGCAAACAACAATAGGCTCCTCTTACCATTCACATCACAGACACGCGCTAGAGAAGACGCTGTACTGATCGGCCGGGCACAAACACTTGCACTACAGAACGAAAACGATGCTTTGCTACAAGCACATCGAGAGCAGGCATGTAAAAACAGCGTGTCAAGTATGTCAGCTACACCAACGCCCTCCATACATCGCAGTAATGCGCGAGAGCACTCTCTTCTTCTCATTTTTAATTCGCTCAAACATCCAACCCATCCCAACTTCCCTACACCTGGGAGAGCTGGCCCGCTCCACTGCAAGAGCTCCCCTGCACTATGGCCACAGCTAGCTGGTGGCCCACATCAAACATGTCAGTAGGTCCAGGCAAATGCGATCACTACTAAGACAGGAGACTCAGCTGTACTCCGGCAGCTAATCGTATAACGTTTCTCGCTCACTTAACCGCCACCGTAATCCCCTCAAGGACAACTAGAAGATGCGCACAAAAGCATTTTTGTCCACAGCAATATTGCCTGATATGACCTACAAAATCACATAGCATCGGCACAGTCTCAAACAGCAGCAGGGTGTTCGGGCTAACTTTGACCAAGGTTTCAAAATTTACCAGTGCACTATATAAGGAACTTTTTGAATATCCGTTAGAATTATAAAGTAAAATAACGTTTGTCATTCTAGGGAGCAACTCACACACCTGGCTCTCGGACAGCAGGCGTTTTTGGCACTTGCCTCCCCAGTTGTAATAGCCCTTGGCGCACTTGCACAGGTTGTCCGTGCAGGCGGTTCGCTCTGGGCATAGTCGGAAGGCGTCGCAGATGCCGTTCAGAGAGGCATTCTGGGTGCATGTGTGCTCGCGGTGCTCGTACGACTCCTGCGAGGAAAATGTTCCTTGTGTTGTCTATACCTACGTTAAAAACCATTTAATTATGGGGTTTGACGTGCCAAAACCACGATTTCATTATGAGGCACGCCGTAGTGAGGGACTCCGGATTAATTTTGACCACCTGGGGTGCTTTAATGTGCACTCAATGCACGGTGCACGGGCTTTTCTGCTTTTTACCCCTCCCGATATGTGGCCGCCGCGGCCGGGATTCCATCCCGCGCCCTCGGCCTTAGTAGCGCGACACCAAAGCCACTACACCACCACGGCGGGTGTTCGCCACTACGTTGCGCTGTCAGTTTCCTCAAGATGGAATAAAAAAAAGCGATATCTAGCCTCGTAATTTTATTTCGCTGTCTTCCATTGGCGAGATGGTTTGATTGCGGTGGTGGTGCGAGACGTGCTCAGAGTGTATAAATAAAGAACAACTAGGGTCCGCATTGAATAACGTCCTCTGTAATCTGCCGTCGATGATCACCGATTTTCTCTTTATTACGCTGATCGCTATCGTGAGCGGCGAGCACTCCAATGCCGGTCTATGAAGCGCTGTTATGCAAGAAGACATTCTTTAAGGTACTGCACAGCACCCTAGACGGGAAGAGAGTGGTGTGGTTCAGAGAGCAAACGGGCATAGCGGACATTCCAGTTGGCATTAGGAGAAAGAAATGGAGCTGGGCAGGCCATGTAATATGAGGGGTAGATGACAGGTAGACCATTAGAGTTACAGAATGGGTGCCAAGAGAAGGGAAGCGGCAGTCGAGGACGGCAGAAAACTAGGTGGGGTGATGAAATATGAAATTTGCAACTGGAAGTTGAAATCAGTTAGCGCAAGAGAGGGATAATTGGAGATAGCAGGGAGAGGGCTTCGTCCTGCAGTGGACATAAATATAGGCTGATGATGATGATGATTCAAACAGAATGGAAGACAACGTGCACAAGAACGTAAAACGGACGCCACGACCGCTGAACTATTGACTTCTATAGATCGAGAGCCGGCGAGAATCGACACCGGTATGCTTTGCCGTATACCTATTGTCGGCCGGTCCTTGAGAAATGAAACTGCGTTCTTGTGTCCGCTTTCTTTCACGATAACAGGCCGCAGTGTGTTTTCGGCGAGTTCGCATAGCGCCATTTTTCCGACAGAGAACAAGAAAGCGACACGGAAGAAAAGACGACGCTGGTGGCACGTGCAGATCACTGTGATGAAAAGGTACCGAATTCTGGATCCACCACTCTCGGAGGATATCTCTGTTAGCGAACGCTGGTTAGCTAAGCCAGTTAATAGAATGCTCCTCGCTCAAGTGAAGCGTCGCGAAGGAAGTCACATGACGCGAAAGTGAAAGTTTCATATAGAGGAAAGAAAAAGAAAGAAGCAATTGGAACTAGCAGGGAACACGCCGTTACAATTTTAAAACATAGTCGAAAATGTAAACTAAGGCTCAGGGGAAAAGGGCCCGTCTCACGTGACAGGCAAGTGGCCACTTGCAATCGCCTTGCGCACTGCGGAAAGTAGCGCGGGCCGATTGTGACGCGCGCTTGCACGAGTCATACGCGGCCGTGAAAGGTTCGACAAACTTGTGCAAATGTGCATGACCCTTTTCCCCAAGAGCCAATGCACCGATGAGTACTAAAGGAAGGGAGAAAGTTTGGCGGCCGAGGAGGCTGGCTTGCCGAGTCTCTATAGCTGCCCGACGTCACGCTCCCTTCTGTTTTATTGCGATAGCAATTACATGGACACTCCAGGCGCGTTTCTGCCGGCGTCGCCACCGTCGGCAGAAATGTCAAAAGAAATGAAATAAAGTCCAAGAGCGATGACATCGTCGCCACGCACCGTATGCTGTATGTGCGAGTGAAAGCGTGCGCGGGTGAGCCGACGATGGCGGCTTAATTTCACGCGCGCAAGGGAAGAAAGCGGGGAGGAAGTGCACCGTCTTCCGTCGTACTGCAAGGCACCGAAGGGAGGGGAGGGAGGGGAGGGAGGGGGTAGGGGCGTTGTACTCAGGCGACTGCTGCGTATGGCGTGGCCCCGCACCACGAAGCTCACGAAGCACCACGAAGCTCAATTCGCTAGCTGCTAACCCCGCGCTTCCTCACTCCAGCGTTTTGACAGCGAGTTCCCGCAGTCATCTCACTTGATATGTTCATGTTTGCTTGCGTGCGGGTGACACCATGCTTGTTAATTTAGTTAGCAAGCGAATGCTTAACAGTTTACACGGCCGCTAAAATTGCTATCCTTACTTCGTATATAGCTGTCTACTACTTTGCTATCGCAATCGATGCTTCGCCTTTCGGATGAAACTGCACTTTTTTTCTTTTTTCCTCACTCGGATGCAGTAGCTCATAAAGCGATCAGTCGAGTCAGCGCACCTGGCAGACGCAGTGGTTATGGTGGCAGCGCTGGTTGCGCGCGTCGCAGTGCTCGTCGACGAGGCACGACTCTCCCAGCTTCTTCAGCAGCACGCAGGCGCGCAGCTCGTCATGGCGCACCGCCCGGTGCGGGTCGCACACGCACAGGCCGTCCCCAGCGGGCCGCGAGTTGCACACGGTGGCTTCGCCAACGCAGGCCCTGGCGGCGACGCGTACCGAGGACTGGCTGGGAGCCCGGCACTGGTCGCCGAAGCCGCTGTGCATCCGCTCGACGCCAGCCCGAACGCTGGTGGACAGGTGGAAAGCGGCGGGAACGCGACGCAGAAGCTGGACGCGGCACGTGACGTTGGTGCGCTCGCCTGGCGAAAGCAGGGACCCGTTCAGGCTGACGAAGCTCACGTGCAAGTCGACGCCCTGATCGCGCGGAGGAAAGAGGGTCGAATGTTAGGCCACCTCTATAGAGGCGTGTGTTCGAATCCCACCGCTGCCGGCCACCAGGTCGCGTAACTGATGGGATACGAAGGACTGCGTATTATCAGGATGGATGTCTCTTTGTTGCATAATGTATTACTATGTATACTGACTTGTGTTTAGATTATATCGTTCTTACATTTTTATGGTGTTTGCGTTGGCTTTGTATTTTTGCGTTTTCCCGCGAAAATACAAAGCCAACTGTTGTCTGTTGTCAATTTGTTGTCTATTCCTTAAGACAACAAATTTTTCCCGAAATTCACTACAACGCAGTTGTAGTTCGCAAGATGTTTGGACACAAAGTTTGCAAAAAACAGCTCATTGTAAAGAGCTCCGAGTTTAATGAATCTCATTACATGCTCCTTTCAGTGATGCCCAGAAATGAATAAATCTGGGATACGAACGTGAACCTGGTAGATCTCATCAGCCACAGACTTGATTTGCCGTTCCGGAACACTTGCGCTTGTGTTTAACGTCTTAATTGATGATAATGGACAGTGGAGATGATGCTGGATCACAGCTGGTACGTACAAATACTACACGCGCGTCAATTAAGTGCTGTAAAATTCCTGGCGAAGGCTCTATATCTCTTAAGGCACAGAGTTTCAAAATAAGTTTGCTAGACGAAGAAAATATGGGCACTGTATTCGTTCAATCACTGTTGGAACCACAAGCAGTACCAGAATTTTTCTACGCGTTGGCACAGATAGATTTAAAAACCACATTTTAACTTCTTTTAACAATTTGGTGCCTCACATGTGTGTCAGCTATAGCCTCACAATTTTATTGAAGCAGGCCTAAGAGTTTTACACTCACGATAACTTTATCTTATTGTGTAATTTCGAAACCATGAACAAACCACGACGCTTTCGAAAGTACGTGTTGTTAACTCCAGATGATGTTTTGCAAGTTAGTCACCATGCGTAATTTTTGATATCCTAAACAATATTTTTTTTGTTATTCCAGTGCACCAAAAACCACCCTGTGGGTGGAAATTATGGGCTAAACGAGAACAACCGTTACCATACAACGAAGTTGTTCGACAACAAATTGAGCTTCACTTAGTTAAGGACAAGATCGCTTCGAAGCTAGAAGGACGAAATTTGGGCAAACCCGCATATACCATGCACCTACAATCCCCATTTTGACTGACCAACCACACTGGCGGCGCACGTAGACACCACAGCCAGCTTTTTTCTACATTGTACTCAATAGAAGAAACCATGTTTTCTGTCCTTTCCAATCTTTCGTCAGTTAATTGGGTGACCGTAGCAACTATGTTATTTATCTCTTTGAAGTGCTCTCGCTAGAAGCGGTTAATCATTTCGTAATATAATTTTTCTTTCGCCACAGTAAATTTTTACTTGCTTGCCATGAAATGTCACTATTTTTCAAAATTACTGCTCTAATTCTGAACACCGTTCATATTGGATATGCGTGGTGTAGACCTTGTGCGAAGCTGTCTTAGAGGCGGGGTCATGCGTGAACGTATGTATTTCGCAGGGAAAGCGAGAGTTGCTGACGTCCGCTAAATTAGAGTGAAAAAGAAATGTTACCTGTGTCTTATCTTGAAGCAAACAAAGATTACTTTGCACAGGTGCATTGAGAGTTCATATAACTGTTCCAGCACGGCAGCTTCGTAAATCTGTGTTGACCATCTCATATATACTTCCCTAGTTTCCTATGAAATAAACGGATTCGTTTTATTCAGTGATCTTTCGTTAGTATCTATTACCTTATTTTATCTCATTTTTTTCTTTTTCAGCATTATTCAGTTGCCATGAAAGCAAACTCGAGTTCCGCGTGAAGCATTCAGAAACATTTTCTGAAGCAGTCAGAAACGTTTTCTGGCAAGACCACAACACTTTGCTTAAGCCATCACGTCGACCAATCAGTTGCGACTGGACAATAATGTCCATCCTATTCATGAAAACATTTGAGGAGACGTTTCGGACATCTCACAAAACATTCTGCCTAACATTTAGATGTCTAGAAGCAGCTACAGTAGTATCTAGAAATGAACTCAAATCCAGAAGCAATAACTTCAAGATTACATATGTCGGTCAAGAGTGATTTCTCTTTAGTTAGTTATCGTACGTAATTACTGTAGCGTACAGTCATCAGTTACGGACTGGGAGGGAAGGAGGCAACACAACTTATGCTGACCATCAACGTATCGAGGCACTGGGAAATGTGTATGGCAAAGGAAATAAAAGTCGCAGTTTCGCCCGAAAGGCGAAGCATCGATTGCGATAGCAAATAAGCGGACAGCTATACAAAGTAAGAATAGTAGTTTTATACCGGCCGTATATACTTGTAAACATTCGCTTACTAATTAAACTAACAAGCATGGTGTCACGCGCGCACAAGCAAACATGAACGCATCTCACTCGATGTACGCGGAAGCTGGCCTGTCAAAACGCTGGAGTGAGTCAGCGCAGCAGCAGCAGCGAGCCAATTGAGCTTCCTGCCGGCGCTCGCATCAATGCGATCTTAGCCGCGAAATCGCAGGGAGGGCAGACCGTGCTCACCTTCGCAGATGGCTTTCAAGATACAGCCGCGCGGGCGGGCACTCGTGCCGCAAAACGCCTCCCCCCCCCCCCCCCCCCCCCCGAGGCCTTCCGGCCCGCGGAAGCATGCGTACGCAGTAAGTGTGGCCCCTCTATCTCACTACCCTCTATCCGCAGCGTTGAGCGCGACTGGAAGGCTGCGCTTCCTTCCCGCTTCCGCCCTTGTGTGCACGAGCCGCGATTGCCGGCTCACCGTCGCATGCTTTCAATCGCACATACAGCGTACGGCGCGCGGCGACGATTTTATAGCCCGTGGACTTTATACGGAACCTCACGGCGATGGCGACGATGATGGACGGGCGGAACCATGCAGTGCTGATGACATGCTAATTGCAAAATAAACTGCACCACCATAAGCTTAGCAACTGCCTTGCGGAATAGATAGCATTACATTTGCTAAATGTGTTGAGCATCGACAAGATCGAACGACCTACAGAAGGCTGATTTACGCACGTCAAGATATGTCAAGGACGGGTGGGCTGGGCCAGGGAAGCTAAGAAACCGCCTACAACAAACAGGTGGGAGGGCAGGTAGGTGAATGGCTTTGAAGTCTACGCAGAAACAAATATAGGAATGCTAGGCGCCGCCACACCATTCAAAAATCAGGTGAATGTTGAAGAGTGCGACAGTGACTAACGTAACAGAAAATAGTTTTAAGAATGGGAGGGGGGGGGGGGGACCGCATAAAAGGCGTCAAGAACGAGTCGAGAGAGCGTCTCGTCACTGCCCGATCGCTCAACACCAGACGGCCGTGGCCAGTCGCCTAGCTGAGGCTCACCTACCCTGTCGTAACACGTGCTAACTTAGATTTCTCATAAATAAATGCAACATAGTTTCATTTCTCTTCAGAATAAGCTGCAAGTGTAAACCATGCGCCCACGTTCATATCCGGCGTGCACACACGTTGAAATCTGGCGCACGCACGTACGAGGAGTGGGAGGCGATAAGGCGAGCGCGGCACGCAGTCGCGTGACTTCACTAGGGACATCTCCGCCTCGCAAATCTAGGGAACCGCACAAGACGAGATCTGGCAACACTGGTGTGTTCCGGTGGGGATTAAGTCGCTCCCAAGCACGCGTCCGCAGTAAAGTGTGGCCCCTCCACCTCACTACCCTCTATCCGCAGCGTTGTGCGTACAGTGTACTAGAATAAGGCAACTCTTCTAGTACACTGTAGTTGTGCGCGACTGGAAGGCTGCGCTTCCTTCCCGCTTCCGCTCTTGTGTGCACGAGCCGCGATTGCCGGCTCACCGTCGCATGCTTTCACTCGCACATACAGCGTACGGCGCGCGGCGACGATTTTATCGCCCGTGGACTTTATACGGAACCTCACGGCGACGGCGACGATGATGATGGCGGAAATTCACCTAGAGTGTTCATATCACTGCTATCGTAATAAAACCAAAGCTACAAACCTTCACGTTCATGTCGTCATGCATTGCCTTGCTCTGGTTCATAATTATAGGTTAGCTGCAGTAATAGTTGTCACTGACGGTGGAAGAAGAGCTGGGTGTGGCGCTCACCATGAAAAGGATTGGGACACGGAGAGGTTCGCTCGTGAATGCCTCATCGACCGGCTGTCTGTCGAGGAACCAAGAGAAACTGACGTCTCCGCCAGTGACCGCGATGCAGGTGAAATTCGACAAGGAGTCCTCAGTGAGCACTCCTTGCGATGTTTCCAGCCGGTAGAAAGGCAACTCCGTCCAGGTGCCCTTGCGTATCGCGTCGTCGAGCGCGCCGCCCAAGGCGGCGTGCGGCCGCGACGACATCCAGGCAAGGAGGAGAAAACCCCGCCTGCGTTGCATGCAGAGACAGAAAGAGATAGGCTGGGATTAAGGAAAACCCTCAGCCCCCTGCGCAACCCACAATAAGATACGCGCGCCCGTTTCATGAATTGTTTGGAGCTGATAATCGAGCTTTCTTATCACGGTAGCGATCAACTGCATCATTTGAACGCTCGTGGCATGCACGCTTCTACAAGTAAGCAAGTGTTACGCGTTTGTAAAATGTGAAGGCGAAAGCCTACCAGCTGTGGAAGAAGACGGCGACGAACGCGCGAGCAGTGGCACGAGTGCGAGGGGCAGTATGGGAACGCTGTCATGATCAGCGCCATCAAAGCCAGCTGTGGAAGAAGACGGCGACGAACGCGCGAGCAGTGGCATGAGCGCGTGTCCGCGTCTGCACTGGACCCTAATAAAGTTGTGCTCACTCACTCACTCACTCACTCACTCACTCACTCACTCACTCACTCACTCACTCACTCACTCACTCACTCACTCACTCACTCACTCACTCACTCACTCACTCACTCACTCACTCACTCACTCACTCACTCACTCACTCACCACGTGACGTGTGCAACTAGGCCCGCACTAGGCACAGCCTTAGTAAGCTAGAACCATGGAGCAGCCGTGGCTTCAGGGAAGAGTGCTCATCTCGCACCCCGGCGGCGTGGGCTCAATTCCCAACCAGGCTCATATGTACCAAATTTTCTTTTCAAAGCCACTAAATCACTTTGTTTACAGGAACCACGCTAAGAAATGTGATGTCAATTCGAGCATTTGTTGATGTGATTTTACTCTTTACGGCGTCGGCTATTTTTCGTCACGGCGTAGTTTCACCAAGGTCAAAAAGGGTCACCGCAAGGTCCCCGCAATTTCACCGCCAAGGGCTCCTCCAACATAGCCATCTGAGGTTTTCGCGTTAATATACGTAATCCATATACTATATATCATCATCAGCCTATATTTTATGTCCACTGCAGGACGAAGGCCTCTCTCTGGGATCTCCAATTACCACTGTCTTGCGCAAGCGTATTCCAACTTGCTTCAAATCATCAATTCGGAAATCTCCAAATCTTCAAAGGCTTCATATCTGAAGGTCGTAAGTTCGAATGCTGCTCCAATCCACTACATTTTCAGGACATGGAGTGGTGCCTGACACCGGCAAGAAAAATAAATATATTGCCGAGAGCTAGTGGGGCTATACTAGCTCAGGTGCAACCAAACTAGGAAGGCCCACTAAGCTTCATCAAAGTCACTCCCTCACCAGAACAGGAATTGGCCTCCCTGGTGCAGTATTCGGCCACTACCTCCCTCATGACTCCGATAATACTATATATACATAACGTGCAAACGCTTGCTTCGATATCAACGTAGGTTAGAGAGCCTCGTGGACGCGTAGCCGTTTCCTCCAAGATACTATATAGGCTATGTCATCTGACGCTGCTGTCAGCATGGAAAGTTTGCGCGTCCGGTACCCATATACCAGCACGATGGTGAAACAATTTAAGCGAAGCTAGCTATAAGATATGAAAGGCAGGAGGCACAGAGGAGGACAAAGTAACTGTATCCCCGGTTTATGAGCGAGGAGCGCCGCCATCGCAATAAATTCTGTGTTCTTTTGAGTAGTAGATTGCTGCGCATGCATTAACAAACGTTTATTCTAACCGATACTGTGTGAAACAGGGCAAGCGTTATTTTACATAATATTGCACCGACATCGATGCTACACCAGAAAGAACATGCTCCTGAAGAACTATGATTGGCTAAAGTGCTACGATTCACTGACGCTTGGCAGCTGATCTATGAAACAACACCGAGATGAAACAGCTTAAACGAAACCAGTAAAAAAAAAAAAAAGCGAAAGGTGGGATAGGAAATAAAAGAAAAAGCTTTGTCTCTGCATTTCCCCACCGGGGACGCGATAACATGAAGTAGCAGGATGACATCCATAGCCCTGTTACTACATGACGTGTTAGAACAACTACTTGGCGCGAACCACTGGGAAATAAACACGTCTGCATTTTTACTTGTTTGAAATGTTGAAGAGCCCGTGTACCCTTAAATTCCGTAACGTTTATGTTTCGCAGAAAACACTCTTTTAGCACCCTGAAATTAGTGAAAGGATGCACTAAAGGTGTTCTGATAACGAGTAGACCCAGTTTTAAAATATTCAGTAAAAAGTAAGGTTGCGAGAAGGGTGTTTTGAAATATAATCCATCTTCGAGGGTGTAACTTTCCTTAGTGTGTTTCGTCTGCTCGCTAAATAGCATCTGCGCGAAGTGCCAGACCTCTAGGCCTACCCCGGTCGACTCGACGACACCGTGCAATGTATGATTCGTGCCTCTACCATCCAAATGTTACAATGCTGCATGATTATCATTCTTCACGGTACAGTTGTTCTGATTGACGTAGGGGGAGGGGCTCTATTATCTTTTTGCCTGCGGCTGCGATAACAAGACTCAATTAAAAATACAATATTCTCGTGTTTTTCTGCTATTGCTAAAGCATTCGAAAGTCCTCCTCAGTTTCGACGTCCGAGGAAATGCAGCTGTACAGGCATGCAGCATGTTGCAATACGTACTATATGTGAGAGCGCTTTCCTGCCTCCCTAGCACCGCAGCATGGCGTACAAAAACTGCAACCATGTCACCAGCGCTGTATAAACACTGATGTGAATGGAGATGGAAAAGCAATTCACAATAATAATGAAAATGTGCTTACCACTTGCACACGTAGCCTTCAATTTTAGTCGCAAAATTCCTGAGGGCTAAGCGCTGGCCCACATTCCCTTTGCCCATCTTCTTCTTCTTCGGCTTTGATAGGCACTTCGATGATCATGGTGGGATGCACAGGGGCATGAGTGAAGACTCACGACGTGCATGGCCGAAGATAGTGGGACAGGATGACACGGATTATACACGACGTGAAGTGAAACATAAGTGTAGGAAGCCTGAAAGACAGTTTGCTGGACTTCGCGCTGCTGAGTCAATTATATCTATACAGCTGTCCCTCTTCCTAAAAGTAATTACATACATATAATTTGTAGTTATTTATTTTGTAATTTTGCAGGGTGTTTGAGCGAACACTTTCAAAAATTGTTTAAAACTGCCTGTGGAAGATAGCACAATTCTAGTCCGTGACCTGGTCCACTCGAAGCGGTGGACATTACTTGCCCAAAACATTGAAATGCATAATCTAATAATTAACAACACGTCACTACTAAGGTTTTCAACTAATTACCTTATCACACATATTGCAATTTACAAATTCTAGCGGGTGAGACTGCAAGGCATATCAACTTCAAAAGAATTATGTGGATGACGCCATTTACGAGATGTGCGCCGTCTAACTTGCGCTAAAAATGCGCTATCGTTCCACTTGCTTTCTTAACAAAACGTTAAAATATAAGGTTTTACGTGCCAAAGTCACGATTTGATTATGAGGCACGCCGTAGTGGGGGACTCCGGAAAATTTGGACCACTTGGGGATCTTTAACGTGCACCTAAATCTAAGTGCACGGGTGTTTTCGCATTTCGCCTACATCGAAATGCGGTCGCAGTGGCCGGGATTGAATACCGTGACCTCGTGCTTAGCAGCCCAACACCATAGTCACTGAGCAACCACGGCGGGTCTTAACAAAACGTCGTTCTCAGCACTAAAATACAAAAAGTGACTGGAACACAACGAATTTTCTCGCAAAGTTAGAGAATTAATGTCTCGAAACTGGTGTCATCCTGAGAATTCGTTCTAAGTGGATCCGTCTTGCGAACTCCCCGGCTAAAATTTTAAAATTACATTATGTGCTATAAGGTAATTAGTTAAAACGTTATTAGTCGATGTTTGTTAATTAGTCGATTATGCATTTCAATTTTTTGTGCAAGTAATGTCCGCCTCTTCGAGTAGACCGGCTCATGGACTAGAATTGTGCTATCGGCCACAGGCAATTTTTAAAATTTTTTCGATACTGTTCGCTGAAACACCCAGTATACGTGCAAGTTTACGATGTAATGGATTACCTGCGACACTATCGTGTTCTTCACTATTACCACCGTTGGGCTAACGCAACATGATACCGTTGCATGACATGGTTGTCACACAAGTGCCGATTTGATTGTGAAGTAATCACTATACCTCCGCAGAACGTTGGCTATCGCCGTCAGTCACTTGAAGACGATGCTTTTCTAAGACAATTTTGCATCGAACCTATCCCTGCTTACCTATTACTCAGTGTAGAAAAACACAGGGCACCGGATCGTGCTACCTACTTTCTACTTTGCAATCAAGCAGCGTTCTGCCTCAGATAAATAAGGCTGTTGTGCGTTATTGCAGAAGTGTTTAATTAAATAAATTGCTCGCGCATCGAACGCTGGCGCACAAACGAATTCTGAAATGTCTTGTGTGACGTTCAAAACATATATATATATATATATATATATATATATATGGATATATATATAAAGCATAGCATGAGAAGCTAACAGCATATATATATATATATATATATATATATATATATATATATATATATATATACGTTCTTTTGTTAGAGCTATTCTAAGCAACAGTTCTGTGATAATAAACTTTGCTTATCGTTCCTTAAGAAAACTTCATTTCGTATTGGGATGGAACCTGAATTAATTTGCCGGCCTAGAAAGTACGTGTATAAAACAAATCGGTCTTACACGTAGGAGACAGAGATTTTCTTCAGTGAAGCGGGAAATCGTAAAGCTAGGCTTAAAACATTCGAGCTTGACCACAAAGTCCGTGGGTGGATTGAATTAGCGATTTATTCAAGAGAACATGTATTGCCAATCGCAGCACATAGTTTGTCATTGAAAATAATTGTTTAGTTAGCCTGTCGACGTCATTCACAATTTACAACAAGGGCTTTATGACAGGGGAAATTATCATCCAACCGACAATAGTGCTACAAAATAAACCCACACAAAACCGATTCCCACAAGAAAGCTTCGTAGTTAAGAAAAAATCGTCCTGGTTTGGGAATCGAACCTGGAGCCAGTGCCTTTTTCTTCAACTGCGAAGAACCCTTTGTGAGAAACCCGTACAGGGAGGGTTTCCTTCATTGCTTCATGCTACAGTGGGGTGGATGAGAATTTTTCCTTTCACGAACCTTCCTACACCTTGCGGGCTTCTGCAGAACTGGTTTACCATGTTCATGTGTCCCTGTGCATTGAGTTGTCGATTAATTCGGCGTCGCGCTGCGATCTGCTAGCCTCCACGTTAGCTCGGATGGTAGAGCGACCACCCCGGAAAAGCGTTGGTCCCGGGTTCGATCCCCTGGATTAAGACGAATTTTTCTTCAATTGCGAAGCTTTCTTACTCAGAAACCCGTCCGGGTTTCCTTTGTAAGCTACAGTCGCGTTTCCTCGTGCTACAGTCGGGTGTATGACATTTTTTTCTTTTCTTTACTCTTCTCCACCTGGCTGGTCGCCGCAGGACCAATGTGCCCGCAATGGACATAATCTGTTTATTAAGGAAGCACCCAGTGAGCGTGTACTTATGGAAAGGCAAAAACCTCCTGGTTAATGATGCCTGATGCAGATTTTGTGTGATGCGTAAACTGTGATGCTGACGTGTCAGTTTCTGGACTCTTGGCGCTGCAAAACCTGAAAACAATTTGGTGGACATGGTGAGTTTCGGCTTGTGTAATTGCTCGTTCATGCATTGCAACAAACCATTGCCATGACTTACTACTTTCCGACTTGCAGTGATCAGAGTCGCTTGTGTACATATGCTTACTTTTGACATAAAGACTCCTATCTTTAGTCAGTACATTTTTCACATAGAAACGCTGTTCTTTGCACTTATAACCCGAGAAAGACCGCGGAGCACTATATTATTTTTAGCAGGTTAATGTGATCAATGCATTCACCAACTTGTTCCTGCTGATTTTTTATTGGAGGTACCCACTCGCTATTGCTGGACCCAGTTATTGTGCACACCGCAATTGAATTGGGTGCAAATCTCTGCGATTGGTACACACAATCCTCCCGAGGTGATGAGGCTATTTCATAGGTCTTGGATTGTCAGGTCTCAATTACGCATAATTATGCGACTGAATTACAGGCTTCTGTGTTTTCGTGATATAAATCGGTGATTTTGACGTCCTCACAGCTTGGAGAAAGGTTTCGACAAAACAATTCATATGCACTCTGACGACCTTGGAGTATTTTGGCTACTTTTGGCGCAAGTGGAGTGAGGGTGAGGGCAACGGTACAGAAGGGCAAGGGGGAGGGCAACGTGCACAGGTGCGGAGAAAAGAAGAGCGAAACTTACACTACAGGCTACATGGGAGATAAAGAGCAAGCGTCCAAAGGCGTAGTGTGAACGTAGTACAGAGAGAAGTGACGAGAACGCGTCGCCCCAAATGCCATTCGTGCAGTTGCAGTGTAGTGCACAGCCGCATGGATATAGAAAGATTATCGCCAGTACATTCTTTCTAAGATCGCGCATAGGTCGTCCTTCATTTTTTTTGTAACAAATAGCGAAGTTGAATGCATAATTTCTTACGTCAAAGATTACTATTAAAGTGCGAAACTAAGACCGCAAGATAACAAAACACAGACCGCAAAATAAAATGTTAAAAAAATTTATATGTAGAAGCACAACACACATTTGATTATCCATACCTGATAAGTGGTTCCCGGAGATACTCGCTTCTGGCACCGACACTTGATTTGGATTTCCGGGACAATTTCTTGTGTTCTAGGTATCAAGCTTAGAAGCTTTTTTCTCACTGAAACAGTGAAAATTGATTAATAGAGCTCATTGAAGCCCGGTGTCCTCGGCAGGTGCCAAGTTTTGCCCTTTTAACGGGGAGAAGGTAAATTAGATTGAATTGTTGGCAAAACAAGCATGCGACATTTCCTCATAAAGACAAAGCATTCTTTTACAAGTTTCTCGTGGTTGTGTTCTTCTGTATACAGGGTGTCCCACGTACGGAACTTGGGCCAAAATTAAAAAAAAATATGCAAGTGGCCACGCATTTGGACAAAAAGGGAATGTTGTTGGCCGTCGCTTAGAGCAAGTAGGACTATTCTTTGTATTTGGCCTAATTACATAATTATTTACTATTATTTAATTGACTTCTCAAACATTACAATCACAGTAAAATTGTCAATCCGAAAAATGTAGGCCATCAAAAATTCTCGATCCACCTTTCTTTTGCTCTATACGTGCTACATAAATGCTTTCCCCAAACGTTAAAGAACGCCCACTAAACACAAAAGAGTGCCGCGCGATTAGTCGTGCGGCACATTTCGCGTGCCTTCGGGGGCTTTTCTCAGGCTTGGAAAAAAAAAAATGTTTATGTATAAGAATAAAGCAACAGAAAGGCGGATCGGAAATTTTTGATGGCCTACAATTTTACAATTTTACTCTGAATATGATATTTGAGAAGTTAATTAATAATGACTGATTATGTATTAGGCGAAATACAAAAATAATTTGACTTGATCCAAGCGACGGCACAACATCACCTATAGGTTCTGTGCGGCTACGTGGAACTCACATATTTTTTAATTTTAGTACAAGTTACGTGGAACACCTTGTATATAGGATATACTTGGAAACACCTTTCGTGATATTTGAGGACAGATGCGATATTTTGACGAACACACAGCAGTTGTCACGGTCCACGAAACAAGGCGCCCTGCATTGGCACGGACCAAACAACTACTTAGATTATGGGAAATGTAAAGATAAACTCAGAATCTGCACTTGAGGAAATTATGAAGTCATATTTAGCAAAAAAAACAACAACAACAACAACAACAACAGAAAAAAGTGTTATTTACAACGCCTAACGTAGCCCCCCCCCCCCCCCCCCCCCCTCCCCTTGGCAAAAGGCTGTTTGACAACGTGTTACTTGGAGCTTACATAGAGATAGGAGCACATACTGGTATACACAGTGAATATAGAAAAGCACAGAAATACCATAACCATAACGTTTTACAACAATGCAGATATCACACTAAACTCAGAAAGAAAGCAACACAACCATGGAAGGTAAGACATCTATAGCTATTGCCTATGCATTGACAAACATTAAGTCTGTAAATTATACAGTACATGAAATCAAAAATGCAGTTCAGCTCTAAACATGGTTCACTTATGAAACAGAAAAGTTCGTCTTTCTGATTTAAATGGATAAAATGAAATGCAAGGTTGATGCGAGTTTTCACACGAATTATTAGCCCGGGTATACACTTGGTAGGTGAGTACGGGCCTTTCATAGTTTGAGCGTGCTCAGTCGTGCAGATGCATCACATATAGTTCGTAGCACATTCGTTTAGATATGTACAGGAGCAATTAGTTACTAGTTAATTTACTTGCCTTGAGCATATTACATTTAATGAATGAAATATGAGTTAGTAATTGCTGTGGATTGTCATAAGATTCTAAACAATTGTAAGCACTTTCTTGCAGTATTTCTAGGTCGTCCTAAGCACCAACTGTAGTGTCGCGCTCTGAAATATTGTACAATAGGATAAATGAGTATTGAAGTGGGCGTAATATAATACATTCTTTCACTGTGCCAAAATGATATGTGACTATTTCGACAGGAAGTAAATTGTTTTATTTAGTTCCATTCATTATCCGCATTTTCTATACTATGGTCAACAAGATCTGCACATCGAACATTGCAATCCATGAATCAGGCTTAAATTATATTGCAGCCCTTTCAGCGAGCGGCACGATGACACCTAATAATGTTCCAGTACAAATATTTTCAATGTTTTGAGACCATTTGTAGTTTTCAAATATTCATAATCTTGCAAAGTAGAGACGTTATCACGATGTATGATCTCAAAAGGAAAAAGAAATACAACTACATGTGAACAAGTATATCTTCCTGCATTTTCGCCGTACATGCAGGGTGTTAGAGTACGTTTGAGCTGCTCTAGCAGGTAAACACTTCTTTTGGGATCTAATCAGTTACTGAGAAGTGAGCTTCGAGTTTTGCTTTATGCTTATCTACAACGATTACGCCTGCAGCTTACTTTGTTCTATGGCTGCCTCATCGCATTTGCAGGATGAGTTTTCAGCACTGACGGCACTTAACGGCTCTTGAGGCCCCAGATCTGCTCTCCTAGAGACCCTCTGCAAAGCTGTAAAAGACAATGTGAAGTAAGCCGGAACAGGATTGGAGTGTGATCAATATCAGGATACCAGCATAGCTAGCATGAGACAAAATGTATGAGATAAAGTAATCGCTGAATTGTTCTCTACTCGAGGCACGCCTATACTGCATGCGAAGTGGGGAAAATCGACCATTGAACGTAAGACCAGTTTGGCATGCGGTCTCGAAGTAAAATCCTCTAGAGATAAAGGCAATTTAGTTTTCCAATTTTTTTACTGGAAGACTCACTTCCAGAAAGTCGGGGAAAACACCTCGTTTTCAAAGGCAGTGCATTAACTTTTTGTGCCTTCGGAAACTATTTAAGGTCACCGTGACGTGCTGTAGTAGCTATCACCTTTAGAAAAGTAATAAACTTTATTTTTGAGCTCAACAGAGTAATTTGAAGTCTGCTTTTTTTTTTCTTAAAATCTTCACATTTTTGCCTGCATGACGCTAAAGTCTAGAAACAGTGACTCGATGGAGACCGCATTTCTTGTTTGGAAGTGATCAATAAGCATTCGCTCTCACTAAACTGGGACACCCGCTTTAAGGATGCGTGCCAATACTTACGGCCACCGAATGTGTCGAATCCCGGATCAAACATCAGCTCGGGTTGCTCATTTGCACGCCTCCAGCTTAACGCTGAAACGCAATGATCGGCAAACAAGGTGTAAGTGAAGTTGTCTCTAGAAGCAGAGTTTCATGCCTAAGTCGCGTAGTTTTTTTTCTGTAAAATACTTTTAAGAATTTGAATGAATCAACCAAATATTTTCTCACAGAATGGGTACAGGCTACAGCGTTACTGTCTACGAAATGTGAGCATTTACATTAACGCTTTTATTGCATTTTTATTTTTCTTTGACCGGGCAGCTACGTCAATGTTTTTCAGCTTTATTTTTAATCTCCTCGTATGCTCTGCGATAAGCCGGTTGGGCGTCATCGCATTGAGAACCTCTAGCCCTCTTATAGCAGGTTATTGCAGTTGTGTGTTTACTTATGTGCTTGTTCATTCGCCATATCTTGTTTTGTTCATGTGAAGCTGTTGCCTTAAAATGCAATATTGAAATATGCAAATAGTATTGCCAAAAATTATTCACCCTCAGGGTTCAACGGAAACCGCCCTTGCTGAATTCTTTGCATTGGTTCAACCTGCATTGGTCGAAGAGGCATTGGTGGTGGGTTCGAAGCGGCGGCGACGGGGAGCGTATGAATTATTTCTGAAAGGAATTACAGAAAGAGCGTGTTTATGGCCGAGCCTGTGAGTATAATAAGTGCTTGCAGTCAATGTCACCAAATTTAACATCCATTGCCTATCTACACCCTCGGTCGCAGCTTTTAGCTAAAAAATAATGCGTTATTGTTAAGCGTGCGTTCATTCATGTTCATGTATGTTCCTCTATGGAAGTCATACGGTTTCCCCAATGGTCGCCGCTTTAAATGAAACGCAACCAGTTCCACACTTCGCATAAAAAGAACACACCAGCTTTCATAAACAGGTGTCCCAGATGGCTAGAAGATGGAGCTCATTATGTCGTGTTGTGGAAAGTGTTCCCGTGTTGAACTTACAGGCTCAGATAGTCGTTCTACACCTTGGCTACACACCATGATCGTCTGATGCTCTGCCCGCAATGCATCCTGTGAGAAATTCTAATTAATCTAATTCCAAAAACCTCATAAATTTTACTGGGACTCGTCTCTTACTCTAGACGTCCCGTGAGAACTATTTCTGCCTACGTGAAGGCGCTATAGCGCTTGTTCCATTCAGGTATGATGTGGAAGTCGGCTGCTGCTGCTCAGTCACCATGTAGAGGTATAACACTTGCACATTTAGATTACTGAGAGACGTTTAGGCCAACGCTTATGCTACGCCGGTCCTGAATTCTTATGTACAATCATTTGAAAACCCAATTAAATAATATTGCTACGGGGAGTGATTACACAGCAGTAGCTGCTTGGCGCTCATAAAGTTCACAGCACAAAAAACATAGGTTTCAGGACAGCTTTAGCGTTCAGTTCAGTTCAAGATTGTTGTCATCTTCATCACTTCTTGAGGTGCAGAAGTATTGTGATGGCCTTGAGTAGCCGTGACAACGTAATTATTTTTGAAAGTGAAGAAAAATACTGGATTGGACTAGCTGGCTTACGTGTAGTGAACACAGATACCTCGGACGCGACCACACACACAAAAGCTAACGGAAAGTTACGTTTTCATAAACCACGCGTTCGTAAAGAAAAAGGGCTCCACTGATTAGAGATAACAGAAACGCAAAGAAAAAATGTCACAGTTTCACCCTAAGGGCGAAGCAATGAATGTGATAGCAACACAGCAATGTCATACGAAGTAAGGTGAGCGGCTTTGGTAGCAATACGAATTGTAGTAAACATGAGCTGATTAAGTAAGCAGGTGTGCTGCGGCGTAAGTAGACCGACATGAAGAGAGACTCGATGACCACGAGAAGGCGCGTGTGAAACGGTGGTGTTGATGAGAAGCGCTTCCCGTGGGCAGCGCGTGCGAAGGGACACACCTGTAGCGCTGCACTGCCGATCCGGGCAGCATTACATGTGTAGCGTGCGTTGGAAAATGTGGCCCGACTATTACTAACTGAATGAACAAGCGTGGTGTGAGCGCGCACAAACAAACATAAATAGATCACACTGAATGACTGCAGACCACGACTGTCAAAACGCTGGCAGCAAGCCCATACGCTGCAGCGGGCAAAGGTACGTGCGGTCTACGCTTCAACAGAAACTGAGCGGCGAATGCACAGTGCATAAATGTCAGAGCTGTGTGGAGATAAGAGACGGTGCGGGCGAGCGACGAGCGCGGTTGTTGGCAGAGAAGACGTACGCCCCCCCCCCCCCCCCCCCCCCCGCTCCCTCCGGCGATGGCTTCCCGCTTCCTTGCTTGCGCGTGGGAGATTGAGTGCGTTCGCTTTCCGTGATAGCGCACGTCCCCGCACGCTTCCGCTCGGGCATACGGCGCGCGGCGAAGATTTTATCTATACGGAACCTCACGGCGACGGCGACGGCAGAAATGCGGTTGAAGTGTCTATATAATTGCTATCGCAATAAAAAGAAACATGTACTGATCGTAATGTGAAAGACCTCGCAAGTTTTCTTTTGTTTCTTTCGTTCTTGCTGTGCGAAGCTATTATCTTCTGTGTAGTCAATCCCCATCGTGGGTAACGTGTCATGTATTGAGGCCATAGCAACATTATAACTTTTACATTTGCTCGGCTGATGACGATGCGCAGATTTCAACGTATTATTCATTAGCTAAACTTTATTCTTCATTGTTTTGCATATCATTTGAGCCGTTGTGTTACAGCCCATTTCTGATCCCTTGTTTCCTTTCCGTGCTTAAATAAGATCAAACAGGGAGGTTTGTATCCCACTGGCAACGAAGACGCTTACTGTCTGCGTTATGCTTTAAGGCCATGTTATTTGCTACGGACGTCGTCTGATCTAATTGAGCACGATCAAGCACATGTAAGTTTGGAACGAACATGAACATAGTAAGTGAAAGTAACCAACGTATCATTTATATGATGAATAGCACAATATATAACAGTTTTGCGTGCGAAATGCAATACACGCGCGCCTGAACTGCAGTAATGCTCATCCATGACTTACCTACTGCGACAATCATTGTGAAATGAGGCAGTTACTCACGTTTTTGCGCCTGCTTGCGGGAAATGATACACACGGACATGATTGGCAAGTGCCGAGCCTGAAATTTTGAAATTAACGTGTTGTAGGAAAACACTCAATAAACAACAAGGTAATTTTCGAAAAACGAACCGCTTTGCAAAGTACTTAGAAAAATGAAAGCCAATGTCTCATGGCGT
>NC_051159.1:73787641-73825783 GCF_013339745.2 Dermacentor silvarum
AGAAAGGGGCAAAACACGCCAAGGAGGCCTTCGTGAGCTCTAATATCGTTTTTGTGAAGCTTGCTGCTTGTGGCTGTTCTATACCATTTCAGTCTTCTTGTCCAGGTTGGCAGGGGCCTATAAAAGAAAGACATCCAGGGCTGACTGTGGCAAAAATCGCATGCAGCCAGCCCATGAAGCCATCACTATCTGCGACAGAAGTTTTTTGTACGCCAGAGGTGTTCGCAGAAAACCCGTTGAGCCAACTGAAAGTAATAAAAACTTCCATGAAATTTCTCGAGCGCCAAGAATACCGCAAAGAATACAGCAATCTTTCTACAAAGCCACTTTGTTGACAAAAACTACCCGTCGGTTTGGAGTGTCGCTCACCCAGAAGAGTAGAAATCGAAAAGGCCAAAGAAAACGAAGGCGAAATAACCCATTCTGTGCAAAAGCATATGAAAAAAAAAAGGGATCTGACAGGCCACACGACTCGAACCCAAAGGGCACCGACAATGCTTCTTATGAAAATTGCTGAAGCTCTGTATGAATTCAGCGCACAGGCTACAGCGAGTGTACCCATGAAGCGTGCGTGGGGGCCCACGTGAACTTCTACAAGTGCCTTTGCAAGCAATGAACTTTGTCACTATTTGAGGTTGTCTCATTTTGCCCACTATAGCTGCCTCATTTGGCACCTTGGTCAGGGCAAAGTGAAAAATCTCTGACTTTTTAAAAATAAAGTTTGATTTCATACTTCTACTAATTGCAGCGCCACAATTCTTGCTGACAAAGCAGGTAAGGGCGAAAGGACAACATTATTGCATTTTGTTCAGAATTATAAAGGAGAACGAAAAAAAATTGCATAACTTGAAAATATCTCTCATTTTGCCTCGCCTTACCCTACTTCCAGAAACTGCCTCTTTTAGTTTAAAACATTTGAATATTCAGGGAAACGCGATGCCAAACATCTGACGTCCTATGTTTTGCTAACGTCACGTATGGTGAGTTTCCTTTTGTTAGAATTCGAAGGCAGCGTCGCCGCTCTTTCTCGCTATTACATCACGCACCGGCATGCCTGGCGCTACGTATCTTAAATATGAGTAGAATGGGATAAAATCGGTGCTTACAAAATACAATCCATAGATTGTATTTGATACTTACGGGCCAAAGGCATTGCACCTAAGTGGCACAGCCCGGGTACGGATGGGCTGCACGAAGTTCTGTTTGGACAGAGGCTGCAAGGTCGACCTTTTTCGTAGACCCTAGACTGAATAACATTGCCCCTGTTGTGAAAAAAATGAAGAATCTGCAGATTTGGTCTCTTGTCCTTCAAGAAGACACAAATTGAAACCAAGATACGCCAATAGCCACTTTGTAAACTTCTCCCACAGCAGGGTGACGCAGTCAGGGACAAATGAAAGGACAAAGGAAAGTTAACGTAATGTGTCGCAAAATGACAAACATGCTGCTGGTTCTTTGTGCTTCATATTACATCTGCGATGGTCTACAATAGTGGCTTTTAGGGCTAGCTCTTGGATGAACAGCACGAGAGAACGGTACGCAATAAGTGACGAAACAGACACAGCACTGTGTCTGTCTCTGTTTCGTCTGTTCTAGTGTCGTGACTTCTTGCACTGAATAATCGCGAGGCAGTAAAGTTGTGCATGCCATTGCTGTATTCTTGGTAATATTGAAAAAAAAGTAGTGTAGCTTGCACTGGAGGCGCAATGCTAAAGAGACAGCGGAGCTGATGGGCACCTAGCTAGTTCTGGCTTTTGGGCTAGGCTAAGCACGACCATGTGATCCCCAGCATTTTCCGGAATTTGTTGATTATTGATACATTATCGATTAGCTATTGATTGGCTATCGATTGGCTATCGCAAGGTATTGATCACCTATTTGGGCTAGGCTAAGCACTACCAAGTCATCCCCAGCATTTTCCGGAATTTATGGATTATTGATCGATTATCAATGAGCTATTAATTAGTTATCGATTGGCTATCGATGACTGACTAAGCTTAAGTAGTCCCAACCATGCGTAGCTAGACTTAGACAGGCTCAGCTTCGCTAGTTCAGATGGGTAAGTGCCATTGCGCTTGGACCCTTTCTGCACTACCGCCACATCGGCCCACATTTTCTGTTCGGAGTTGACACATTACGCCCGGCTTAAACAGCTCCGCTGTTCAAAAACTGCACATTCTTGTGCGCACTTACATGGGTCCGTAGTTGCATGTGTACAGGGTGCGATACCAATCTTCCTCTTTAATCTTGAATCGGGTTTTGCCGCAACCAACATGAGTGGTTTTCGCCCAGATCAGCTGTGCTTGAGAAAAAGCGACGAAGGTGCATATATTGGTATTGCACGAATACATTCGCCATCGTCAAAAGCCGTTTGGTAAACGACATGCAGAAAAAAAAACACAAGAATGCTTAGTAGAAATGAACTTTTGCACGAAATTTACATACCAAGTGAGAAATTAGTAATATACCTAATTATTACTAATATGTTTCAAATTACTTCCGCAAGGGTCCCCGGTTCCTCAAGCCTAAGCCTTAAACTCAGGCAGGGGCTCTGCAAAAACTTTTTGTACATGCGCATCACCACGTTCCCAGAGATGTTCAAGCGTACGGTGTCGATGACATTGCCAACCAAGCGCCTGCATTAATTTATTGCTGAAAGCCAGGCAAGAAAGGTTTTAACCCCTTACAATGACACACAAAAGGTTTCAGTCATTGAAGTATTAATGAAACGAGTAAGACTGAAGAAAATGTGACAGCATGAAATTAGATGGTTATCTGAAGGGTGTGAAAGTTGAGTACATGGGTAATAATAGAAAAGAGTTTAGGCAATGCATCAGAAGCAGTGAGTCATAAAATATGAATATAGCTAGAAGCAAGAAGAGAAGGGCGCAGAAATAACAAACTATTGCGATGTGATGAACTTCTTCCCAACATATGTAACCACCAAGGCGGAAACATTCCCTCGTTAGCAACGTTGCTGAGGTACTAAATTATTCACATGTCGTTCAGCGCGTTAACCAGATGTTCTGTTCCATATCCATTCGTTATTTTTGACACAGTCATGCAACCAAGCGGTCATTGTAAGATTTGGTCACAAGTGGCTCAGAATCATCGCGTGTACCTGAGTAAAATGGCCACTGTCCTGCACAGTATGGAAGGAGTCAATTTCGTCCGGATTGAACAGTCTGTATTCATCGAACCAGCTCTTGACGACGCTCGCCCAATTGGTCGGTCTCAGTCGCAGCGAGGAAGAGTAATGGAGGAACATGTTCTGTCCCGCTGTAAACCTGGCTGAGGCGAAAGAGAGAAACATATTTGTGTGAAAATGACGACAAGGGCGTCGCTCACACTATCACTATTCGTTCCCTACAGATGCGACAGCGGAACAAAATATTTTCTGCGAGCGCGGAGCCCATGTACTGGCAGTCCCAGGGTTGGAGTCATGAAGGTTTTTCAATAGTGGCAGCCTGAAAAAGCGATTCTTTTTTCAAAGGCTTCTATAGATGTCGCGTCGGTCATTATTTCTCTTTTGGGTGCAAGCGTTATTTTT
The DNA here is from genome assembly GCF_013339745.2 of Dermacentor silvarum. Classification (NCBI taxonomy): domain Eukaryota; kingdom Metazoa; phylum Arthropoda; class Arachnida; order Ixodida; family Ixodidae; genus Dermacentor; species Dermacentor silvarum. The sequence goes on from NC_051159.1 coordinate 73,791,192, forward strand.
ATATTTTTATTTACAACACTTTTTCGGCTGTTCAAACGACAGCCGCTCGCTGCGCTTAACTGCCAGGCTTAAAAGTACTGAATATTCTTAGTTTTCCATGCACTGCTTATGGATTCTTCGGGGTTTGACATTTCTTATACGAGTGGGATATGGATATTGCAGAGTCACGCAATGTTAGACCTAGCACTCCTTCAAGCAATCCGAAAGGGAACACCGAAATATCTCTCACCAGGCTAGTAGCTACAAACAGACAAGATTTACATGAATGAATGAATGCAGCGTTCATCCACACAAAGCTGGCTATGTGGCCCAAGTGCGAAGAGGTGGCTATGGGAGCAAATGATAGAGGATCAACACCGTATATGTTAGCGAGGCCAGTTCCGAGGATGTCGCCCAGAGCTCGTCTGTATCGCGGGCGAATGCCAAGAGCGCCTCCAAGTAGCCGTGCGCATTGACTCGCTGTAGGATACAATCCTCGGGGCCGGTCGCCAAGCCCTGGTGCTTGGAACACTGGTCAGAGAAGGCAGCTGCACTCACATAGCTCTGCAGCGCATTCTCTGACCAGCGTTTCAAGCATTTTGGCTCAAATGTGTTCATTTATACCGACGTTAAAGAAGCTTCTTGTTACATATTACCATGTCCCATCCAAATTCGCAGGTAACGAGAATTTGAAAACAAATTCGGGGTTTCTTTTCATATTGCTCACGACTAACCGCCTCTTCTCTATTTGAGAATAAGAAAAGAACTGCTATAAATTCAAGTTCACATTTCTCACTCTCTATCAGCATTAGTCTGTCGAGTTCAGTTACTCCGTGTTACTCTTTGAACGCGGCGTTATGTGAAACATGGTCCCAACAAGAGTGAAAATTAGGGAGTGGGTGGATTTGAGCACTAGTGATTTCTGTGCACAGGCAACTAGTGAGCAATTTTTGTGGAAATTGGGCCATCTCAGTGTTAAATTCTTACTAAATTGTTGATTCAACATGGACCGCCATGTTGTAAACTGTTCGGCCAGAAACAATCCATTTGCAACCAGGACACATCGAAAATCGAGAATTAGACACGTAAGTACAATAAAAAACAAGAAAGACAAGTTTTACTTCTTTGAGTGGCGAAAAAGTATTATGCTCAGCCATGATTTTCAAACTCAGTGACCGTATCGTTGATTCTCATGACAGTGAAACATTCTGCCACATCACCACCAGAATTAAAGAGCGCTGAAGTGATGTCTGAATTATTTTAAGCACATATCAGTAAAAATATATTTTCACAGCATTCATGTTAGCCTCAAGCGATGAGAAATGCATGACCCAGAAATGAGTTGCAATTGCTGTCGGCTGGCAGAATCAGTAACCAAAAATAGGCTTCAGCACGAATATCGCAATAATTCTAAAGCTATTACCTGCTGAGAACATCGCATGACCCTATTTGCTTTTGCAAAGCTGCCGCTTTGCCTTAGTGACTATGGCATTGTGCTACTTAGCATGAGGACGCGGGTTCACTTCTTGGTTGAGGCGGGCGCATTGCGATGGTAGCGGAATGCAAAAACGCTTCTACGCCGCACTTTAGGTGCACGCTGCGCGTATGCCCATGCAGTCGAAATCAATACGGAACGCTCTGCTACACGTCCACCATGATGCGCTGCGCAATGCCTGGACGTTATGTCCTACCATTTTCTTCATTGATTTGCCGTGCACACATTGTCATATATGTGTTCCTGACGAACAGTACGAAAATTTCCAGCTGGCTGAAGAACACGCAGCTGGTTTGATAAGTTAGAAGAATTCAGACACGTGACCATCGTGAAAAGTTGCAACAACATCGGCTGTTAACAGGTTCGGTACAGCAGTACTTGATTTGTGACCTCTAAGGTATAATTGCATTTAATTCGAAAGCTACTCAAGAACATGGGCGCAGCATAAAAGCCCGAACTTACAAACCCTTCGGCATGAGTAGCAGTCGTGGTGGAATCGGCACTGCTTCGCGTGTGCCTGTGCCACGGCAGCAAGCTCATTGTCCCAGACCTGCGCAGCCGCGAAATGATCAACACCTTTCTTATCAAAATACAAATGAAAATAGTTTCGATATAGACTTTGATGAAACGGCTACTTGAAGCACGAGTAATATATACAAGTTTCCGCAACGGTTAAACGTAGGCGTGTGTCGCAAGACGAATGCTCGATTAACTTTGCCTCGAATTGATTCAAGTTGACTTCTATACACGTAAGTTATCACATTTAACAGCCAAGTGAAATGAATGCTGGCATATGGTACTCTGTTGCTTATAAGTACACGAAAGTCGCCTTTCAGTTGTGATTCGTTAGTGTTTTGCTTCACTCGAAGTGCTCAGGGGGTCGTTGTGAAATTTCACTAGAATAAAGAAAATGTGCAGAGCCCAAGGCATAAATGTTCTTTGAATTGTGTGAACTCTAGTAATCGACAATCCAGTGCTTGAATACCCTTAAACAATCAATCAGTAATGAATCATTATTATTATTTTTTCGTGATCATACATACATACACACATACATACTTACATACTTTGGGAACGCCGACGTGATTAGCGGCATAAGAGTAAACTGTGGGTGAAGAAGATGACGGACGCGCGAGCCGTGGCGCGAGTGACGCGCGAGCTGCGGCTGGGCGCCCTTGGGCGCGGCCGGCCGAGACTGGAGCCTGCTGGCGTGGACTGCGGAATCGAGCCGTTTCCCACATTGGCGCCCAACGTGGGGCCCCGGCTGCGTTCCGGGAAGGACAATGGTCGTGGGGAAGGCTGACGGCGCACGTCCCGCGGCCAGTATAGCGACTCCTGCCCCGGCCTGGTGCGTGGTGGTGGTTTCCACTGCGGAAACCATTTTCGCAGTGCGAGCTGCACCTCTGGTGTTCGGTGACGAGCGCTTCCGCTGGTTCCTCCTCCATCGCTGTCTTCGAGCCTGGTGTGGGGCCTGGTGGCGGCGTGGTGGCAGCGTGGTCTCCTACGCGCTGCTGCAGATCCCGGCGCCGCCGTTTCAGAAGGGCACCGCCGGTGCAGGTGACGTCATGAGCGCGATGGTGCCGACCCCACCTCAAAAGCAGCTCCACCCCTCGGCGCTGCATTTCGTTGTTCTACACAGACAGCTCGAGAGGCCGTGGTGAGTGGTGTCCCGTGTTCCGGTGAGATTTCGGGAGCTCGAGTCCAGTTGCCAACGGTAGCGGCGGCAGCACAGTTAGAGTGACGATCGGGACCATCTACGATCTTCCCCTCCTGTGACATGCGTGCTGCAGTGCGGCGTGGTCTCTGTGGTGGCAAGGCATTGAGCAAGTGGCGGCTCCTTCCGGCGACCTGCTGCGCGCACTCGTCAGAACGAGGTCGGAAAGGAAAACCAGACCAGGTGTGCATCAAGGGATGGTTTAGGGCCTTTAGGTTCCTGCAAGACCTCAACTCCGAGGCCGCACCACCTGGTCTGTCCAATCTTCGCGAGGAGTCCGTCCTGGAAGCCAGCCGGGTTTAGGGCCTGCGGGTGCCTGGAAGACCTTGGTGACTCGGACGTTGCCAGCTCCACCGATCCTCGTTCGGTTGCATTAGCAGTCTTCAAGGTTCGCCTGCAGGTGGCGGTGTCATGCCGTCGCTGCCGGCCACCGTGGGTCAGTGCCATCAACGCCTTCGCAGAGGGAGGGGCAGTGTGGGAACGCCGACATGATTAGCGGCATAAGAGCCAACTGTGGATGAAGAAGATGACGGACGCGCGAGTAGTAGCACAAGGGACGCGCGAGCTGCGGCTGGGCACCCTTGGGCGCGACCGGCCGAGACTGGAGCCTGCTATCGTGGACTGCGGGATCGAGCCGTTTCCCACAATACATACATACATACATACATACATACATACATACATACATACATACATACATACATACATACATACATACATACATACATACATACATACATACATACATACATACATACATACATACATACATACATACATACATAATCATAGATATTACAGCAAAATTACGCTAGCTATAATGTGCTGCATTCACTGCTGCGATAAAAAGCTAATTTATGTTTATCGTCAACCCCTCAGTTGCTTTTAAAGAATGTTCAGGTTTATGCTAGCTTTATAAAATGATACCCAGCGGATCACCGTGGTGAAAGGAGGAAGTTTCGCACCTGAACTAAGCATATTCGCTTTTGTTTTTCTGTTGGCGTTCCGCGCTAGAATGTTGCGTCACATGACCATCAATTATGGAAAATAAAATAGATGGCATGACTTACCAGCTCCATCATATTGGCAGCAGGTGGAAATCCAGGCACTTTTCCCATGGCAACCATTTGTCGGTAGTTATTGTGGGCAGCCATGATTTCCTGGATCTCCTTCTTTGAAACACCGGCCGAAGCTATTGAGCAGTCCTGTACAAAGTGAGCTCCACTTCTTAGATGAAATCAAATCCTATGAACTTTCTCATCTAAACTGAGTGCTTCCTGAGAAGGGCGCAGTATGTTTCTGCAGAACTCTGTAACTGTTCCAATCACTATGTAGTGTTAAGCGCATAGTTTTGAGACAATGTACTCAAAGAATTATTCGGACGATACACACAAACCGCCAACTATCAAGTTCCTTATTTTAGATGGAGTAGTACTAGATACATTGATACAATGTGGTCAAACCAGAGAAAAAAAAATTGGCCGCCATCCCGCCCTGCGAACGTGAAAGTCCAGCGAAGCTGTATCAAACACCACACATGGGCGAGCATTGTATTCACGCTGTTCTTCTGGTGTGTTTAATTTCCGTGGTCTACCCATGGCAGTCTTAGAATGAGCTGAATGAGTTGATAGACGGGTATCCCTTTTATATAGGAAAGCGTGGTGACGTCACTAAGAATATATATATGTATATATGCTATATGCCTGACTGCTAAGAAAGATATGCCATTTGCCTTCAGTTGTTAATCTGGAGTTTTGTGTTTACGCCACGAAATTTTCCGACCAACGAGAGGTATACAGCTTCGCTGTAAAAAAAAAACAAAACAAAACAAAAAAAAAACACTACAGATGCTAGCGCTAACTAGTTAAACTAGGCGGGTTCATTGGTTGCAAGATTCATGAAATATCCTACCCGTGCAAAATTGAACGGGACGTAAAGTTTAAGCATAGACGCCACTGGCGTTGGACTACAACTGACATTTACTCGTCACTAAGCTACGTCAGGCAGAAACCGTCACACCAAACAGTCAATTTACCGCGCGTTCGTGCCACCAATGTTTTGACTAAGAGACTCCATTATTTTCTCTGTGATACTAACAGAGGCAGTGCTAACGCAGTTACCTCCTTTTTTGATGAAAAATAATTCAAATACCAGTCTGTTCTGATGTAAATGGACGTAGAACACTTGGGTTACAGAAAAGTGGGCTACAGTGAAATCTTCGACAGTCATCAACTAGATGACTTGGCCCTGCCGCTGCTTCTACGTGAGCGCGTCGTTACGAAAAAGGAAAACGCAATTGCAGAAAATTATTGTAACAACACAGTTACTGAACACTGAAGCACACCAACTTGCCCGAGGATATGTCCTTTTTAACAACTCATGTAAGCTTTTATGCATCCGATCAGTCAATCTAAAATACGGATCCTGACATCGAAAACTGTGACAATCAGACAGGGAAACTGTATGACAGCCTTTTTACACCATTCGGAAGTCCATGGGATCTTGTTTGCCACTACCCGAAATATACCGAATAGTTTGCAAACGTTTCACTAGGGCCCCGAGCCTATTCAAAGGTTTCAATATATATCAGACTGCCTTCTCAGACTGCGTGACTATGCCCACAGAAACAGTTCTGTTTTGTGTGTGTGTGTGTGTGTGTGATTTTCTTTTTCCTTTTCCCCCCTTTTTTATACTTATTTTTTCTCTCTCTCCTGTCGAATCCCTTTACCCCTCCCCCAGTACAGGGTAGCCAACCGGAGATAATGTCTGGTTAACCTCCCTGTCTTTCCTTTACCTTTTTTTCTCTCTCAATATATATCTGGCCTAAGTGCTTCTATACTCCCTGCCGGTTCCTGCATCCTGCGTGGGCTCTGCTGCGCCAGCTTCGCTCAATACGCCTGTGCCTCTTTGATGCCGCCGACACCACCACCACACGAAAGTGGTGTGGAACTCTTGTAAAAACATTCGCTTTACAGTGTACTTGGGTGAAATGTAGTAAGGTTTCAACTAACTCGCGCTCACCTGACGGTTCGGCAGGCATATCGTGTGCTGTGGCGAAAACTTCCGATACTTGTCGTTACAATGGTACGCCCAGCAATGGCTCCAAAGCAGCAGACAGTTCAACCAGAAATACGCAACAAGCGATGTCCTATTGGAGCCACCACCTTTCATCCGCGGCGCCATAGGGACAGCTTTGCGGATCTGCAAATGGTGAGAATTTATCATTTTGCATAAGCAATTGAGCAGTCATTTCATTAATTCGTTACTCCCGCTGTTTTTTTATGCAGCTATTAGATTGGAAATATGAGGTTAAGTGGCAAATGTAAAAACAGAAGTCGCTATGCCGCAAGGACAATCACAAGGGGCATTTCCGTGACCTAAGTAAGCAGCCAGCATCACAAGTTCGTTACTTATGTCTAGCGAAGGAAACAAATTCTACGTTCTTTTGTTTTACAGCGTAAGCTGTTATGGGCTCATTCCAATAGCCGTTTCGGGTCGCGATGATGCCGCCGCCGACGGCCGCGTAACCGCTATCGCCGGAAACGCGAGAAAAAGTACCCGGTTCTCGCCGGGTTTGAACCTGCGCCCGTTGCGTGGGAGTCGGATACTCTACCATGGAGCCACGCAAGCGCTTGCTATCGGGCCGCGGACAATACCCTAAGGCAAACGCAGGGTGAGACGACTCGCGCCTTCGCCAGTATGGTGGCGCCATCTAGGTAAGATGCCTGCAAACGCAGCGTCCACAGGCACAGACGAGGATATGCGATTCAGACGAGGCGCGCAATCAACACGCTCCCGAACTGCCAGCCTCCGCCAGTATGGTGGCACCATCTAGTTAAGGCACCTGCAAACGCGGCGCGCCCGACATGTAAGTTGTAGTTGTAAGGCTTGATCGGGCTCAGCAGACTGCTGTGGAGAGAGCATTACAAGCCGCAGCTCGCCATCGACGCCAGGCGGACAGTTCAGATCGTTCTCGTCAAAACGATGCAAATAGACTGCCGCGAAGACCCTGTAGTGCGTGGTGCCCAAATCGGAGCTACTCTTGAGCCGCTCCACCAGCTTACGCTGTGACTGTGCTGCGTGTGCCGCGCAGGCCTGTGACTTTTTCGCTTTTGAAAACGCAAGATATAAAACTGCCACCGTACAATCTCATGCTTTTACTTGCGCAGTAAAAATTGAGCATCGAGGAATAGGCCGCATTCCGCATAAAAATAATCGCATGCAAAATGTACTTCGTGATGTACTCCCAGCACCAGCAGATAACATATAGCAAAGCTTCACAGAAAGACATTAATACGTAAATAAAGGGGAGGTCCTTGCCAGAAGCCCCAAAAAGGCAGACGCTTGTCTTTGACTACCTGGATGACCATTCTATATAAAGCACCGGAATGCTCAATGACTCCACAGAGCCTTAAATGTTATAGGAACGTAGCATGGGTGTGTTCGTCATGGTTGAGCGTAATGATAACGAAGTGATAAATTAAGAGTGAGTCGTGGGCATACTTTATTCATTTGTATTTATACTGCGATAAATGAACTTAAGTTTCACTACCTTTCACGAAATACATTTACCGAGGATCACACAAACGTAGGTCGCTTTTAACTTAACGTACAGATTATGGTTTCTAAATTGGTTCACGCTGTCCTTCACTACCGCACTACTTGTCGAAGTCTTTCGAAGCCACGGCGGCTTAATACAACTGTAATTTTCACTCCCTTCATAGGCTCAACCGATCTACTCTGAGGTCACGAAAACACCAGGGTTCAGTTTTTTATATTTTTTTCTATAGGAATTTTTTCTCTGTGCCACTTGGCTCTGTGACAAGGGACGTCAGGCCGGAGAAAACGTGACGGAGAAAACAGCCATTTTTTCCCTGTAACGACGACGTATACTTATGGTGCGTGACTGGCCAAAACATCCACATGGGTTCAAGCTATAACAAGTTGACCCCTGTGCAATCGCGCAGAAACCTGTAAGCGACTTCCTGCCTTACTTCTTTAGCCTGCAAGGTTCCACGATTCTCCTTGCATACGAGCCGGAGAAAACGTGACAAGAACATGCACAGTTGTTGGAGGCAGGTATGCATGTAAACGGATGCACGAAGTCGCCAAGAAAACGAGAAGTTTCGTAAATCCGGCGCGCCTGCATGTATGAAAGTAAATGCTCTCATGTTTCTCGGCAGTCAGGAAAACGAATAGATTGCTTGAGAAAGCCCATAAGTCATCAAGAGATGCCTTGCAGATGCGCCTGACGCCGTACACTTCTAAGTGTGACTTACTAAGAAAGCACGAATATGAAGTAAAATGGTGTTTTAGTTAACAAAGACAGATGTTAATGTGGAATAAAGCATTGAATGTTGTTCTGCCATTATCAAAATTCTGGCTCCTTCCATGTGATGATTTTTTCCACTAAGATATGTCATGGTACAACATGTCATCCATATTATAGTTCCAGCTGGTGCCACAAACTGATGGTCGTAAAAACTATCAGTTTTGGCCGCCTTCAAGACTCAAGCACGAAAAGTATAAGCAGAATTTCAACGGTGTTATTTTTCTCTCATAGCTGCGTCGTATGAGCTCTTTGTGAAATGTCCCCAATCTTTTACCTATATTTTTTTTCTGCAAATGTCATGTGCAACTTTCGTGGCTCGTGTGCAACGCCCTCGGTCTGCACTACCTTGCCAAATACTCAGTGACCCAAGGTGCTTGACGTTTGGTTTCTAATCCTGTTTTCTGAGCACAGCAGCTCGATGCGCCTTCCATTCGGCCACGGACTATTCATTAACCCCAAGTAGGCGAGAGAGCGGTTAGATACAAACATAGATAGATAGGTACAAATATAGATAACCCCCAGAAATTGCGTGAATCACCCTAAGAATGCTAACGCGTTAAAGCCAAACAACTGCCCATCATGCAATTTCGATTGGATTCACTCACCTCGGCATTGGCACTGCTGCCGTGCTCCAGAAGACATCACACCTCACTTCTCCCTCGATTTCCAACTAATCCTTCCGAGCGGCAAACCCTTTCTGTCACGAGCTTCAAGAAAGGCGCATGAACGCTTGAGTTCAGGCTCCGCAACAAGGGCTTGTCATCGACGGCTCTCGTGCTAAAAGGTGCCGCCTTGAACCACTACCCCCGTGTAGCTGAGGTCACTTGGCGATTCCACAAAAGGAGCGAGCGTCAACCGTTCAATAGATTATCGGCACCGTCGGCCGAAATGTGGTTTCGGGTCTATGAGTGACCGATTGCGACCGTACAATAAATCTAGCGCCGTGGACCACTCCAGAAGCAGCGGGAAGGGTGAGGCCGAGAGGTCTGCCACCCCAGGCTGGCCGGCCCCCGATCAAGCCCCGTGCTTGCCTCAGCATGCGCGCGTGGTCGCCGCCGACGCTGCGTCGGGGGGAACACGTGCCCGGAGTGATTGGCGTGCGTCGACAACGCTTCAGCTGCGCTTTTGCCACCGAGCTTGCACGCGGCGCGACTCCGCCGCCGTGAGGTCGTGGCGGGGGAGGGGCCCGGAGGTGTCAGGACCACCTGTTCTGCCGCGTGCGCCGGAAGGAACACGGCGAGGGAGAAGGCAAGGGCGAACACCGCCGCTTCCTGGAATCGGACCGCAGCCTCCGGCCAAGCATACCTCAAGTGCTGCCGACTAAGTGAATGACTGACCGGTTAACTGTGCTGCTTGTGAAATTGCCCTGACCAGGAATCAAATGCACACTTGCTCGCCTGTGAGTTTTCGGATGGCTGTGATTGATTGATGGTGTTTAACCTCTCGAGCCAACACAACGGTGACGAGAGACGCCGCCGTGGAGAGCTTAGGAATAACTTGAATCACGCGCTTCTTCTTCTTTTTTTTTTTTTTTGCTTTGCACCTAAAATGTCACACACGAATCTTTTTGTAGTCCGCCCTCCATGGGACCGTAGCTGTTGGGGCCGGCAACAGAACCCTTAGAAACTAGGGGACTGCGCTCGTATAGCCTTTTTTTCTCCTTTTATTTTCTGCAGTTGATTTTTAGTATACTTGCTATTGAGGTAGCATAGGAATATTAAAAAAAAGAAACAAAAAGGAAACGACCTTCGCTTAGCGAATCGAATAAGAATATTTTATTCTTTCTAAACAAAGTAAAATGTAAAGATTACGGGGAGTGCACTTAGGAGGGCACAAAAGAGAGAGAGAGAACGGCAATTCTGGCAGAACCCATCCTTTAGGGATGTTTATCGTCGTTAAGGCGATTAACACTGAAGTGGTTGTGCACATGCAATTTGGTGGGGGGAGATTTGCTATTGCGAGGATGGGTAAATATTCGTTTAAGGTTACGTAATTATGAAACTCATGTACCTTGTTGTATGGTGAGATGTGTCCTGTATAAGCCAAGTATGTACGTAACGCCTAAACAGGTCATGTATGAGCCGCGTACTGCCGCTGGGACTCCTCTGTCGCACTGCCCTCTGGACACGTGCGCGAGAAATTCCCCGACTGTTGCGTAGCCTCCAATATTACACCGTTGGCACCCCGGTGCGTGCTAACGCTGATAATTAACCCCTCGTTACGCAGGCCGCGATCGTGACCGAGCGTACAGCATCGGGCTATTGGTCTCGGAGGCCCAGGCTTGATACTGCCAACTACGGATGATTTTCGAGTCTTTCTTTTTGTCCGAAAGACCACCGGAATAAAGAGGCTACAAACACGATACAAACAGCAAACAGGGAGAATTAGGCTAATCGCAATAAAACGAAGGCTTATGTACAACATCTGATACATGCAATGCTTGTACGTCCGGTCGACTGATGAGCTCGTAAATGAGAACAGCTGAAAGAATATCGTACATGGCGCACCATTAAAATGACAGCACAATAAAACACAGGAAGAGCAAGCCACCGAAGCCCCGTACAGTGCATTGTTTGTTAAAGGAGCAGAGTGTGCAACTACAGCACCACACATCGTTTTAAATGGGTTCAAACGTGCTAGGCTGTTCAAATAATAAATTATTTTGCCTAAATCGAGAAAACAAATTTGTCGACTGCTTAAAAGTGAGGCAGTTCTTATTGAACGACTGGAAATTATTGAGCAGAAGCTATAGCTACTCTATGCGTTTGCTCAGTGCGCTGGAACCATGGATTCTTGCTGCGAAATCACTTGGAACAGTCACACCTTGTTCTTGTGTTTCTCCCTGCAGAATCGAATTGGTGTTCTCCCTTAAAATCAAAGGAAACGAATACTTGAGAATTTCTAATACCGAATTTTCAAATCGAATAAGAATCGAATTGCAAAGTCTACACGTATTCTAAATGTCAAATATTCGCACACTCGTGCTTTTCTGTCCTTATCGCGAAGTTGTGATATATCACGAAGATATGGCTTTGTATAAACTATCCCTGCGACCACAAATAAAACAAAAATACTTGCCTGGAAATTGATAAGCACTGCACAGCACTGTCTATGCTTTACATTGCTTACTTTTCCTGACCTGTTGTTATTTGTGAGGATGTCAATAACACAGAACGTACATTAGAACTATGAATACACGTCGGCATGAATGCATACTCAGAGCAATCCTCACCCTATTTGAAACCCCTGTTAAGACGTTTGAAAAGAAATTTAATTTTAAATATAACTTTTTCGTCAATGACGTGCAAAGGTTGGGTCTCACTGAATGCGTATTCAGCAATCCATCCACCACCATGCGCGTGTAAAATCTAGCCGCCTTGAACTCCGTTTAGCCATCATGAGGTAGTGGGGTAGTGCGACTGGGAGAATTGACTGCCGAACACAACACAACACAGTAATATATATATATATATATATATATATATATATATTTCAGAATAGTGCGACTTGGGAAACGATGTTTCTCAGAAAACTAGAACAGAACTAAAACATGAACCGTCAAGACGAGCAATAGTACTAAACTAAAGTTACATTGTCACTCGCCGTCTTTTCTTTCGCACTGAAAGACGCTGGCTATCTATTTGCTTTGATGCAGACTTTTCTTTTGCCGCTTAGGACAAAAAATTTATTGTTTTCGATGTGAGAAATGAGCGTAAATATCCTACATTAATGCTGTCTAAATTTTACTGATATGGTCTACTTTTTTGTCAAAGGCAATTGCAGAACTATTTTCTTTTCGCTGTTAAGAATTAATTATCCATTGTCTATTTCAAAGTGAAAATAGCCCTTTGGAACAATACTTTTTGTTTAAAAAGGGAAAGGGAGCAACTCCGTGGTCGTCTTCACTATATATTACTCATTTTGAAAGCGTGACGACGATGAAATATTGCCAAATATTGTCCGCTCAGCGTTATTCGATGGCTGTCAAGCTGTTTCTTTTAAAAGTTCCATAAATATAGCCTCGGTTTCGTTATCAGTTCAGCCAGACACCTACATTCACATGCGAAACACAGATAACCTTCATTCTGCTTTCCAATCACACTTTAATCTGCACCAGTGAAGCTGTTGTCGTTATTTGTTTTGACGACCGTAACGTGATCGTGAAAACAAGGTCCAAAAATACAGCAGCTAGGCAAGGATTGTTCATATGTGCTATTTTGTGCATTACTACCGTTTATTAACGTTTTGTTTGATTTTTCCGGAGCTGTTACGGCACACAGGAACAGTTCACAAACTTCGCCAAGGTAAGCATTTCTTGTCATGTTGGACCTTTTGTCTTTAATTACAAACAGAATAACATCTTATGCAAGCGGAATTGAATTGAATTGTGGAATTTAGCGTGCCAGAACCTCGATTTGATTATGAGGCACGCCGTAGTGGGGGACTCCGGACTAATTTAGACCCACAGGGGATCTTTAACGTGCACCGAATGCACGGGACACGGGCGTTTTTGCATTGCGCATCTATCGAAATGCGGCCGCCGCGGCCCGAGTTTGATCCCGCGACCTCGTGCTCAGCAGCGCAACACCAGAGCCGCTAACCCACTGCGGCGGGTATTTAGACAAGCAGAACGATATACAGGGTGTTTCAGCGAACACTTTCAAAAATTATTAAAGGTTGCCTGTGGCAAATAGCACAATTCTAGTTCATTCGCTGGTCTATTCGAAGAGGCGGACATTACTTGCACAAGAAATTGGAATGCATAATCAAATAATTAACATAAATTCACTAATTAGGTTTTTAACCAATTACCTGATGGCCCATATTGCAATTCACAGATTGTAGCCGTGGATTTCGCAAGGCGGATCCACTTTTAACGAATTATCATGATGACACCAGCTTCGAGATATTAATTCCCGAACTTTGCGGAGAAATGCATTGGCGTTCCAATTAGGCTCTTAACAAAACGTCGCTTTATGCATTGAAGCACAAAATTAACTGGAACGCCAATGCATTTCTCCGCAAAGTTTGGGAATTAATATCTCGAAACTGGTGTCATCCTGAGAATTAATTCTAAGTGGATCCGCCTTGAGAACTCCACGGCTACAATTTGTAAATTGCAATATGGGCCATCAGGTAATTAGTTAAAAACTTACTTAGTGATTTTTTGTTAATTAGCCGATTAATCACTTCAATTTTTGGGGCAAGTAATGTCCGCCTCTTCGAGTAGACCATCTCATGAACTAGAAGTGGGCTATCTGCCACAGGCAACCTTAAATAAATTTTGAAAGTGTTCGCTGAAACGCCCTATACATGTTGTCCGGCGCGTCCTTGTTATGTTTATTATTCCTGCTTCTGTTACACTGCTGTTGCTTAAGTGCATTAAATATTATATGTGGAAACCTCTAAAAAACAATAACAATGCGTAAGCTTCACGCTAATTATTACTGTATCAACGTGTTTAAGGCTATACCAGATGTATTTTTTAGTGCAATGTACTCAAAAAAACTGTCATATATAGGTCCCTATATCGCTATTGCAAATAGGCGACATGGCTAGGCGGACATTAGCAGTAAAAAAGTTATACATTAAATTTATGAATTGACAAAAATGCACAAATTATTTTTTTAGTTACTAAATTTAGGGCACACGTTGCAACTGCGAAATTGAAGCAGAACAATTGCCAAGCAGAAATTCTAAGACTAGCGAAACTTTAGAGTTCGGGATGATCTTAACTGGAACGCCCAGGCGTCTTTTTAGCAGAGTGTCGGTTCGAATATTTAGAAGGTGGTGCTAGTCCTATAAGATCCCTGCTAAGGAAATATACGCTAATGATTCAACGGCTTCAATTTCGCAATTAGATGTGCCATAAAGTGAGCAATTAAAAACCTGATTAGAAAATTTTTATTAGTTAGCAATATTATGACTGAATTTCATATTGCTGCTAATGTTCGCCAAGCCACGTAGCCCATTTGAAAAACGGCAGGGGCCTAGATATGAAAACTTTTGAGAGCTTTCTGCATAAGAAAATACACCTGGTATAAGATTGGCAAAACCTAGAATATCTTGAGAATTCAATTTGTCGGCTTAGCCAACAACACGCCGAACAGCAATCTTCGACACAGTTATGCTAGGGCTTGTAATATCAAAATTCCCGTGACTACGCAAAGAGTGACGTAGATCACTATACGTTTGAATAGTAGGTGCAATTACCGGCGACGTTCTGATAAATTAACAGACTTGTGTAGAAATCTAAATTGTGAGTTCACACTCAGTTAATTAAAAAACTAACCATATATGCTGTAGTCTTAACCAGTCGGTTATCGCAAGTGCGGCTGATCCTGAAATCGTACAGGTTCATACCTACACATCTTGCAGATAATGATATTATACTTTGAGATGAATGCACTTTGCTGCTGTGTGAGAACGCAGACGGAGTTGCCGATTGACCACAAGTAGAAAGTAATATTGACAGTAGCTGAACTGTGCTGACAAGATGAAAGTGGCGCGCTATTACTGATACTGTTATTATTTCGGGCAGAATTTTTTTTTGCGAAATTCACATCTGTATGCAGAAGATGGCTTTATCTCCGATTTGGTACACTACTTTGCATGCGCATTGCAGAATCATGGCATGCGCAGTGTCGGCTTGTTGTAAATGATACGTTTTGACGGCTGAAAGCTGCGTACCAGACAAGAATGAACAATCTCAAACTCGAAGCACGAAATTATTTGGTAATCGAGTAGGTATACGGCCCTGGAATTAAAACCTTTCTTCACAATTCACCCTCGGGGGTCGCTCCTATGTGTTTCGCCTCAGGTTTTCTTTCAAACACCCAAAACGTCCCAGTGGGATGCTTTTCTGTTTTTTAAAGAGCTTCGTCACCTGCCGAGTTCATAGAGGTTGCTCATTAGAATTATGATCAGGTTAAGCTAGGTGCAGACAGTACATGGTTCCTAAATAGCCAATTGCCACGATAACAGATGCTGCGTTGTTTTCGTATGCAGGCAGCTGAACGGGACGCAATGGCAAGGCCTCCGTTAGCCGAACGAGACGTGGGGTGGCCTCAAGCCGTTAGAGCCGCTGACGACGGCTAATCCTCCCGTTATACGCCCACATTGATACCAGGAAGAGCAACTCACGAAGCCATAGGCAGGGAAAAAATAAATTTTCTCTCACACAATCGAAGCTAACTACGGCGTCCAGCAGAAAAAAAGCGACGCCATTAAGTCAGCAGTCACGCATTCTCAATCGCTCCGAGGCTAGTCTCGCATTTTATCATTCCAAATCAGCGCTATTTGTGCAGTAGGCGACGAAGAGCGCTGCGAACAGCTCCGAACAAAATAACGCGCAAAGAGAAAAAGAACCGCGCGTATCTTCACCTTCCTGAGTGTGCTCTTTTTCTCCCGATGGCTTCCGTCGGCGCTCCGCGGTGCTACTCACTGTCGGCACATCAAATAGCGCGCGAGAGACGCATATACGTGCGAGAGTGAGTGAGTGGCGAGCAGGTGATGCTTCGCGCGTGTTGCGCGCCCGCGTGCTTTCGCTCCTCTGCGTGCGGCTGCCCACGGACAAGCGCATTTTATGCAACCGGCCCGGGCGCGCTGCCGCAGCCGTTGCCCCTTGCCTCACGAGTGCGTCGATTTGAACACGCCGGTGCTGCCCATCCGTCTGTTCTCCGGTTGCCGCCTCGGGCACTCAGCTGTTGCAAACATGCCGCTCGGTAGTCGCTGCCAGTGCACTCGACAACGTCAAAATCAAGCTGCCAGCAGCGCGTGCGTGAGGCTAGGCGCGTCCCTTTCGCCTGAGCACGGTGTGATGTTTGTTGATCGCCGCTTAAGCACGGGACCCGCTATCTGCGACCTGCACGGCGCTGCCATTTCCCGCTCTGTGTCAGTGCATGGCGCAAAGTAATCTTTGAGTTTCAGTTATGTTGTCAGCGCTTTGCGCTTTACAGGCATTCCAGTTTAGATCAGTTCTCGAAGTTACTCGTCTACCGATTTTGTTGACGAAATAACAGCCGTGTTTATTACACTGCCTATACTAGGCAACTGTTGTTTGACTAAACGATACAGAATACGTCACTCTATTAACAAAAACCGTGCACGCGTGTGCGTAAGTGCGTGCGCACATGTGTGTGAAGCCGTCGCATATTTAGGCCCCGCTTTCTTGTTTGTCATTGGTCGGCCGCTGGGCGGTTGCTTTCGCGCCGAATGAGCTGGGTGATTTTTGGCGACAGTGTAATGCCAAACTGAGCTGATACCGGACATGGTGCAATGAAAATGAGTGAAAATTAGAAAATTAATGAAAATTGACTTGATGAGGGCGATACTGAAACCGATATCAGTTCTCGCAAGGGCATTATAATACGGTTTGTGACGCGAGCCTATTCAGGAGGTTGTGCAATTATAATCTGATAATGCCATCGCATTAAAGTCGGCCAGTCATGTAGGTATCATGTAGGCTCCGGGCTCTTCATCTGGGTTCAGCGTCAGTGTGTCACCGAGTTAATGTAGTAGAGGGTCTGCCGCACAGCGGTGGCGCGGAGAGAAAAAGGACAAACAAGATTTCACAGGACAAAATACATTTACAACGTACAAATTAGACGAGACATCTCGCCAGGTAGGCTCAGCGGACTGTCTCCGTGCTCGCATGGTCTTGCAAGCATTATGTTTCTCTCTGCACAGCATGTAATTGAAACTGTTCAGGAAACTTCGCTTATCGTAAACATTTCAGCAGGTGTGTTTGACGTGCCATAATTTCTTAAATCACTTGTTTGTATGATTCATATAGTGATTACGTCCATTGTACCGCTTTCCACGCTCATATAAGGTCACTCACAAAACATGCCTTGCTAAATTTGCGTGCAAGCGCACATTTTCAATAAGATATCATCAACGTGAAAAAACTTTGGGGTAAATAAACCGTATCGATCGATCATTGTCATAATGAATAATTCCATCCTTTAAAACACCTCATACAGGCAGGTTCTAAACCGGCAGTATGTTGAAATGCTGTGATACATATCCTGCAGACACAATTTTTGCAGCGCATTGAAAGCTATGGAGACGTCTGTGACCTAGCCAATAAGAGTAACCAACAAATTACAGAACTAGCAAGCACCATACTTACATACATGGCAGTTCCATCGCGGGGTTGCCGCGATATTTTTGACCTACCTTGTATAGGTGGCGTGTTCGATCGGGTTAAAGCACACCGAGCGAATGTCATCGGTGCGTGAGACAAGGTAAAATTAGGCCTTGTCAAAGGTATCTCAATTCGTAGCTCATACCTGTCACTTCAACCTAGAGCTAGAAAAGCATACTGGACGTATACGCGATCAATATGAAGCTAAAAAAAGAAAAAGAAAGAAAAGCTGGGATAAATCTGAAGTAAGAGAGAGCTGCTCCTATATTAATTTTTGTTCGAACCGACAGGAAACATCTGATGCCCATCAAGGCTCGTTGCTGGACGTATATCGTTACAGCGCATGTCACTGCTAGGCTCACTGACATTGGCCGGGACAGTTGTCACGCAGATATTCGTTACGCATAATGCTCTCGTTAGCGCGGCGCTGTCAGGGTAGAATGTGCAATCTTATATTTACAGTGGTGTTTCAATTTTGTCTACCTGGAAACGAGTCCCAGCGTAGACATTTTCTAATAAAAGTCCACATCTCGACTGTAGGTAGAATTGCATCAGTGACTTGTTTTATTGACGGCTAGAACGAGTGATTGTGCGCTCAACGCTGTGTTGAGAACACCTTTTGAAGAACATTCAGTTATTCAGCTTCCAACAATTTTCGCTCATTTTCTGACTCATGGCCCAGTAGCTACTAAACCCAACTGTAGACTTCATCATCATCATCATCATCAGCTTATATTTATGTCCACTGCAGGAAGAAGGTCTCTCCCTGCAATCTACAATTACCCCAGTCTTGCGCTAGCTGATTCCAACTTGCGCCTGCAAATTTCCTAACTTCAACACCCCACCTACTTGTCTGCCGTCCTCGACTGCACCTCCCTTCTCTTGGTATCCATTCTGTAACTCTAATGGTCCACTGGTTATCCATCCTACGCATTACGTGGCCTACCCAGCTTCGTTTTTTTATCTTAAGGTCAGTTAGAATATCGGCTGTCGCCGTTTCCTCTCTGATCCACACCGCTCTCTTCCTGTCTCTTAAATTTAGGCCTAAGATTTTTCGTTCCATCACTCTTTGTGCGGTCCTCAACTTGTTCTCGAGCTTCTTTGTTAATCTCCAAGTTTCTGCCCCATATGTTAGCACCGGTAGAATGCAATGATTATACACTTTTCTTTTCAACGACAGTGGTAATCTCCCAGCCAGGATTTGGCAATGCCTGCCGTATGCACTACAACCCAATTTTATTCTTCTGTAAATTTCCTTCTCATGATCAGGGTCTCCTGTGAGCAATTGACCTAGATAAATGCACTCCTTTACAGACTCTAGAGGCTGACTGGTGATCCTGAATTCTTGTTCCCTTCCCAGGCTATTGAACACTATCTTTCTCTTCTGCATATTAATCTTCTACTCCACTCTTACACTTTCTCGGGTGTAATAATTTGTTGTAATTCGTCCCTGTCGACTGTCGTCTGTCGACTAGTGTGTACAAAATTCGCAGGTGCTGTTGAACGACGCTCCCGTTTCACACTGGCATTCGAAGCGACCCTCGGAGCCCTGTCAATGAATGACTGGTAATGTACAGATACTGCCAAAATAGTGCCGAATACTCGTTTAGAGACGCATTTCGAAGCGTACTATGCGTTACTACTCTCTTATAAAAGCAATATAGATAAGCTAGATTGATCTATCATGCATGTGGAATGCATGAGGAAGCCTAAGCATGAGGACGCCTTCAGGATGCCTAAGCGCAAGCATCCTTAAAGTCTTAAGGATGCTTGTGCTTAACGATGCTTAATCACAAGCATCCTTAAGACTTTCAGGATCCGCTAAGGGAATCCCAATTGGTATACCTGAAAAGAAGCAAGAACGCGGTATGAAATACGCATCGAAATTCCCGCAACATCTACCCGTGAGCATGCGCTTGGGTACCGTCTGCTAGAGGCCAGTTAAAAGTCTATTATTTAAGAAAGAGTTCATATAGCGTTAGGAAATGACAAGGCGACTTGACCTGATAAGTTTCCTAGATTTTCTGCCCAGAAATAACACAATTTCGCAAAAAACTCCATAGGCTGCATACAGTCGCACTGACGTCCTTAGTCAGTGGCTGAAAAAAAAACAAACACGTACATGAAAGTATCGCTTTCAATTACTCAGTAAACAACCGGCCTTTCTCCGCGGAATAAATGCAGATAGCGCTATGAAATAAGAAAATGTACCAGCATCAAATGTTGTCTTCCTTTCTCGGGCCTTTCAAAAGCAAGCTGAGAACTC
This sequence comes from Dermacentor silvarum, assembly GCF_013339745.2. Taxonomy (NCBI): domain Eukaryota; kingdom Metazoa; phylum Arthropoda; class Arachnida; order Ixodida; family Ixodidae; genus Dermacentor; species Dermacentor silvarum. Next base: position 73,811,126 of record NC_051159.1, read on the forward strand.
CATTACACGATAAGACATGAAAACGGAGAGCAGCGCAAAGTACAAGAACAGAAAGATAAGGAGAAGAGTAATGGTAACACTTAACAGAGCCATACAGCGTAACAAATATGGCTTAGAACATTGACACCAAGCATAGTACGCAAACAAACCACGCTGAACATGACAAACAACGTGATCTCGCCTTGCGAAGTTGCGTCATTGCAGAAGTGCCCACTAATCCAGCTGCGCTTTCTGTGAGAGAATAGCGACGCGTGATTATTACGCGTCATGCCAGACACGGATATGGTTGATTGAACGGCAATGTCAAATAAAGATTCTCACAGAGGCCGCGACCAAACACAGCTTGTCGGAAATGAGTTCCATGTATAATTGCCGCTTGATACTCGAGAAATGTATGAGACCACTTCTCGCTCTCTCTGCATATTTTCGTATGACCACGAATACCGCGCGTTTATCAATTATCTGACGCAAAAGAGCCGCCTACGCGGCTTCGCGACATAAAGTGATGTTTATTACATGACACAGAAACGGGAACGTTGTGCATACATAATGTTGCATATCCAACACAGCAAGGATACCTTGCGTCAAAGAGTAGTGTGTGTCTCGCACAATAGCGAGGGAAAAAGCAAATAAGTGGGCTACAAGCAAAGCTGAGTTGCAAAGTATAAAAGCCCGAAACGCTTACAGTCAGCCACAACCAGGTTTTACCAGAGCTCAGTAAGTTTGGTCCATAGTGCCTAGAGTTGAAGAAACGTTTGACAATTTCTCAGTTTCTCCGAAACCATTTATTCACGGAGTATGATGTGACAGAGAAAGGCGAAATAAACATAGCACCACATTATGTTCAGCCGGGGTTCCAACCCAGGGCATTCAGTTGCAGAGCAGGGTACTACTCTACAGAATAAGGCTCGTGAGCGCTGACTATTAAAATTACAACGGAGAAAAGTATTTCATCGCAATCAGAAAAGAATCCTACCATGGCAATCAGCGTAACCGAATCACAGCTACAACGCATATCTATATTTACATGTACTAATACGAATCTGCAGGTTATTTACAGTTTGCTTTGAGATGCTTCATCTCGCACAGAGTTTTCCCACCACATTTACATGAATAGAAACAGCGGGTAGTAAAATGATGTGCGGTGAAACGAAATAACTACAAACAGATGCAGCGCAAAGTTGTACTACTATGAATTCATAAGTGTAGCATATGTTTCGCTTCTCACTTCAAAGTGGGTTTACAAATTCGCCTTAGAAATGACTCTGTGGATATTTTGACAAATACTTGAAACAGGGCACCTTTAATAAACACATATTATTGCGATAGCAATTATATGGACACTCCAAAGCAGATTTTTGCCGTCGGTGTCGCCGTGAGGTTCCGTATGACGTCCACCGCGATGAAATCGTCGCCGCGCTCCGGACGCTGTATGTGCGAGTGAAAGGGCGTGAGGGACGCGCGCTTTCAAGGGTAGCGAACGCACGTCGGAGAGCAAACGCGCATTCTGCGCCGTGCTCCCTGATGATGATAAGTGGTTCTTGAGGGAAAGAAGGTTGCAGAATTAAGCGTCTCTATCCTCCTTTCCATATATAGAGAGCAAACGCAACTTTTTCCGTCGCGCGAAAGGCTGTGGGGGGACGCGAGGGAGGGAGGGAGGGAGGGAGGGGAGGCGACGTTTAGCTGCGCGCCACCAAATACGTATTTATATAAAAACGCCGCCCGCGTTCGGTGCGAACGCGGGCAAAACGCCGGCGGCGTCGACAACAGTTCTGCGCGTTGCTGGTGCTGCTGCATGTCCAAGTTTATACAGCTGATAAAACTATCGTTACTCCGTATAGCTCTCTACTAATTTGCTATCGCAATTGGTGCTTCGCCTTTCGGGTGAAACTGCGACAAATTTTTTCCTAACCTTTTCGTCAGAGGCGAAGAGATGACACAAAGTCCTTATACTTTATTTCATACTCTTGTCTGTCAGGCTATGCATTCTTTCATATCGCTGTAATCAATTCCTCGCACTCCCTGCACTATACACACATTGACATGCGCACTCATACCTTCAATGCTGTGCTTGACGAAACGACATATGAGTGCAACGTGCAACACAGTGAAACAATAAAATGAGGCATGTGGAGATAGGCCAGTGGGATTTTGTGGTTATTGTTTTGAGGAAGGTTACGCTGTTACACCAAATGAAATGTGAAGACCCCTGGCGCTCACTTCAGCTGATTTGGTTCACGATCCACCACCGTGTTCAATATATCAGAAGAGCCACATTTCAAAATTAAGTGTCTGAGGTTCCATCTATATATAAGTTCAATCAAGACCTCGAGCCACGATGACAATCGTGACAAACAAAGGCAATGACACCAGAGGAGTGCTCTTGCAAGTGCAACTGTGTACATTGTATGGCAGATGTGGCGTTAAATGCGTACATGTTGCTATGCTGTCAGAAATACCGAATAACTACTTTAAGGAGAAACTCAATATATGAGTTGCATTCTTTTAGGCATGGTTTGTTCTATTTCTGAAATTTTATTTCGTCATTGGTTTAGGAACTCAGAAAATGATGACTCTGTATGACAGAAGTCCTTTTAGTGTCATTTATTGGCTTATCGGGAGAACTTGTAATTCGTTGGCGCGACTATAACCTGCTGTACACGCGAATTCAGTGGAACAGTATTTTGCTGCAGTAGGAATGTTATGTGTGGAATCCTCAACTTTAACTCCCGGCGGCCCGTGCGCAAAGGCCTGGCAGACATACTAAGGGGTGAACAAAAAATAACGGTTCAGATGCAATAGACAGGCAAGCAGTGGCTCACTATTAAGGGCTCTCACTAATCCCGAAAAGAAATTCGCCACAACTGGCAATCGCGAGTGCTCTTACGCAGGTGCATGTGGGCCGAAGGTTCCCGCAATTTATACCTGCCGATGACGTATAGGTGCAAGCACTCACTGTCTACAGCGGCAGGGATTTGCGACGACTCCAGTAAGCACGACTATTCCAATTAGTTCTAGCGTGAAAAACAACATGTCTTTGCTGATTAAGCAGAAAGCTATATTTCGTTGCCAGAGGTGATAGCTTCGCGACCTGTGATTGTTTCAGATAGGTGGAAGTGTATGCGCACATGGAGCCACGACCAGGAAAGTCTTCAATACGCCGTATCTACTGCAAATATTTGTTGTTTCTGTATTTTTCGTAGCAGTTGCAACATGAGATGATGCTTTCGTGGTTGGCGGAAGAGTTTGTCATGCTATATTCGCTATGCGCATGACAGTGAGTATAACAAGACATCGTGTGTATATGCAACATTCGGCATGCATGACTGCATCATGTAATCTGCGATGCGAGAATTCGCTTTCCAGCAGGTTAGTATGTTCTGCCAACTATGTTCTCCGTTGTTACGAAGTTCTGTTTATATCGTAAATGTATGAGCATGTTCGGTTCGCCGAAATATGCTATGCGCAAGTCACTTGTTCGAACGCAATGATGACCTATGTTATACGAATTCGTGTTCTTTGTCGGCGTTGAAGTGGCCCGGCGATTGTCGGGTAAACCTCTCGGATTGGTCAATTATTGTTTTGTCTGACTCTATTTGGGGAGTTGGTTGAACTCGTGCGAGCCGAATAAGACAGGTACGGTCTTTTCAAATCGATTTAACCACTATCCTATCACAGCACGCAATAAACTGGTCATAGCCACCACAATCGAACAATATGCTTAACTGCGGTACGATATCAGAGCCAGAATAGTAATTTATCACTGAAATATTGATAGCGTGCTCATGGCGTAACGATGGCAATCACAAAGAACTGTTTGCGTGAGAATTGTGTAGCTTTGTTTATTTAGATGTCATGCCCGTGAATCAACGCCCAGTAATGCTGAGGTAAATGTTAGAACAAAGTCTCGTGATTATTTGTGTTAAATATCTAACTGGATATGCAGTCTTGTCAACTTAATCAGTCCCGAAAGTCCACGAATGTTTGCTTTCTAATGGCTGCCTGCATATTCTTTGCACCGTACAGTTCAGAACGCACGCTTCTTTCTTAATTTGCATGATTTATATGGAGAGTAGGCCATACTCACAAATTATGCCTTTGGTGAGAGCGATTTCAATCCAATGCAGTACAAGTGGCCAAATGAAGCCTATAGGCGGCACTGAGCTACGGCGCACCCACCTGCGAGAACGACAGGCACCTTGTCTGTGCGAATGAGACTAGACAAATGCCGTTCGCCCATGGGCATCAGTGGCGTTAGATGCGCTACTCAAGGAGATTAGCCACGCATAAATAACAGAAGCCTCGCGCATAGCGCCTCGAAGCCAAACGGCCGGCCGTTGTTACGAGCTCGCACGTTACGGTTTCGAGTTGCCTATGAAAAAACGCCAGGCTTTGGCTGTCAACTGGGCCTTCTCGAAGCGTTTTGCTCCAGTTCTTTCATTTCTTTTTTTCATTTCCTTTCTTGTTTCAGTTGCTTGAGCTTTCTTTACTTTATATTCTCTTCTTATTTTGCATTTTCTTATTTTAATGTTTGTACCCGCCAAATTAGACATCAAAGTTGGACTAATTCGTGCGTATTTCAGAACTATAAGGCATTTTCAACTTGCGCTATGCAGACGCAATAGAAGAAAGAGAAGCGCCCAGGAGGCGGGAGCTGAAGTCTAGAGCATGGTGTGCCACGTGCTTCTCGTTATTCTTCTGCATAACGCAAGTTAAAAAATGTATCATTCTTGAGTTCTACGCGCTACAGTCCATGGCTCAGTGGATACGACACTTTTGCTGTATATACATAGAGCAAGGCTGCGGGTGCGGGTTCAATCCCAGCCGTGGCGGTCACATTACGGGAAGGAATTGAAAAAGACAGGAGCCTCTACCGATTCCTTCGGCTCTAAACTGATTTAATGCGACAGCAACATCATGCCACAGTGAAGACAACCATCTTATATTTCCGCTTGCTCGCTTTTTTTTCTCATATTTGCGTTGCTTCACTACGCGGTAGTGGACAAGAACCCAGTGATTATAGGTAGGTTTAGCAAGGGGAAGGCCGGTTAGTCAAGGTGTGCGGTCGTATACATAGGCGGAAAGTTTTCATTTTTCTGGGGGGGGGGGCTGGGGCCTGACCAGCTTTCCGAACCTCACCCATGTATGCATATATATATATATATATATATATATATATATATATATATATATATATAGCAGTTACACTGGGAACTTAGTGTGACCTCGAAAGAATGTCCACGGATGTGACGAGCTTATATGAGTATTTGCAAGACCTCAGAGTAGGAGACAATTCAGTTTTACAGCCCGAGTCCTCTCGCACCGCCAAGAGACGCCAGCGTTTCAGTTGAACTGGATTAGGGACATACAAGCGGATTCAGTTGAACACGTTAGGGACATACATGTGTCTTGTGCGTATTAACGAGAAGAAAGGGAACCGAGGGGCCCGATGTATTAAGTGCGTATTAAGCCGCACAAGTACACATCTATGAAAAAGCAATGTAAAAGATTTATTACAAAAGATACAATCAAGAAATATTTTCCTGGCGAAAGGTCAGTTATTGAGAAGATAAGACATAACATATATAAACACTCAACGATATATAACAATTTCTGAACACAACTTGTGGCTAGAATTATTAGCATAAGTATAATGTGATTCCATAACGCCATAGTTTCATTACATGTCAAAGCATTCCTTATGTCACTGGTTTTGTTTATTTTCCGGAGGCAGAACAAAGGATTATAGAGTAAAAAATATCAGGTGCCCAAATAAATAAACATATTAACAATTAAGTAAGACATCGATATCTCTAAAGCGCGAAAGGACTCGATAGCAAATATAGGAACAACGTGGGTTGTGTTATTGAGAGGCAAATGCAGCATACGACGAATAAAAATTAATAAGGAAAATGCACAGATAGACTAGGGAGTTTTGCAATTACCGCAACCACGCGTCTTTTCTTACCCAAATGCCCTGACTTTGCTTGCACTGTTATGGACCCCATTTTCATTTCTTTGTATAACTTCTTGCGTTGTATTCCAAGCAAGGTGGTTTGCTTTGACTTGTAAGTTGGTGCCTTTCTCTCTCCTAAGAAAGACATCAGTTCGTTGTCTGATGCGATGATTTCCCTATCATTGAAAAAGTTTTCGTTCGGGCACTTGATCTGGAAATGAAGTCGTCGGCAATCTTATTGAAATTGATATTGCGCGAGAGTTCTTTGTGGGCGTGCGAAATTGCCAGATGGTTCAAACGGGCTTGTCCAGTCGTAGACCGCAAGTACATTTTCAGTCGCCGAAGGCAAGAAAAGGACCTCTCGGATGTGGTCGACGAGACCGGTATGGCCAACGCAATTTTTAGATGCGAAGCATCTTATGCTCGGGGCTATGTCACTCCCTCCCTCCGCCGTGCGGCGCCCACACCCCTACTGCGCATGCGCATCCTCCTCCCCCTCCTTTCCTTTCCTTGTGTCATCTCCTCTCCTGCCTACTCGCCCTCCTCTCCTTGTCTCATCTCCTCTCCTCTCGGCATTCCTCCTCTCCGGATTTCGCAACGAATGGCAACACCTGCGGCTCCGCGCGCGATAATGCGAGGTAGCTTAGGTTAGAGACGCGACGGTAGGCGCCCCAGAGGCACCGGCAACAGTCACCAACGCCGCGCGCGTTCGGTGCGAACGCGGGCAAAACGCCGACGGCGTCGACAACAGTTCTGCGCGTTGCTGGTGCTGCTGCATGTCGAAGTTTATACAGCTGATAAAACTACCTTGAGTCGACCCCATGGCTGCTTTGCATACTACTCAGGGTTCCCCTATGTGAAGTGAGTGAGTGACATAACTTTATTTGAAATCCGGCGATTGGGAGGCCCGGGTATGGGAAGATGGTGTAATTTTTTTAGCTTGGCCATTTCCGGCAAAAAGGTTACGCATGTGTTTGCCCTTGCCCCCCAAACATGTGCACGACGTCCTCAAATGTGTGCAGTGATGCCGACCTTTGCTGGCTTAAAATGTCAATCAGCATATATCTGCGCAAAATCAGGCGTCCTGGTTAAAGGTCGTCACCATAGAATTATTATATATGCTTCGTCTTTCTTTCCTATGGCAAGCTGCTGAATTTGGGACTTATACTGTCACATATCAGGTGGATACCTGTTGTTTAACGAAGACAGCACTGTGTCAAGTACTTCATCGAACCTCTGGCGGTACATGTTACTCACTGATGGAAACACGTGAGCTGAGGAACCTTCTTGATAGCGGCGTGGAGTCTTCTTTCGCCTAGCGGCTAGAACACACGGGTCCTCAACTTCTACTTTTCCTGCCTCTGCCATACATATGTGGGTCACGCGCTTCATTTTGGAGTTAATCTGCGCCGAGTTCAGGCTTGGGCCATCCGAGATGGCTGGTCCCTTCGCGTGCGCTGTCTCCCTGCGCGCCTAGTGTTATGTTTCCGCTGGTGCTTCTACGGTGGAAAATACGCTTCCTTTTCAGCGTCAGGCGGGTTCTGGCGAAGTACCGACAAGCGAGTTGCCCACTATTGATTTTGTCGTTGGTGATCATGCTGTGGAGAGGCTCGGCCTCTCTGTCCCGACGTGGGAGCGGCCTGCTGCGCTCTAGCGCTAATAAAGTTCTTCATTCATTCATCCATCCATCATGCTGTGTTTGTAGCCGGTGCACATTGTAACGTCCGCAGCCGCGGTAGAAGCGAGCTCGACGCCTGTTTTCTATTTCTCCTTTTATTGCGACAGCTAATTGTATCGACACCCCAGGAAAATTTTCGATGTTGTCGTCGCCGTGATATTCCGAATAAAGTCCAAAAGTCATATGAGTGAGCGACCCATACCCTACGGGTGCGAGAAAACGCCCGTGACGCTGAGCCGTAACACTTGATGGACATTATCTCCCCACGCGCTCAATATTCGAGTTAGTTGGAGGTCACGTGATCAAATGCGCGCATGGAAAGGAGAGTACGCGTCTTCTCATCTAGCCCTGCCGCAGCTGCAAATTACTGTGTGCTGTTCACGCTTACGCGACCCGCGTGCCGTATCCGATTGTTGGCAATCATTGGGGGGTGCAATGATCAAGGGCGAGCAGGGATGGCTGCTAACTTCATGCGCGCTGTCGTCCTTCTTAGGCTGTTTTTCCGTGCCCCAAGTGTTGCAGATCACATGGCCTAAGTTAAGAGACCGGGGTAATTGGAGATCGCTGACCGAAGCCGTCCTGTAGTGGACATAATAATATGCAGATGATGAATCCAGTTTTCGAAGTCACGGTGATTCACATGGCTGTACGAACCATTCGCCCCCGCTGCCGGCGTTCATCATAATGCCAGCGTTGTGATAGCGACTGCTCGTGGTCATGGGTCAGGGGGATATTTACAGGTTTACATGGTCCGTGCATTGCACGATGTTTATTATTTTATTTAGTGAGTAAATGTTACTACAATTTATATAGGCGATATAACCAACGTACAGACTCATGTGAGGGCCGCAATTTTTTGACGAGCCTTACATGGGACCGGGCCATTTTATCTAATTTTTCCAACTACGAGTATGAAATCCACCGTAAACCTCCGCTATCACCTCCTGTCGCCATCTATAGTCGTGTACAACTTTAGAAGGCAGCGGCATTTGCCCCTCAAAGGTGGATGCACACGAGCATGCATCCACCAATGGGTGCGCATTCTAGACTGACGTCATGAGCCGGCCGGACGGCCAGTGACCCCGCCGACGGAGGACATGGCAGCCCGCGCTTCGAGTTGAGCCAAATCGCGTCAGCGGGACTATTTCTTTAGTCGCGGTGGAAATCGGCTGCTGCGCTTCAGTGCTCAGGGCGGGGCGCCTCTCCTGTCTTCTTAAGTTATAACCGACTTTTTTTCATAGTTGCGACGCGCGAAAGTACGCTGCGCGAGAAACTTCGCTGTGGAGTGCGATCGGAATCGCGCTGAACGCGATTGCTTCTCGGTTGGATTTTAGAAAAAATATTTGCTTTGAAGTTGTGGGTGCGGCTCTTACGCGGATTTATACGGGAAGAATCTTTTTCGTGTAATTGTCTTATGCTTCGCTTTCGCCTTTCCGGCAAAACTGCAGCCTCTTTCTTTTTTTTTTTTCTGAGTCCTAGTAGAAGCTCTGCTGCGCATGACTGCTATTGATTTTGATTTCGAGTGAATCCGGCTTGGCCTCACTTCGGTTACTAAGTTAATTATTTATATTTATGACCTGTGCATGCACATTGCGATATTTACATCCCCAATAAATGTTGTAAATTATTAAGTTTTTTTTTCATGAGTCGCTAGCATTACCTACAGGAAAGAGAAGCAATGCTGATACACATATCATTCACGTGAATTTCACACACCGTTGATAAAAGACTCTGCCGAAGGGGTCACTGAGGTCTGCAAGTCTTTGTCAGTGTCAAAAAAGTGCGCAAAGCAATTTGTAGCGAGTTGAACATACAGCAACATATTGATTCTCTAGACATAGGCTATCCATATCATTAAAAACAATTGTTGGCTAACTCTTTCTCTTTCAACATATCATAAATTTTGTCCTGCGTATACATTGAAATATAATGTATGTGCACGGTGTTCACACTGGAAATTAAAATAACATGTTGAAGTGAAAAAATACGGATAGAGCCGCCGTTGGTGCTTCTAATGCGCTTGTTTTCCTATTGCCAATATTTTCAGAAATAAAGCGAAATTATGAATAAAAGCCGTGCACGTCGGCGTCAAGAATGATGCAGTTAGCGTTTAGCCACAGTGACATTTGAAGGGAAAATGTAGAGGTATCTCAATAGAAACCATAAACGGCTTAGGTAACAGGACTCTGGTAGTGACATTATAAAAGCGGGTTGGGGGGGGGGGGGGTGGGCAGAGCCCCCCCCCCCCCCCCCCCCACCCTCCGCGGTCGGCGCCTATGGTCGTATAACAATTTATTATTTTTGGTTAAGAAATATAAGCGATTTAGTAAATATGTAGGAGGTAATTATAATTGTGTGATAGTGGAGAAAGCACTGTGCGGATTAGGTAAACACGTTCTTTTTTTTTTTTTAGATCTGCACAGCTCCCTTCTGTATGACGTGGTAATGCATGTTGTGGAATTCGAACTACAAACACGGACAAACTTTAGCTCTCTCAGATTCCCCCTGTTTAAGTAGGTGATATTTACTTAGTTAAAATAAGTAGCTTTACAGAACCTTTTATTCCCAGCTGTTTGGCCAAAGACTTACACTAATAGTTGTTTTTTTTTTGTTGTTCGAGGCAATTCAGCATTTCGCTAGTTGAATATATTTGACTCAGGAAATCATGATGCCCAATGTTTATTTCAGTTTCTTCTGTGTGCTATCAAGGTGTGGTGACGTTGTGGCCAGCGTAACAAGTTTCGAGAACTTGTGTAAAAGTCAAACTTCTTTGTTTCCATCCTTCAGTAGGACAACGTCCATGCACCAACATGTCCGACCTGATTGCTGCGTGACATTTTAGATGACTTTCAAATTTGAAGTCTCCTTGCACTATTTTTTTACATTAGCTTTAGTGTGAATCATTATTCACGTCGCAGATGAGGAAGTAGTCGCTGTGTTAAAGATTCCTTGCTTATCAGGTTCGATGGGTCATTTTGAAGTTGACACAGTGCGAGTATAGATGAGATTAGAGCAATTATATTTTCCCTGTACACTTGAAGTGCTGCTATATAGGTTACTTGGCGGCTGTGAATCTACCTCACTGTGTAAACTGCCTTACGTCGTCACTGTGACGTCACTGTTGGTATTGACGTTGTGGATGCGGTCGAAGTTGTTTCTCGCCGACTACCTTATTCTTGGCGCATTACCTTTTGTGGGTGTGTGCCGCGTTTGGTGCTTACCCCCATCATTGTTGCGTACGCCTCCTTTGGGCTGAAGACGCTGTTTTCCCGAGCATGGCAACAAATAATTGGACGCATGCACACCGCCATCTTGTCAAGAACAGCTTCTACGCGATGCACATAACGTAATTCTGATCCACTACAGTACTGCTCATCCTGGCCTCCGAACTATACATACACAGATGCCTACAAAGTCTCTGTGGAACGCAAATCTTTGCACAAAATACCCAGCACTATTGCTGCGCGATAGCTTATAGGCTATGCAGGTCTATCAGAAAAAACGTATCAAATGGCTACCTCATCACACGGTACAAGATATATGATGCTGCGAATTTTATATCGAAATCTTTCATCAAGATGCCATGGAGAACAGCCCAAAATAAAATGAAATTTTCATTAAATAAAACAGTGTTCAATAGTTTCAGACTCGTTACAAAGGTGACAGTGAATGGTCCAAACGAAAATACCCTTTTTTCCACGCCATGTTCTAGCTGGAAATGTTTCAGTGTGTAATTTGTAATTTTTTTTTTGTGGAAGAGGGAACTGGCATTTTGCGTACTCGTTCAAGGTACATCAAGTACTGGTAATCCAATGTATATTGATCGACAAAACGGCGGAGGGAACAGCGTCGATGATACATCTTTGTAGAATTTTTTTAGCAACACAAAGAACAAGTAATCTTTAGAAAAACGAGCAGTCAGAAAGCGATTGAAAGATAAACCTCACACATGAACCCCCATAAACAAAGTATAGACATGAAATTAGGAGACACCACGAATTCTGGCAAGACATGAACCAGGTTAACCCGCAAGAGGGCTCGCAATATCGGATGCGAGGTATCTCGAAAAAATAAACATAGACTAACCGTCGCATGCACATACAAATGTACTAAACCTAGTTCACCAGCACTAATTGCTCGAAAAATGTTAATATGTCTCAGATTCAAGAACTGGAAGACCATATAAATGTTGAAAAATTCTTTGAGGAGGTTGAGGAACGTGAAAGAGAAAAAATTTTGGGTACCAAGAACATGAACTTCCATGCAAAACTCAAATGAAGAAAGAATAGTTCCCTCAAAAGTACATTTCAGTTAAATGATTATATGCACCTGAGGGACATGTACGATCAAAAGGAATGTCGGTCGGATTGGTACACGATATTGATGAGGTGTCTAGCTTGCCGTTACTAGTTTTTAGTGTGATGAAGGGTGCTGCTTTATATGACGCATTTTTTGTATGCACGGCTCGTTATTCTGCCATTGGTTATGAACATCAGCTGCTCACAATATTGTAAATAGTTCCCGTACGCACACACCATTTTAATAATTGTAATCAATGCAACGAAAGAAAACTGAGCGATAGCGCAGTGGTTAGCGCGCTCGACTCCCAAATTCACAGTGCTTCACTGCCAGGAGCTGCAATTCCAGTGGAGGCGATAAATAAATTTTCTTTCTTCCCTTTGTGGAAACGGCGAAGCTGGGGATGACTTATGAAGACAAGAATTGACATTGGGTGTCATCGACGACGACAATGGTCATTGGCAGCCGTACAAGGCAAATTCAATTTAGAGCACATGACTGCTGTCTCAGTGAAACGCTCGTGTGGTAGGGTATATATATATATATATATATATATATATATATATACACACTCCAAGGGTTAATTCTAGTTGTAAGACATAAGTACCCCAGAAGGTGGATGGGAAAGCGGCTCCGCGGTAGCTCAATGGTGAGAGCATCGCACGCGTAATGCGAAGACGTGGGTTCGTTCCCCACCTGCGGCCAGTTGCTTTTTCATCCATTTTCATTAATTTATCATTTCTTTATTTCAATTAGTAAGTACAAGTAATTTCCCCCTGTGTTGTCCTTGGTGTCACTTTTGTTGGCTTCTTATGATATTTATTTATTTATTTAAAAATACCTTACAGGCCCGAAGGGCATTGAGTAAGGGGGGTTTACCTAATACAATGAAAGCACAAGCAAACTATAGGACAGGGTTACAATGCAAGTGAACATCAAAACGCAACGCAACACATCGCAAAATAAACAAAAGAACTTAAAGGATAATGGTTTGATATACGATTATATATATGATTATATATATGCTACATATATTATAGATTATACAATATATATATATATATATATATATATATATATATATATATATACATGGCAGGAATTCAATTCCGCCCAGCAAGGAGCAAATTTTAAAGGATTTCTTCTTATCACGAAAGACCGGCACGTGTCCAGTGAGCCCAAACTGGCGTGAAATATGTTCATTGAAAACAGAGACACTCATTTTCATCGAGGCACACTTCCCAGGCCTCAATAACAGCAAAGATTATAAGCAGGCCGCGCGCCACGAAAAATATATTGCTGTGCAATAGCTTCAATATTGCTTCAACAGCAATACTGCTGCTTCAAGACTCCGCTGAAATGCGTCTTACGCTCGTTGTGTGTTGAAAGAATAAACCAGCACATGTTCGCATTAGACACATGCACACGCACAGAGAGAGAGAGAGAGAGAGAGAGAATGCTAATCGCATTAACAACTCCAATGCATACCTTTTATTTTGAAAGCAATATTTATGTCAGAGAGAGACAAAAAGACGAGCTGTAAGAAATTCAAACCATTTATTGCACAACGAGTGAACATCGCGAGACATCACTTTCAAATGGAAATGTTGCCATGAAGATATCATGAATGTTTCGAAACGTGACCAAATGAATGCGCTGACAATATGTGAAAAATATATATATCCTCTCAAATTGTGAAATATTGTACATGCACAAAAACCATGAACACTATGTCGAAAAAAAAAAAAAGGATTGCGAATAAAATACACTTTCACGAGGATTCATTGCTATAAAAATGTGAACCTAATATATACATGAACAGATTAGGAATAGCATCACTTGTGTGCTCGTGAAATGCGCCGATTCAGCTTTCCGTACCCGCAAGTTTACGAGCATCAAAGAAGTGAGACTGGAAAGCGATGGCTGAATAACGATAATGGACAGCGTGAAAGTGCTTTCATCCACATTGGAGATTTTGGTTAAGAAGCCCAGCAAAGGTGCGAGTCAATATAAATCCGCGTAAGCATCTGCGACAGCTAAAAAAAGTGTCCAGCATTGGCGCAAGCTCTCGCGGTACACTAAAGCTAATTTTTGGCTCCTCCTACGACGGCAAGTCTGAAAACTGTGGTAAGAAAATACTTTTTTTTTTATCAAGAAAGCATCAAATGTTTTGTCAATGTGAATGGGCAACACAATTGCATTTTGTTTTGCAGAGTTCTCGGACCAATTGTTGTAAGTAACAATGCACAACACAAAATGGCAGAAAACGACGGCGCAAGCTACAATGTTGCCGAGTTGCAAAAACATTGTGACCGTACAATAAAAGGAAAAAAAAAAAACTTTTGTTGGTCTATGCACAGCAAAACTTAAAATGTGACCGAATGATTCTCTAGACTGAATATCACTACACACACATGCGCTATAACTTGTTTTAGGTAAACAATGGCTGAAGTTTATTTAGCCAAGTTACTAAAGCCGTCAAGCCGACAGTGTGCACAGTGGTACGCATAAGCAGCGGACGGATAGAACCAAGGAAGTTATGCTCTTCGGCTTAGAGATCTGTAGTTCAGCCTACTTGTCTGAGGCCATTGGAAGTGATTAAAATTGAAGTGCATAAAAAGAATGATGTCATGAAACAATAAACAAGCTTAATGGATTTCTCGGTGCCGCAGACATCACAGTACCATCACACGAATACAGAGATATGTAACAGAACAAGAAAATT
>NC_051159.1:73825883-74118383 GCF_013339745.2 Dermacentor silvarum
CATCGACAGCTACATCTCCTGTACCCCCAGATGAACTCCTGTTCTCAACACACTCGTCGTTCGCCATCCCCACGCCGCCGTTCCATCTCACCGATGAGACGCCGGCCAAGCCCTCTGCCTCAGGGAAACTAAGTGTCGCAGTTCCCGAGGCGAGAACTGCGTCCCCTTCGATTTACCCAAGGCCTCGAAATCACCCCTGCAACGTAATTGAGGTATATGTCGAAGGGATTCCAACATTCGCACTGGTCGATACAGGCGCAGAAATCTCGCTGTTACGCGCAGTACTTTCCTGACGGATAGGAAAAGTAACGACGTCGCTTTCCGGACTGTATTTGAGTACTGCGAGCGCACAGCCTGTTGAACCTTTTGGAACCTTTGGGCCAATTTCATCTGACCCTGATCCTGACAGTCTTTGCCCAATCAACTTTGTTCTCTCAGCTCTTGCCATCGATGACATGCGCTCTGAGCAGAGCAAAGACCCCTGGATTTCTTCGCTTCTGGAGTTTCTCGCGGATCCTACCACTGTTACGGCGTCTAGGAATCTACGGCAGCAGGCGCATCACTTTGTTATTCGCGACCAACTCCTCTACCGTCGCACATATCACCCCGAGGGTAGGCAATGGCTCCTACTAATACCACGTCATCTTCGGGCTGATCTATGCGCATCGCTTCACACTGATCCCCAATGTGCACACGGTGGCGTGTTAAATACCTACACCCGCCTTAGGCTCCCGTATTACTGGCCTGGCATGTAGAAGTTCGTTCGCAAGTACGTCCGCTGCTGCCAGCGCTGAAAGTCGGTCCCTCCTTCCACTGCCGCACCCCTGCAGCCGCTTCCTTGTCCATCTCGTCCTTTTGATCGGGTCGGAATCGACCTTTATAGCCCGCTTCCCTGTACTGGTAATGGCAACCGCTGGATTATCGTTGCAGAGGATCACCTCACACGCTATGCAGAAACCACTGCACTTCCATCTGCAACTGCCCAAGATGTTGCATCCTTCATACAGCGGCATTTTGTTCTTCGTCACGGAGCCCCTCGGGAACTTCTCAGTGATCGAGGCCGGGCATTTCTATCTGAAGTTGTGACGTCACTTCTCAAGGACTGTCACGTCATCCACAGGACCACTAGCGCGTACAATCCGCAGACGAACGGGCTGACGGAGCGTTTCAACCGTACTCTTTCCTACATGCTCGCCATGTACGTCGCGTCCGACCATTCCAACTGGGACGCTGTGCTTCCGTTCGTCACGTTCGCCTATAATACTGCCACTGGTTTTTCTCCGTTTTTCTTACTGTACGGCCGTGAACCTTCCTGCATCATCGATACTATGCTACCCTACTAGCCTGATTTATCGGAATGTGTTATTTAATCTCAAGCTGCGCAGCATGCTGAAGAATGCAGGCAACTTGCCCGTTGTCTTGCCACCGCAGATCAGACACAACAGAAGCTTCGTCGGGGTGGCTCTGTTACCCCAAGCTTCCCTTCCGATTCATTGGTTTGGCTGTGGGTGCTCCTTTGCTCCTTTAGCTCCCGGCCTTTCTTCTAAGCTGCTCCCAAGATATCATGGTGCTTGCCATATAATTGCACAAACTTCCCCCGTGAATTATGTCGTCGAGCCTGTGTCACCGTCTTCTGATCAGCGCCGTCGCGGTCGTGAAACTGTTCACGTAGATCGGCACAAGCCCTTCTACGATCCCTCTATGTTACCGTATGCTTAGATCGCCAGGATGGCGTCTTTTTCTCCGGGGTACAAATGTAACGAAGAAGTGCCGGTCAGTCAGGCGTATCACCAGCGCTTTTACGCACGGGGCTTGTCCTGACTGCTCACAGGGTTCTGACTGCCGCACCGAGTTCGACCTCTCAATCCTTTCAATAAACACCTTGACAGCTATCTAAATAAAATAAAATTATGTGGTTTTACGTGCCAAAACCATGATCTGATTAAGAAGCACGCCGTAGTGGGGGACTTCGGATTAATTTTGACATCCTGGGGTTCTTTAACGTACCCCTAAATCTAAGTACACGGGTGTGTGCATTTCGCCCCCATCGTGACCTCGTGCTTAGAAGTGCAACACCAAAGCCACAAAGCAACCACAGCGGGTACTTCCCATGCAATAGAGGGATGCGATAGAAAATTGAGCATTTGCATTACACGAGCTTGTTGGTGTGTTTTACTTTACAGCGCGCGTCACTCGCTTTCTTCTCCGGTCTTGTTTTTCTGCAAAGGCTGATTAATTTATTAGGAGCAGAGATAATCACGGCTGATGTTGCCGTGGCATTCAATTTTCTTAAGGCTGTGCGATAACCGCCGAATATATGGTATCACTACTACTACTTTCTTTTTGTCATGGTTACTACTTTCTTTCTGCTCACGATTAGTTGTTCCTCTTTTTTGCACTTACGCAAGCAGCCCTTCTACAACTCGTACAGGAACTTGACTGAGATAGGTTGCATCACGGAGCCTCACGGCTTCATTCTGAACCCTTCATCGATGCAATGTAGGCGCGAATTTATAAATGCTTTATTGAAACACATTTCGCAATCCCCTTTTTCGCAATTTTGAATGGACGGAATGATACGATAATAACCGTTTAATTGCTTTCCTGATAAGTGGATTGCGATAGACTTGTTCTGCGGGCTTTTTTCTGATACAGCCACTCTGAACCGGACATCTTTGTGCGTGTCTCCGCAAAAATTAATCGCGACTAGCATTTTTGCTTTTTTCCCATTCCTTTCAGCACCTCATCAAGTTTCATGTCCCTGCACACCGCGACGGCTCTGCTCTTAACTTTAGCCATTGAAATCCCTTTGTGTTCGCTAAACACCTCTATCATCGCTTCTTTCGCTTTTTTTTCGCAGCTATCGTTTGAAAATACTACAATGCCTCCTTCTTGTCAGCATGTACCACGGACAGTTCATTTTCAACAAGGTACGAAACGACGCCTTTTAGAGGTAGCTCCGACCGCGGAAGCTTACATACGTGTAGGGCGTTCACGCCCTGAGAGTTTAGCCTCACGGCTTCATCTTTCGGAGCACAGCTGGATACTTGCCGCACGAGAGTACCTCTGGATTTTTCCTCGGTTTCTGTTGCGAACGTATGTCCAAGTTCCAGGACTTAACTCACTTTTTCAGGCAGTAACATACCTTCTATTATGAGGACTTTGCTGCTTTTGTGGGAGAGACGACGACGAAGTGATTCTTGTACAGATCAGTGTTCCTTCGCGCTGCAGTATTTTTGGTTATTACCCGTGGTTTAATGGGAGACGCCGCTCCCATTGCTACGGCAATGGAAGTGGAGTCAACAGAACGCCGACGGGACGTTACTACCACGTCAGGAACCGGCCCGAGGAAGAGAAACTGCCATCCAAGTCAAGCCGGCAGTGAGGACACTGTGTTGTACTCCTGCTCAAGCGATGACGCCTCAGATGATGAAGGCTTCGAGAGAGTGGTACACCGGAAGGCCAAGAGAAGAAACATCAGCGAACGGTCTTCGTCAAGTAAGTCAACTGTCCTGCCACAGCGAAGGCCGTCGGCGCACACACTTCTCTTTATGCCTGACAGGCCTGTGGACAACCTCAACCGCCTTGATCGACAAGCGGTTTCCGTTACTCTGGAGGCTCTGGTCCCAGGAGAGATTAAAGATATCAGGATTAATAATCGAAAGAATGTCCTGGCTATTGATGTTCGCAACCGAAGCGCAATCAATGCTTTGATGGCCGTAAAGCTCCTGGGCAACATTAATGTCCACTACCTCGTGCCGCAGGACTACGAAACCACGGCTGGTGTGGTTTACGATATTGATACATCGATTAGCGACAGCGACCTGCCAATTTTATCAAACCTGCGACAGATGGTATTGCCTTACTGCAAGCTCGGCGACTTGGCAATTCAATCTGTGTAAGGCTCGTCTTTAAAGTTAAGTGCCTACCATCGCACGTAAAGGTCGGACACTTTCGTCATGTGGTACGGCCTTTCGTACCAAAACCACTTCAGTGCAGAAGATGTCAAAGACTTGGACACGTGAGTGCTGTCTGCCGAAATTCAACGGTATGCCCACGATGTTCCGAACAACACGACGCTGACACCTGCCGTGCAACGGAGCTCAAGTGCACAAATTGTCAAGGATCGCACGCTGCATCCTCAAAAGACTGTCCACGTCTAAAGAAAGAGCAGAAAATCTTGAGGAAAATGGCCAGAGACGGATCATCACACAGAGATGCTTCTGCTGCAATAAGGCGACATCGCTCCCGAAAAGGAAAGTCCACGAAATCCTCTTCAGGTTCGAGGGAGATGACCCATCCTGCAGTGCCGCCTCCTGCTCCATCTGTCTCCAATAAGAGCACGAATGTCAGCGAAAAAAGCAACCATGGTGTTGACACCTCTTCAAGTGAGGAGTGGCCAGCGCTGCCGAAGACATGCCAAACACCAGAGCCACAGCATATGACTCGCCACTTGCAGTCCAACGTCGCTGCAGTTGACCACATACGAGACAAGGATTTGCAAGTGATTGCTATGCTGAAGTCGCTCACGAATGTCATGCGTCTACTACTGACAAACATGGATACTCCGGCTGCTCGTCAGCGCTCTGCAAGTACTGGACACGTTGACTCCAGTGCTTGAAAGCTTCGTATAGCACTATGGCCCGCTCCTCGCTGCCATTCCACAAGGAAGTCAAGAAAGCCTCTCTGTTGCAGTGGAATGCCCGGGGCCTCAAATCAAGAATTTCAGATTTTAGACACTTTGTCTTCGAAAACCGTTTTCCCATCCTCGTAATTTGTGAACCGAACGTTCAAAATGCCATCCGCATTTCTGGATATGAAGCATTCATGTCCTCTACCTGTGGTGATGTGAGCAAGGTGATTGTATATATAAGATGTGAACTGACGTACGTGTTGCACCTAATCCCACCTCACGACACCAACCAGTACGTTTGTTTAATCGTAAAGACGAAGAAACTTACGTTCACTCTCGTCGCTGCCTACATTGCTCCTTCAAGTCGCTTCGACTCTAAACGACTGCACGACGTGTTATCCACGACACCCGGCCCTACGATCCTCACTGGAGATTTTAATGCTCACCATCCGCTTTGGGGGAGTTTGAAGATGGACTCTAGGGGAAAGAGGCTTGTATCTTTGCAACACAGCACGACCTTTATTGCCTCAACGATGGTAGTCCAACATATTTACGAGGGATTACATACAGCAGCTGCCTAGATTTGACCCTGGATCTCTCGGCGTCTTGAACGAAAAGTGCAATGGTTCTCAGATATCGAATCACATGGCAGCGACCATATTCCCACGTATCTGAAGATCAAGGGGACTATTGAAATACTCCTCCACGACTCTCCAACGAATTGACTGGCCAGCGTTTCGGTCACACATGGAGGAAGTATGTCAGGAAGGAAACCATTCTAGTCTGGAACACGAAATTCAAAAAGCCATGAAAGAGACTACGCGCGGTTTTCAGCCGTTCCCGAAATATGAAGAATTTGAAGCCGAATTGCAGCGACTACGAGCGATTCGCCGGCGGGCTGAAAGAAGATACAGGAGAACAAAATCCATCCACGATCTCAGAGAGGCAAGGCGAATACAAAAGAAGATTCAGCGGCGCATCGATGCGCTCCAATCTCAAAAATGAAAACGATTCTGTGAGTCGTTGGATCCACGTCAGCGCTTATCTCAGATATGGAGGACCGTGCGTAGACTTCGCGTATCACCGCAACAGCGTGTTCCTTTCAAATCTCTCGCTTTGCACCAAGGTTGCAGAGAGATTCAGATTGCTGAAGAATTTTGTTCAAGACTTGCTGGCTTGCAGCCCCAATGTGCACTTACACTATGTGTCACTCCTGCGTCCCGGGACTCCCGTATGGATGTCATGTTTTCGATGGAGGAGCTTGATGCGGCCCTGGCGACTTGCAGGCGCTCTTCGTCACCTGGGCCAGACGGCGTTACCTATACGGCGCTCGGCAATCTTGGCCAGAAGGCGCAACTCGTGCTGCTAAACCATTACAACGAGTCTTGGCGCAATGGTGTGGTTCCACGTGAATGGAAATGCAGCCGCTTGGTACCACTTCTCAAACCAGGTAAATCACCGTTAGATTTGTCATCGTACCGCCCCATCGCTCTGGCCAGCTGCATCGGAAAAATAATGGAAAGAATGGTTTTGACGCGCCTGGAATGGTACCTGGAGAAATACAATGTGTACCCAGATGCTATGGCTGGCTTCCGGCGTGGGCGCTCATCCATAGATAATGTCATCGATTTGGTCACATTTGTTCAACATCAAAAACGTCTGAAACGACTCACTTCGGCATTGTTCCTTGACATAAAAGGCGCCTACGATAACGTAGCACATTATGCCATTATAGAGGCTCTGATTGAAGCCGGAATTGGTGGCCGCACTTTTCAGTGGCTATGCAGCTATCTGACCGACAGACATTTCTTCGTGATGACCGAGGATGGCGCCACGACTCACTACCAAACATTCCGTGGAGTACCACAAGGTGGGGTGTTGAGCCCGACACTATTCAACTTAGTGCTCGTTGGCCTAGTCAGATGCTTGCCCAACACCGTTGGAATATCAATCTATGCTGACGATATCTGCATCTGGGCGTCTGCTGTAACACGACTGCAGGTACGAGCAAGGCTACAAAAGGCAGCTACGTTAACACCACTGTACTTACGAAAACAGAACTTGGAGCTGTCTTCAGAGAAATGCTGCCTTGTTACATTCACTCGGAAGGCAATGAGGCCTTACTCTGTAAGTGTCAATGGGCAAACAATTGCAAACGCACGGAAACACCGCTTTTTAGGGGTAATTATCGACCGCGACCTTTCATGGAGCCCGCACGTTTCATACCTAAAGAAGAGGTTAACGACCATAACACACCTCCTTAAATTCCTCGGTGGAAAATCATGGGGCACATCGGTGCGGTCAATGCTGCAGCTTTATAGTGCCTTATTCCTCGGTTTCGCAAGATACAGCCTCCCGGTGCTAGGCAACACCTGCAAAACAAACCTGCGTGTACTCCAGGGACTACAAGCTCAAGCCCTAAGGACGTGTCTCGGTCTTCCGAAGTGTGCGTCTACGGCGGCAACGATTGTCATTGCGCGAGACCACCCAATATCAACGTACT
The DNA here is from genome assembly GCF_013339745.2 of Dermacentor silvarum. NCBI lineage: Eukaryota > Metazoa > Arthropoda > Arachnida > Ixodida > Ixodidae > Dermacentor > Dermacentor silvarum. The sequence continues at coordinate 73,833,020 of NC_051159.1, forward strand.
TAGCCACCGACGCCCTCAGGGCGCATATTCGACACGTTGCCCGGCTACCTTCCCACCATCTTGCATCTTTACTTACAGAAAGGCCACACACAACTTTCAGTCGTATAATTGCAGCCAATCATACCTCGTTGCCATCGAACTACATGCCTGCAGAAAGACCATCCTCACCGTTATGGTGCCTGCACAAACCTGACATACGCCTCACCATCCCAGGAATCACAAAGAAAGCTCACATGCCGTCATCTGCCCTGAAACAGGCCACGTTAGGACTTTTACATGAGGTTCACAGTGCCCGCGTACATGTTTATGTCGATGGCTCAGTCACACCTACAAGTTCAGCTGCCGCAGTGGTGATTCCAGCAAGATCTGTCAAGATGCAGCTAAAGACGTCACATGTCTCATCAACAACAGCTGCTGAACTGGTAGCCCTCCGTGCGGCTCTTCATTTCATTCTGGAGGAACCACCCCATCCATGGTCAATCTTCTGTGACTCCAAGGCAGCCCTACAGAGTTTACTCTCAGTACTGCGCCATGGATCACATGAGCAGCTCGTCGCAGAGATAAGACAAGTACACCATCGCCTAATTGATGAAGGGCACAATATAATATATCAGTGGTTGCCTAGTCACTGTGGCATACATGGCAATGATCGAGCGGACGCAGCGGCCCGATCTGCTCATGACGGTGTCAACTGCGTTGCCATTCCTCTTTCGAGAGCCGACGCAGCGAAAAAACTTTCCGCGCTTGCGCGTGAGCTAACATTGATGCAATGGAATTCCTCCGATTTCACAAGTGCACGCCTTCATGCCCTGGACCCTAATTTACAGCTTCGTATTCCATTCGACCTTCCACGACGGGACTGCACACTTCTAATCCGTCTATGGCTTGGAGTAGCATTTTCAAATGCGTACTCCTTTCGTATCGGAATGGCCAATAGCCCACTTTGTGAATCCTGCGGGTGCAACGAAACAATCGCACACCTTCTTTGTGAGTGCCCTCGTTTCAACCCGCAGAGAGCAGCTCTCTCAGCGACAATAGATCAACTGGACAAACGCCCAATAACAGAAGGGAACATCCTTGGAAACTGGCCTTCACAAACAACGGCGCGAGCCGCCCTGAAGGCACTGCTGCGTTACTTGAAAGACACCGGGCTCAGTGACAAATTGTGACTCTGCATTGTGTTACTTAGGACGGAACGTTCAGACTATGCAACACGAGAACGCCTTCGCGGACTTCATGACAGTGCCCACAGAAACAGTTCTGTTTTGTGTGCGCGTGTGATTTTCTTGTTTCCTTCCTTTTTGTTTATTCTTTATTTTCACTTATTTTTCTCTCTCTCTCTCCTTTTGCATCCCTTCGCCCCTCCCCCGGTACAGGGTAGCCAACCGGAGATAACCTCTGGTTAACCTCCCTGTCTTTCCTCTACCCTTTTCTCTCTCTCTCTCTCTCTTACAAGGGACCGGGCCATTTTATCTAATTTTTCCAACTACGTGTATGAAATCCGCCGTAAAGCTCCGCGATCGCCTCCTCTCGCCATCTATAGTCGTGTACAACTTTAGAAGGCAGCGGCATTTGCCCCTCAAAGGTGGATGCACACGAGCATGCATCCACCAATGGGTGCGCATTCTAGACTGACGTCATGAGCCGGACGGCCAGTGACCCCGCCGACGGAGGACATGGCAGCCCGCGCTTCCAGTTGGGCCGAATCGCGTCAGCGGGACTATTTCTTTGGTCGCGGTGGAAATCGGCTGCTGCGCTTCAGTGCTCAGGGCGGGGTGCCTTGCCTGTCTCCTTAAGTTATAACCGACTTTTTTTTATAGTTGCGACGCACGAAAGTACGCTGCGCGAGAAACTTCGCTGTGGAGTGCGATCGGAATCGCGCTGAACGGGATTGCTTCTCGGTTGGATTTTAGAAAAAAAATATTTGCTTTCAAGCTGTGGCTGCGGCTCCTAGGCGGATTTATACGGGAAGAATCTATTTCGTGTAATTGTCTTATGCTTCGCTTTCGCCTTTCCGGCAAAACTGCAGCCTCTTTTTTTTTCTGAGTCCTAGTAGAAGCTCTGCTGCGCATGACAGCTATTGATTCTGATTTCGAGTGAATCCGGCTTGGCCTCACTTCGGTTATTAAGGTAATTATATATATTTATGACCTGTGCATGCACACTGCGATATTTCCATCCCCAATAAATGTTGTAAATTATTATGGTTTTTTTTCATGAGTCGCTAGCATTACCTACAGGAAAGAGAAGTGATGCTGAGACACATATCATTCACGTTAATTTCACACACCGTTGATAAAAGACTCTGCCGAAGGGGTCACTGAAATCTGCAAGTCTTTTTCAGTGTCAAAAAAGGGCGCAGAGCAAGTTGTAGCGAGTTGAACATACAGAAACACATTGATTCTCTAGACATAGGCTATCCATATCATTAGAAACAATTGTTAGTTGGCTAACTCTCTCTCTTTCAAAATATCATAAATTTTGTCCTGTGCATACATTGAAATATAATGTATGTGCATGGTGTTCACACTGGAAATTAAAATAACATGTTGAAGTGAAAAAATACGGATGAGGGAGCCGCCGCTGGTGCTTCTAATGCGCTTGTTTTCCTATTGCCAAGATTTTCAGAAATAAAGCGAAATTATGAATAAAAGCCGTGCACGTCGGCGTCAAGAATGATGCAGTTAGAGTTTAGCCACAATGCCATTTTAAGGGAAAATGTAGAGGCAACTCAAAAGAAACCATAAACGACTTAGGTTACAGGACTCTGGTAGTGACATTTTAGGAGCAGGGTGGGGGGGGGGTGCTATGCCCAGAAACTTTGTAGGGGCCGAGCCCCGGAGCCACCCCCCCCCCCCCCCCCGCTGTCGGCGCCTATGGTCGTATAACAATTTATTAATTTTGGTTAAGAAATATAAACGATTTAGTAAAATATGTAGGAGATAATTATAATTGTGTGATAGTGCAGAAAGCACAGTGTGGATTAGGTAAACACGTTCCTTTTTTTTAGATCTACACAGATCCCTTCTGCATGACGTGGTAATGCATGTTGTGGAATTCGAACTAGAAACACGGACAAACTTTAGCTCTCTCAGATTCCCCCTGTTTAAGTAGGTGATATTTACTTAGTTAAAATAAGTAGCTTTACAGAACCTTTTATTCCCAGCTGTTTGGCCAAAGACTTACACTAATAGTTGTTTTTTTTTGTTGTTCGAGGCAATTCAGCATTTTGCTAGTTGAATATATTTGACTCAGGAAATGATGATTTCCTGAGTCAAATATATTCAACTAGCAAAATATGATGATGATACCCGCCGGGGTGGCTCAGTCAGCTAAGGCGTTGCGCTGCTGAGCACGAGGTCGCGGGATCGAATCCCGGCCCCGGCGGCCGCATTTCGATGGAGGCGAAATGCAAAAACGCCCGTGTGCTTGCGTTGTAGTGCACGTTAAAGAACCCCAGGTGGTCAAAATTAGTCCGGAGCCCTCCACTACGGCGTGCCTCATAATCAGAACTGGTTTTGGCACGTAAAACCCCAGAAAGAAGAAGAAGGAAATGATGATGCCTAATGTTTATTTCAGTTTCTTCTGTGTGCTATCAAGGTGTGGTGACGTTGTGGCCAGCGTAACAAGTTTAGAGAACTTGTGTAAAAGTCAAACTTTTTTGTTTCCATCCTTCAGTAGGACAACGTCCATGCACCAACATGTCTGACCTGATTGCTGCGTGGCACTTTAGATGACTTTCAAATTTGAAGTCTCCTCACACTATTTTTTATATTAGCTTTTGTGTAAATCATTATTCACGTCGCAGATGAGGAAGTAGTCGCTGTGTTAAAGATTCCTTGCTTATCAGGCTCGATGGGCCATTTTGAAGTTGACACAGTGCGAGCATAGATGAGATTAGAGCAATTATATTTTCCCTGTACACTTGAAGTGCTGCTATATAGCTGACTCGGCGGCTGTGAATCTACCTCACTGTGTAAACTGCCTTACGTCGTCACTGTGACGTCACTGTTGGTATTGACGTTGTGGATGCGGTCGAAGTTGTTTCTCGCCGACTACCTTATTCTTGGTGCACTACCTTTTGTGGGTGTGTGCCGCGTTTGGTGCTTACCACCATCATTGTTGCGTACGCCTCCTTTGGGCTGAAGACGCTGTTTTCCCGAGCATGGAAACAAATAATTGGACGCATGCACACCGCCATCTTGTCAAGAACAGCTTCTACGCGATGCACATAACGCAATTCTGATCCACTACAGTACTGCTCATCCTGGCCTCCGAACTATACATACACAGATGCCTACAAAGTCTCTGTGGAACGCAAGTCTTTGCACAAAATACCCAGCACTATTGCTGCGCGATAGCTGATAGGCTATGCATGTCTATCAGAAAAAACGTATCAAATGGCCATCTCATCACACGGTACAAGATATCTGATGCTGCGAATTTTATATCGAAATCTTTCATCAAGCTGCCATGGAGAACAGCCCAAAATAAAATGAAATTTTCATTAAATAAAACAGTGTTCAATAGTTTCAGACTCGTTACAAAGGTGACAGTGAATGGTCCAAACGAAAAAAACCCTTTTTTCCACGCCATGTTCTAGCTGGAAATGTTTCAGTGTGTAATTTGTAAATTTTTTTTTTGTGGAAGAGGGAACTGGCCTTTTGCGTACTCGTTCAAGGTACATCAAGTACTGGTAATCCGATGTATATTGATCGACAAAACGGCGGAGGGAACAGCGCCGATGATACATCTTTGTAGAATTTTTTTAGCAACACAAAGAACAAGTAATCTTTAGAAAAACGAGCAGTCAGAAAGCGATTGAAAGATAAACCTCACACATGAACCCCCATAAACAAAGTATAGACATGAAATTAGGAGACACCACGAATTCTGGCAAGACATGAACCAGGTTAACCCGCAAGAGGGCTCGCAATATCGGATGCGAGGTATCTCGAAAAAATAAACACGAGACTAACCGTCGCATGCACATACAAATGTACTAAACCTAGTTCACCAGCACTAATTGCTCGAAAAATGTTATTATGTCTCAGATTCAAGAACTGGAAGACCATTTAAATGTTGAAAAATTATTTGAGGAGGTTGAGGAACGTGAAAGAGAAAAAAATTTCGGGTGCCAAGAACATGAACTTCCATGCAAAACTCAAATGAAGAAAGAATAGTTCCCTCAAAAGTACATTTCAGTTAAATGATTATATGCACCTGAGGGACATGTACGATCAAAAGGAATGTCGGTCGGATTGGTACATGATATTGATGAGGTGTCTAGCTTGCCGTTACTAGTTTTTAGTGCGATGAAGGGTGCTGCTTTATATGACGCATTTATTGTATGCACGGCTCGTTATTCTGCCATTGGTTATGAACATCAGCTGCTCACAATATTGTAAATAGTTCCCGTACGCACACACCATTTTAATAATTGTAATCAATGCAACGAAAGAAAAACTGAGCGATAGCGCAGTGGTTAGCGCGCTCGACTCCCAAATTCACAGTGCTTCACTGCCAGGAGCTGCAATTCCAGTGGAGGCGATAAATAAATTTTCTTTCTTCCCTTTGTGGAAACGGCGAAGCTGGGGATGACTTATGAAGACAAGAATTGACATTGGGGGTCATCGATGACGACAATGGTCATTGGCAGCCGTACAAGGCAAATTCAATTTAGAGCACATGACTGCTGTCTCAGTGAAACGCTCGTGTGGTAGGGTATATATATATATATATATATATATATACACTCCAAGGGTTAATTCTAGTTGTAAGACATAAGTACCCCAGAAGGTGGATGGGAAAGCGGCTCCGCGGTAGCTCAATGGTGAGAGCATCGCACGCGTAATGCGAAGACGTGGGTTCGTTCCCCACCTGCGGCCAGTTGCTTTTTCATCCATTTTCATTAATTTATCATTTCTTTATTTCAATTAGTAAGTACAAGTAATTTCCCCCTGTGTTGTCCTTGGTGTCACTTTTGTTGGCTTCTTATGATATTTATTTATTTATTTAAAAATACCTTACAGGCCCGAAGGGCATTGAGTAAGGGGGGTTTACCTAATACAATGAAAGCACAAGCAAACTATAGGACAGGGTTACAATGCAAGTGAACATCAAAACGCAACGCAACACATCGCAAAATAAACAAAAGAACTTAAAGGATAATGGTTTGATATACGATTATATATATGATTATATATATTCTACATATATTATATAACACACACACATTATATATATATATATATATATATATATATATATGGCAGGAATTCAATTCCGCCCAGCAAGGAACAAATTTTAAAGGATTTCTTATCACGAAAGACCGGCACGTGTCCAGTGATCCCAAGCTGGCGTGAAATATGTTCATTGAAAACAGAGACAGACACTCATTTTCATCGAGGCACACTTCCCAGGCCTCAATAACAGCAAATATTATAAGTAGGCCGCGCGCCACGAAAAAGGTATTGCTGTGCAATAGCTTCAATATTGTTTCAACAGCAATACTGCTGCTTCAAGACTCCGCTGAAATGCGTCTTACGCTCGTTGTGTGTTGAAAGAATAAACCAGCACATGTTGGCATTAGACACATGCACACGCACAGAGAGAGAGAGAGAGAGAGAGAGAGAGAGAGAGACAGAATGCTAATCGCATTAACAACTCCAATGCATAACTTTTATTTGAAAGCAATATTTATGTCAGAGAGAGAGAGAGAGACAAAAAGACGAGCTGTAAGAAATTCAAACCATTTATTGCACAACGAGTGAACATCGCGAGACATCACTTTCAAATGGAAATGTTGCCATGAAGATATCATGAATGTTTCGAAACGTGACCAAATGAATGCGTTGACAATATGTAAAATATATATATATCCTCTCAAATTGTGAAATATTGTACATGCACAAAAACCATGAACACTATGTCGAAAAAAAAAAGGATTGCGAATAAAATACACTTTCACGAGGATTCATTGCTATAAAAACGTGAACCTAATATATACATGAACAGATTAGGAATAGCATCACTTGTGTGCTCGTGAAATGCGCCGATTCAGCTTTCCGTACCCGCAAGTTTAACGAGCATCAAAGAAGTGAGACTGGAAAGCGATGGCTGAATAACGATAATGGACAGCGTGAAAGTGCTTTCATCCACATTGGAGATTTTGGTTAAGAAGCCCAGCAAAGGTGCGAGTCAATATAAATCCGCGTAAGCATCTGCGACAGCTAAAAAAAGTGTCCAGCATTGGCGCAAGCTCTCGCGGTACACTAAAGCTAATTTTTGGCTCCTCCTACGACGGCAAGTCTGAAAACTGTGGTAAGAAAATACTTTTTTTTTATCAAGAAAGCATCAAATGTTTTGTCAATGTGAATGGGCAACACAATTGCATTTTGTTTTGCAGAGTTCTCGGACCAATTGTTGTAAGTAACAATGCACAACACAAAATGGCAGAAAACGACGGCGCAAGCTATAATGTGGCCGAGTTGCAAAAACATTGTGACCGTACAATAAAATGAAAAAAAAAACTTTTGTTGGTCTATGCACAGCAAAACTTAAAATGTGACCGAATGATTCTCTAGACTGAATATCACTACACACACCATAGACAGTGGCCCCTCTTTTTATGCGCTATAACTTGCTTTAGGTAAACAATGGCTGAAGTTTATTTAGCCAAGTTACTAAAGCCGTCAAGCCGACAGTGTGCACAGTGGTACGCATAAGCAGCGGACGGATAGAACCAAGGAAGTTATGCTCTTCGGCTTAGAGATCTGTAGTTCAGCCTACTTGTCTGAGGCCATTGGAAGTGATTAAAATTGAAGTGCATAAAAAGAATGATGTCATGAAACAATAAACAAGCTTAATGGATTTCTCGGTGCCGCAGACATCACAGTACAATCACACGAACTACAGAGATATGTAACAGAACAAGAAAATTATGTGCAATGAAGATGAGACCACGCCGGTAAAAAGTGGCAAGAGAGCGAAGCCTAAAAATGGCCTCCCCATAGCATGCTGCGTCGGACAGACACAATCTCACCTCAGGTTGTGATCCAGCAAATGAGCAGGCTCACAGAGCACCTCGAGTTAGGCAATTTGACACCCGGCTCATGTAGCGTGCACATCATGTAACCCGTACACATGCCAAGAGTAGTTGTAAAACACGTTTCGTCCGATATAAAACAATGTGCAGCTGAAATGTAGCCACAGTATCCTTAGAAAGTTTACGAACAGGCTCCTTGATTTACGACGAGCTTGTACAGGCTGAAGTACTGCGCAGAGCTGTTCGCTGGAACCGAGTACGAGAAGCCAACCTGCAAAAGGGGAAAGTCGCAGCAGATGCGTTAGCTGCTAGCTGGAACGCCGAGTTTATTTCTATTTCTGGCGCAAAGCAACAGCTGGCCAGCAGGAAGCACTTGAAATGTCTTCAACAGGAAACGGAAGACAAATAGATTAAACAACCTAGTGAGAGTTGCTCGAAGAGTACGCAATAAAAACGCGTAATACCATAAAACGTAACATCCGATAACGCTCGAGGCAGTGGTATAGATAAGGTAAAAAGCTAATCAAATTACCGGAAAGCCACTAAATAAAGCTTAGTATTAAGCGAGGCTGCATTGATAAATTAGTCCCGTGACACCGAAAATGTCAATGTTACATTGCGCATAGACTTGATAAGCTAAAGCAGACGAAAGAATGAAAGACGGGTGGAGCCACCATCTAAGGGTTTCGGCGCTTGGCTCCTGTGATGTCATGGACTTTGACAGCATTTGCTGGGGTCTAGTCAAGAAGTAATGTTAAACAAGAATTCTATTGCATTCCAAAGGAATCAGATACTCAACTTATCAAGTTTTGAGTATTACATGCGCATAAAAGCTGCGCAAACACGTGAAAGTATTTTAAATTCATGACGTCCACTGACTGGCAGGCGCCATGGTTCTAGCATGAAGTTCCATGATGAAAACATTGACCTCCACTTTTTCAGAGAGTGACCAACGTTCTCCCTCCAAATAAATTAAACCAGAGTCTTCAAAGAAAATATTTTGCTAATATAAACTGATTTTCCGCTTCTCTTTAGGGTCTCCGATACCTCAAAGAAATTCTGGCTAGTCTCTAAGTCTCAAGTCTCTCTATCCGAGCGAGTTGGATGGAGAGCTAAAACGTCACGTTGTTCGGTGCCCAAGTGAGCAGCTTCTGCATCATGACACATACACCTCCTGGGAAACGAAACCAAAAGTAGTTTGAAGGAAGCTCTTACAGAAAATTAGTTCTGTGGAAATCCGCACAGTGGAGCAAGTTTCATGAATGGAAAAGGGCCTCTATAACTGTCATCTCTGTTCCAGGTGCATGACAATTTTTCCATTTCGACAAAGCTATTACAGTAAATTCTTTAGGGTTACTATTTATGTTTGCCAGTACATTGTCTAAGGTCTAGAGGTCGAGGACCTTATATTTATAACAAAAAGTTTAAATGTCGAAATATGATGTCAGCTGTGCTCTGAAGGCCCATGTGGTACCTACCTGGACTGGTATGCGAAAGTCCAGAGAGAAGGAGTACATCTGGAAGCCCGTGTAGTCGCCGCCAATTTCGGCATCGATGTGGAAAAATGGCAGCACCGGTGACGTCAGCAGAAGTCGCAGCGAGCCGTCCGCATTGTTGCCCGCCATGCTCGGGCCCTTGGCGTACTCGATGTTTAGGCAGAACGGCGACTGCGGGCTCTTGATGATGTGCTGGAACTTGACATCGGCTCTCTTGCCGCCCTCGACCACGGTCTCCAGGTAGCCGGCTGCAAAGACCAACGACCGTTAAGCGAACCCCACACCGCGATGCTTACAACCTCTCGAAGGATGCGAAAAGCTGAGCAAGTTTCATATTTCCCAGATTGCCCGGCGATAGGATGCAATACTTTTTTCAGAGCTCCGACTTCCAATTGTGTGCTCGCGCGTATTGGAGTAAACGTTGCCGCGTGATCGAGCGCTTATGAAATAACGTAAATCTGATAAAAGTATGCACGTATCGAAAAGGCGTGGTCTCTTTAGAGAAGTATATGTGAACATAGCTCTTGTTCGTCCTGTGTTGCTGTACGTATTACGCTACGTGTAACTACCTAAAGCAAACCTCAAAAAGAAAAAAAAGGAAGGAAGCAAAAAGAACCCATTCCGCATGGGCGCAAACTCATAAGAAACTTGTTTGTCAGGTTTTGTCTTAAAGAACACGAAAGAGCCATCCTAAACCAGTTTGGACGGATAAGGTATTGTTTGAAAGCTCTATTTTCGTAAATTTCGCACTAATAGATTTTATATTAGAAAAAGAAATGAAGGTCAAAGTTTCATTTCTTTAGAGCTTCGCACCGAAAGCCCAGCGCCAGTAACGATGCGTGACGTCACGGATTTTTTTTTGTCTTATTTGGGCCCGTTGTGACTCAGTAAACTTAAATTCGGGATTTTACGCATGCCACAACCGCGATCTGATTACGAGGCGCGCAATGGTGGGGGGGGGGGGGGGACTTCTGAATAATTTTTACCACCTGGGTTACTTCAGTGTAGACCTAATTCACGGTACGCGAACGTTCTTGCATTCCGTACCGATCGTAATGCGGCCGCCAGGGTCGGGAATCGAACCAGCGACCTCGTGGTCAGCAGCGCAACGCCACAGACACTAAGCTACCGGGAGGCGGCTCAATAACAAAAAATGTTCTCAAACCTTGCTAAATGCAGTCTTTGGCTCTTTTAGAACACAATCCAGTTCATTTTTACCAACAAGAAATTAACTAGGCCCGAGCAGACCGACACCTAGGAGGTGCTGAGATCTTGATGCCGAGATCTCTATATAAACATGCTGACATTAAAGTCGTGGACCATCCCATGCATACAAGGTGGGCTGCTCCGAGGACGCACATTTCCGACTCCTTTGCTTCTGTGCTGCTAAGGTCTGGTCGGCAAAAACGTATAGCGGCTGTATTTTGAAAGCTAGTTTTGTGTCCTGCAAACTTATTCAGTATATTATGGGGCTGGGTGTCCTCCGTCGGCACCTTGAATTATGGTATCAGCAATTCCCCCCTAAAGCATGCCGCAATACATTACAGTGCCAACCTGTCTGTTGCTCAGCCATATGTATAGCCTGCCCAGCCGTCGCCGAAGCCATGACTGTTTTAAGAGTCCTGAACTAAATTAACAACACAGTGCCAGTTATCAAAAAAACATCGAGCAGGAATTTAGGTACAGCTGACCCATACATCTGTAATTAGACATAAAAGCATGTCTCAAAGAACGTACCACCAAACAACCGCTTCGTGTTGAAAGCGTCCGGGGGATCAGAGACCGTCTCGCACAATTCGGATGTCTCGTTGTTGAAAAGACACGCCCAGATGAGGTGTTTCTTGTCCACGGAGGGTTTAGGACCATCAGGAGTCGTCGGCTCTGAAAAAAAAAGAATAAAAGAAATGTACGACGCACGCAAGCTCTCATGAACATTTTGCCGTGTACATTTTACCGAGAAGCATGCCAAAATCGCATGCGCTAATAGGAGTTCGCACTTGCAGGCTCTGAGGAGGTCATGCTTAGGTCTCGGAGTTCAGAGGCGGAGAGCTCTCACACTGACTTGGCGGCGGTATAAATTTGTTTTCATTTTGATTTTTCTCGCCTGGTTATTGACCCTTTTCGCGGCGATCCCGTGGGCGTTGCCATGTTTGATCACGTGGTCACGCGTCCATTGCTTGCCTCAACTGCCTCCGTGGCCTCCGTGTTTACAATGGGTGTGTATGACTCTGGCGCGGCTTAGCAAACCTCTGTTTCGAGAGATATTGGAGACGTTGACTGGTTGGACGACACGGAGGTTTGGCCACAGCTTCAGAGAACATACAAAAGTGCTTTCGGAGCTGATTAGGCCACGTCCAAACGGCTCAGACAGCGTATATGAATGGTGCTTGCTCTAAAAGCAGGGCTAAATATATATTCCAAACTTTCCGCTCATGAAATGAATCAGGATTAATGTGTTTTGCTCTTCGTTCTTTATTTGGCATAAATTTTGAAGCAGCGGCTTGTCACATTTCTGACTCAGTAAAGTTTCTCGGTGCGGTCACTATCTGATTATTTTCTGCCTAATCGCTCGCGGTTGTGCTCAGTTTCGTTAGGTTAGTTCTTGGTGCTCACAAGGCTTGAAACGTAGCTGTTCTGTACACTCTAATACCTTGTAGCAAAGATGTATTATCGCTAGTAACTCGCTTACTCTCGTGGACCGTCACGAAACATTCAGCTTCGACCATTCGTGCGCTATCGGTGTAGTCCATCATTTATTGTACGTATATAAGTGCACATATACACAAGTGTGCGCTCATTCACTTATTCTTGACACATTCGCGAAAGAGTGGGCGTAAATTTCCATGCCGGTTGGGGTAGATGGGTGTAGATACTGTGCGCAAAACCTACTATGACAGGAAGCGGCGCTACTCCCTTTATCATTGTTTAACGAGCGGTCCTCCCTTTTGCCGACGTACCGAGGCTGACTCCCTTTCTTCGAAGGTTAGCGGATACAACGCTGGAGGAGGAGCAAATGTGTGTATCCTCGAGGAAAACCGCACATCTCGAAGTGACGGAAACACGTACGGACAGTTGCAGAAGCGGACCGCGAACTTGGCCCCATATATTCATTACATTCCTTAATATGCCAGTCCCTATTTTTGCAGCCAACTAATGCACGCGCCTTTAATCCACACGATTCAAACCAGCATGAATGGAGCACAGTGCGTGAGCGAAAACTCAGTTGCAGTTCTGGCAGCTGATCCCACAGAAGTAAGGTAGAAGCGGTAATGGTTTTCATATTCGTGCGCTGTCGCTGAGGCAACGTATGGCGCGCTGCCGTAAGCGCCATCTCGTTTCTCTAGAACAAACTGCTCCACGAAAAGGGTCAATTGAGTGATGCACGACAACAGGTGGGACCCGCGTGGCTTCGACTATCACCCAACGAGGTTGTCTTCAAGCAGGACGTGATCAAGATTGTCGGGAAATACAGAAGCGCTAATGTCGCTTGAACTGAATATTACAAAGAAGCGCTAGCGGGTACATTCTGAAGGCACAGAATTATTCCTCCAACTTCGTCAAGCTGCAAAGCGTGTAAGTTGCTCCTACCCGCTGTTGAGCAAAATTGAGAACCTTGAATTTTCATCATGGGTAGGCGTTCGCAATAAACCTGTGCAATGTGAACGCTTTCGGAACACCACTTGAGTCACAATTTAACAGCACCACCAGAGCTGTGCGTGCACATGCGCTGTATGTTGGAGTAATGCGTTGGAACCATCTACACAACGATACATAAGAAGAGGCAAAGTTGAAAGACTGGGGGAAAAGACAGTGGGCAGCAAGCCAGAAAGAAAGTAAAAAAGTACGAATTTTGCCTCTTCCATCTGTCATCATCGTCAATCATCCTATTTCTCTTGCTTTTCGCCTTGTCCCAGCGCAGTGTACCTGGCTAGAGGAATGTACCTCAGGCCGACCTATCTGCATTTATTCTCACTAACCCCCCCCCCCCCCCCCCTCTTTCTTTCTCTCTTTCTCGAAAGAGATGATTCCAAAGAGCCCACGAAAATACGTAAGAAAGAAGTATCAATATGGCAAGCTTGTTCTGTCAAGCCTCGAATAAATCTGCCAATTTACAAATTATGAGAACATGTGCAGTCGGTGACGAAAGGTTACGGGACACGGACTTTACGATAAGCGTGGGAATTTCTGCTCATCTAAGGCGCGATCTTTAACGGATGATTCTGTTGATCGGAAGCACTATTACCGAATGGAACTTTGAATTCGGGGCTATGTGACAAGACTACGCAGGAATTCAGTTTTTTCCGCAAGTCCAGTGTCCCGCAAGCTTTCGTGTCCAAATGCAATACCATACTGATATGAATAAATATGCGCAAGCGGCCGTTATCAAATGAGTATTGTACACTGCGCATGTTCCCGGCGTTTTCTGTTCCGAAGCTCTAGCCTTTCCGACGGGGAACGTAAATGGGTTCATCTGTCCGCAGCTGAAGCCACAGCTTTTTTCGCATTAGTGCATGTGTCCACAATCTATCTCTATCACGACCGATGAAAATTGATGCATGGAGCACCGTGAACGACTACGTGAACCAGGCATGTGCTGGCTGCGCAATACATAACATGCATAATGGGGCTGTGAGGTTCGTATAAGGCAAACGTTTTGTTGTTGGAGGAAATATAATTACTATAGATAGTTCTAGATGAACGGAAGCAAGCGTCCTGCATACCCAGTAAGCCAAAGTCTGCTAGAACTCAAGCGGTACATGAGCCTCTTGTGCCCTCTAATCTAAAGCTCTTTATTATCTGCCCAATTTCTTTAAAAATTACTTACGTTTGATGGAACATACAACGCTCAGAACACATACGATGGCGCATTCTTACTGAACGTTTCACGTGTTTAGAAGCAAGCTAACAAGCTCCTCCTCAACGCGAAATAATGGCAGATTGCGTCATATGAACTCACTGCACAGTCCCTTGAAGCGTGTGTCAATGTTCTGTTCTTCACAAGAACTCCCACAGCAGGTTCCCTCGGGGCAGTTGGAGCACGCATCACCTTCCTCATACATCTCGGCACCCACGATGTTTCCTCTGCAAGAAAGACCGAAGTCAAGCAAATGTAAGGCAAACTTTAAATCGACTGGTCAAATGCTCAAGATAGGTAGAATGATAAACCATACGTACCGAGCTTTTTTCAGTCTCTGAAACGCCAGAGGTTAAGGTCTAACATCCCTTTCTAGTATTTTTTTTATCAATACCCAAAGAGCGATGACACCATTCAGTTAAGCTCCGGATTTCGTTGTCTTCTTTCTGTTCTTTTCTTTTTTTTGCAAACAATTTTATAATCGAGTGACTTTCCTTTCGCTTCCTTTCAATTCTTCCGTGCAGAATCAACTATAGGCGTGACAGTGCAGTAGCTTCAGAAAGTTTTTTTTATTAAATACATAATTTATTTAGCAATAAATTACGATAAGTGTGAGCGAGCGTTCCCCCTCAATAGGATATCTTGCAAAAATGTTTCAACAATTTTTAAGAAGCCTTTGTTTCCACCTCCATTACAAAGCCATCCATACACTCGCTCTGCTGTCCTCACAGCCAACACGCATATATGTGCTGTCCGGTCGCTTCCTTCCGTGCAAAAACACAAATGGTTGTGCGCCATTTATATTTACAATCATAAGGCAAGGTTAGTTTCTTCTAGTGAAACGACAGAAAAATTTTGTCAGGTAGCATTCGTGATTTTAGGAACGTGTTCGTCAACCTTATCATGCCGAACGAAGTGATATCGAAGCAGGAGTGCGAGAAAAGTCTCCTGTTCCATAAAGAAGGTGCTATGTAGATTAACGCTCCCGTCAACTGCCTGTGGTGAGAGTGTATATGCGAAGGAGGACAGAACAAAACCAAAAAGGTTGCCTTCTGCTTTCCTCTGTTTCCTTGTCTCCTGTTGACGCGCTGTCTGTCGCAAGTGCTCGAGCTATCTAAATGCGTAGCGCTTCATAAGAACATCTACACGGGAACATATATCGCTGCCATTTAATGCTGTGTTTACGCCTCCAGCGCGCAACATTTGTGGGAGGATTAACGCTGACCGTTAATTGACCTATCCCTGTTCACAAACACGACGCCCGTAAGCACTTGTACGTGGAAAGAGTAGCACGCTCTTACGTCCATGTTCAGTGTTGTTGATTTACTTCTTGCGGGATGTATCGGTGACTTCTTTAGCAGTGCTGCCGTTAGTGGTCACATCGTGCCGAGGCATGTTCGCAAAATACGTGTCTAGAAGAGGTTAACATTTGGTCGGCACCGCATAGTGTTAAGGAGACAACATTATAGGCACACTGTTAAGCAGATATTTCTAAAAGATGACAGTAGAAAATGAAAATAGGGAACTGAAGGAAGTGGAATTCGGGGCAGTTCGAATGTAAACACCGCGCGGCACAACTGGAACACTCGTACGTGCACACAATCCACGTGCATTTCAGACTGTTGGGGGAGAGTACACGTTGCGCAATGCCGCATATACAAAAACGCAGGAGTATTCACGTACAAGAAGTGAAGGCGTTGACCCACGAGCCGCTGGCTATTTCTTTCACACGCCCTTATTGTCCATCGCGCTATCTCGTCAGCGTCCTGTTGCAGACTTCTTGCATTTAGTGTCATATACAAACCACATACAACAACATAATAAGGAAAAATATATATACATGGTGAGCAATAATGCGTCCACTGACCCTGGCCCGTAGTCACAGGTGTAGAGAAGGTCGTAGGTGAATGGCGGCTCGGTGGACGGATAGCGCGTGTAGCCGCAGCCAATCTTCCACGTTGTCGCCCACACCATCTGCGACAGCGCAAAGTGAAACGGTGATGAGGCCTCACGATGAGCAACACTAGTGCTCCGGATTAATTATGAACACCTGGGATTCTTTCACACGCCTTTTACGTCTAAGCTAAACGGAAGTTTCTGCATTTCGTCCTCATCGGAACCGGCGACCTCGCGCTCAGCAACAGAGCGCCGTAGTCAATGAGCCACCGTAGCGGGTGAGGCTTAAAACAGAAACGCCAATTCAAGTAAAACGAAATAAATATGAAGCAAGCAAATAAGTAGAATGAGAAAATAAAAGGATACTAGTTTCCACACAATTGTGCCTCGGGATAGCGAGAAGTAGATTTGAAAAAGAGCCATCGCAACCGTAAAATACAAAATATAAGCATTTATGAATTATTGTAACACAAATAAAAAATGTGGCAACTTTGTATTTAAAAGCCCTACTTAAAAATTGTTTGGGATATTAACTGCGGAGGCATTCTTTTCTTCTTGTCCTCAATAGTGCGTGAAATATAAAAATTTTTTTTGTGGCGTGTTCTTAGCTTAGATGACTACTTTTTATACAGTGAGAGCTTTACACCCAGAGTCCAGTGATGAGAGTAAACAAAGACAAAATTATTCGCTTCGCGAGTAAAATCATCGGCGGTGAAAAGGCTGGTAACGCTTGGCGTTAGAAAACGACTGCCAAATGGTGCAGCTGTCTTTAGAAAACAACGGACTGGACCAACCGTAGAGCATAACTACACTTAGACGAAAACTCTACATAGCATCCACGCAGTTGCCGAGTCCACGCATGCGAAACTGCCGAATCGATCCATGCCGAGCAGCAAAGGCGGTGCCTTTGCGATTGTCAATTTGTTGCCCAGATTTTCCTCTAGAATTAGTTACTGTAACTATACGGGGTGGACAACACCAGCTACATAAAGAGCACGCCGAGTCCGAGTGCACCCTTGTTTACAAACACGCCACTGCTGCCGCACAACCGCCTTGGCGCGTTGGAGTCTGTAAGCGCTCTGCTTTGCATTACGGCTAACACTCAGTAGATGGCGTCACCGCTCCTGTTGAAAATGACGACACGAACGAGGCGCTCCGTTGACTCGTAGACCTCGTGCTGGCATGTGCACCAGGAAGTTTCCGTTATTCGTCATTTGTGGACAGCTAATGACGCATGTTCACATTAATAAGACAAACATAAACAACCGCCATACTAACATCAACAGGCACACGCCTGCTTAGTGAGGATTAACTGAGGACACAGCACCTTGTCAGCGGTGTCACAAAGCACGTGGCAACCTACATTTGCGGTGTCAACACCGCACATGCACTATAGGAATGCCTACCATCACCTCTACCACACTCATAGCTGAGTGGCTGGCTGAAGCCACTACCTTTCGGGGACCAAGTTTACCTGGCGGAATTCGTCAGAGGACCATTGCTATTAACGCATAACCTTTATAACTGATAAAGTGTCATCTCTTTCTACGCAATGATGCACCGCACGAAATACTGCCTTTATGCGCCCTGCGTGCACGTGGGTACGACGTTCTGCATTGAACCGAAACCATGACATCTGTCCGCACGAGTGTGCATTTGCCTACCTGCGTGAAATGCCCAGTGGGAAGGTCGAACTGGAATGGAGAGCGTGAGGCGTTGGAGAAGAGAGACACCTCGTCATACCAGCGCCGCACGCAGCTTTCCCAGTTCGGCTGTGGATTGTATCTTGTGGTTCTGTCGAGGCACAGGTTTTGGCCGACGGCGGGAAACTTCTCTGCAAATGTAAGAGAATTGAATGAATTGACGAAGGGCGAAACAAAGTTATTGTACCCTTGCCATAAGAACTTTACCGATAGCTCTTACGTCTTCATTCGCCAACAGATCGCTTTTGTTCCGAGCAGCTCTTCGTGGAAGTTTAAGCTTGATCGCCCATTCTACGTGACAAGTGGTCGCAGCGTCGTGAAAAGTAGGTTTAGGGCGATGCGCTTTGCGACCGAATTCCCTTTCGGCACTGAGCCCAATATTTGTAATGACATCATTTTCGCGTGCTATAAGGGCGTGTTAATACGTCCGATTGAACAGAATGAGCGCTGCTATACCAGCCGTACTTGGCCTGATGCGCGGGACTTCACATGTATGCTGGCAGGCATCAATGCTGTTATGTTTATCACCGACGGCATGCAAAAACTAAAACGTGAACTCTTTGAGCCCGAATGAGCGTGGATGAAGCGTAGAATGCGCGCGCACAACGAATTGGCAAGCACTAAACTGAAGAGGACGATTGCCGGGTTTGCTTTGGTTACCACTTGATTTTGTTAAATTATTGCATCCCAGCTACCTGTCTCTTGTGCGTTTGCAGTCATGCTCAGTGCATACCCTAGGCATTTTTAAAAAATTCCAATGCTGACTCGCAACGTTTCTGATAGATTGCTCAGATACTGTGAATTATAGCAAAAGTTCCCAAAATAATGTAAAAGTCTCTTAAAACGAATTCGTCGCATTGCCAAATTCCAAAGTTGCCGATGAATATAAGCTGCGGAAATTTTTTTTATATAACCATACTTTCTGGCCATCCATGTTTCGACTGATCAGTAGGATTCACCAATAATGAGTAGGTATGACAGTGATAAGTCCGCCGTAAATTTCGGGAACATTTAGTTACTGGCTGCGCCGGAGCTGAATAGATGAAAAAAAAAAGAAAACGAAATGAAGAAGGCAGCAGGTCACTGAGACCCAAAGTTGTGCTACAAACTTCATTTCAAACGCGCACTTTTTTGGAGAGTATGAGTACAGGGATCAGTACCCGATTCCTGGATGTAGATGTATGTGCATAGCGTCTCTGACGCTACAGAATTTCACTTTGCTAGATCCAGCTTGTGTGACCAACCAACGTTATTTCTTTCTCATAATAATTTTTAGAAGTGTATACCCAAAATCTTTAATAACAAGTTGATCAATTCTTTAAGCATGCCATACTAAGTAGTATTTCGCCAACTCACGGAAACAGTGCAAGAGAAAAATAATACCACCGGTGGGTGATTTCTAAGTGCGCCGTACATTAAAAAATACCGCTCTGTTAAGATTACCAAACTAGAAGATAAAAATGAGCTCTGCGCTAAGACAGCCGGCAATATTTCATAGGTGCCATTATTCTGTGCACACATTTACATTTTGTATATTCTCCCATGTGAGACATTCGTATCGTGTGTTGCAAAACAACTGCCAAGAGCTGTGAGGGATAGAGGTTAGGCTAAGGGGTCAGGGGGCAAAAGAGTTTGAGGAGGTGCACGTTGAAACAGACTGTGCCCGACTGTTTCAACGGAATCTAGAAGAAGATCCAACTCAAGGCTTTCGTCCTGCGACGTCATTATCATAATGAGACGCTTGCCCGTACTTTTGCCATAGCTGCATCTTGGTGGGCAGCATTAAGCTGAAGACAAAGTGCGAACACAAAAGCGAGAAAACAAATGAGGAGGCGACGCGCACAAGCGCTATTTCAACAAATTTTCATTGGAACCAGGACAGCAAATATGTGCCTTGCCTGCTCTGTCCTTGTCTCGTTATTGATATATTGCTCTGGCGCCATGCACAAACAAGCCCAAAGTGTTCGCGTCATTATTGAGCTTTCAGTCGGGGGTGAACAAGTTGCTCACGTATGAATCGTTTTGCCCGCTGCGATTAGGCAACATTGACAAGGTCATATGTTTGTTGCGCACTTACCCAGCGATCGGCAAGTCGGGCAGTCGTGCTCGAACTGGCACAGGTTAGCATGCGCCTGGGCCACTCTCGCCAAGTCATCGTCCCACTCCTGCGCAGAACACGGTAGAGGTCTCAAGTAAGGAAAAATTTGTAGAAATTTCGGGCGCAGACATAGTCGAGATGCAGAGGCACTGCTAGCCGGGAGGCGAAAATTTCTGACAGAAAAAGTGCAGCCAGTGCAAAAACTGGTAGCAACCTCTGTTATTCGTACGTGTCACTTCACTTTGACCAATGCCTCTTAGTACCCTATAGTTTCACATAGTAGCGACCTAAACAAAAATAGAAGAAGAAAAACAGTGCTCTATCAAGTTTCATGACGAAAGAAAAGGACAGAAATGGTTTTTCGACATCGAGGTAGCATTGGCATCCTAAATGTAATAGCAAATGTTTGATAAGCAGAACCCATATATCAGTCGATCTTACGCAGCATACTATTTGAGGCGGACAGAACTCAAATGCGCCTTATAAGTAACGAGCATTGGAGAGAGGAAACGCGAAAGCACTGTTTACGATCTGTGTAGTCATTAAACGTAGAACCCAGAATCAATAGAATCACATTAGACAGAACCACCTTTTTTCGCTATGTAGACGCGACGTGACAGACTTTTTTTCAACGTCATTTGGTATTTACCATCCCAGCAGCCCGCACCGTAGTCGGCATCAAAGTTGGCACAGACCTCCGGAGGGGCGTATATTTTTTGTCGGGAACCGCCGCCGTCTTGCATGGCCACGAGGTCAGCTTGAATCAACGGATTCCCGCTTCTTGGTATGAAGTCACGCGCTTTTGCCTTCAAGGACGTGCACCTTGTGGGCCTCCCCTAAAGACCTCACGCGAAATCAATGTAGCACATGCGATTATGTATGTGTACACCTCATTGTCCTTTCTGTAGAATATTTCAAGATCGATGAGTAGCAAAGTGCATTTATAAAGGGAACGTCTAAACAGCAATAAAGTAAACTTAACTGCGACACTTGCTGAAGTTAATCAGAAGAAGGACTCTTCTGCAGCCCCGTATCCCTTCAGGTCATATCTCAGCTGCAAATGTTCCCTTCAAGAGCCGACCATACTATACTGCGATCATTCAAGAAATGATTTTCTCTCAGCTCAACCATCCATTTCAACTAGCACTGACAAAATAAACAAAGTATTAGGAAATCTGATCCCCTCACTTGACAAGCCTACTCCTTAAATGTTGATTTCCAGTGCCAGTTGCCTTCGAGTACTGGTCCTTCTAGTTGGGAATTCGCGTAAAAACAAAGTGGCTGATCCGACTTTATCCGAGGCACATTAATTGTCGTCGAGAATTAGCGTTCTCACAATGTACGGAACCAAAAGAGTTGTTATTTAGGACTTGCATATTTACAAAGACTCCTAAGTGCTGGGAATCTCCAACCATAGTAGTGTACGGGTGCTTTGGGTGAGCAAGTTGTATTTGCTTCCGTAAGGAGCTGTGCGTGTTCTTTGACAAGGGCGTTATGCGGTCTTTCCGGACCTACAGGGCGATAACGGGAACGAATGCGCAAGCAAGAGTTGAGGCTCTCGGTTTTGTCAGTGCCCGCATTCCGAGGCTATCACTGACCGCCTAGCGCTTCCGGGAAGGGCCCCGAGAACCTTTCCTCTTGTTTCTAACCAAATAACACTGCGCCGTTACTGAATTGACGGGTTAAAAACGCTTTGTGGTGTTCCCAGACGCCTTGCAGAGAGTGTACATGCATGTTTCTAGAAACATGAATGTACAATCATCATGGCGCGTTGCGCCCTCGTGCGTAATGCTAGCCCCGACGAAATAGACAAATGAAAAAAAAAATTCTGTGGTATTACGTGCCAAAACCACGATCTGATTAGGAGACGCTCCGTAGTAGGGGATTGAGGATTAATTTTGACCACCTGGGGTTCTTTAACGTGCACCTAAATCTAAGTACTCGAGCGTGTTTTTATTTCGCCCCCCATCAAAAGGCGGCCACCGCGACTGGAAACAAATCCTGTGACCTCGAGTTCAGCAGCGCGACGCCAAAGCCACAATAGGTTACCGCCAGTGGGCCGACGAAATGGACTAAAAGGTTAGTGCACAAAGCAGTGCCCTTCCGGATTGATAACTTACCCAGAGAGAGCCGTTTCTGAAAAGCAGAATCTGCAAAAGCTAACTTTGAACTTTACGGCGAGACGCAGTAAGAGATTGCCACTATTTTACTACTTCTACATCAGCGAGCAGTCACCACAGTAGCGGAAGGAAGAAGAAAAGGAAAATGTTCATGAAAAAAAAAATGACAGCACCTATGACCCAAACGAACACACCACTAAATTTCAAGCTGCAAACTCAGTTTCAAAGAGTAACCGGGTCTAACAAAGACGAATTGAATTAAGCATTCAATAATGAGGAGAGGAACTTTCATCGTACACCGCCTTGATGAAAACACCGAATAAAGCAAACACACGGTGCGACGCTCATGAACGCACTGATGTCAAGAAGCCGTTTATATTTTAGTAGAGTGCAGCAGTAAATCAGACAGCAACCGCTACCGTGCATATGGATCTCGGAATGAACCGCTTTTAACGTTCACACAAATCCTACGAAGGAAAATACCATGGTCGCCAGCTCACAAAGAAAGCACACCTCGAAGTGGCGAGCCCATCCCAGTCGGCGCATTGTAAGTGCGGGGGGCGGAGGCATCGGAAGTATACTGACAGGCGCGCCAAGGTCGGCTTACGTCACAGCGCGCATTGTGCCGAGTCGCAAAACACCTTATGAGGAAATCGAATTGCAGGCTTCGTATCACGCTTTGTCGTCTGGCTGCAGCCGCACTCTGTGACACACGCAGACCTCCCCTGGCTCACATGCTTGCGAGCTTGCGCTCGAGCTTGCCAATCTCGAACCGTTCAGACTCTGATATTGCTGCGAACCGTGCTGCTTGAGAAGCCATTAGGCCTAATAATCCCTATTTCTGCTGCGAATCACCACGACGCTGCACTTCGGTGGCAGGTGTTCCTCAGCTTTCGAACATGGGAATTGTACGCTTATAGTTAGAGATGACGACGCTTGCACGAGGTAGATGCTTATATCTTGCAAATGATGCAGTGGCGAAGTTGCAGAAATGTAAGCAACGCACTAAAAGAACGAGGAAAACAAGTAACTTGATCGCACTAGGAGTATGTAAACTTGTTAGGCACATTTCAGAAGACAGCTGAAGGAAGAAAGGGCTGACGTGTGACGGAAAATTCTCGAGTATTGTTTCATCAGCGATCTCCTTTTCCTCCACGTGGTTAACATCATCTTGCAACGGATGCGACAAAGCGAGCCTATAACGTGCGAGCTGTTCATGCTAGAAACGTTACAAAGATTACAGGAGGTTAAACCCTGCAGCAGCAAGAAGTCTGCTAGCAGTCTCGCATTCATGGACACTTCAGATCACTGCGTGGCAGACAGTGTAGCAATCTGCTTTGCCATGTCCAGGGTTCGTTGGGTTAAAAACAAAATGTGGGATTTGACTTTCAGAAATTGCACAGTAACGCTGCAGTGGAGGGCACCGGATTAACTTTGATTTCATGACGTTCCTTAATGTGTACTCAGACACATGATAATTTTTGCACTCCCCTCCTCCGTCCTCTCTCCACCGAAACGCGCCGTCCTATCCCCGAATTGAACTCACGACCTGAAGCTCAATAGCAGAACGCAATATCAAATGAGCCACCGCGGCGTGTGTTTAGTAAGAAATAGTAGTACGATCGGTAGCCGACGAAAGCTGAATCGCCTTGCGGTCACGAAAACTGCTAAAGCTCAATCGTCTGAAATGGTTCGATTTGGTCAGAATTGTTTCCCGAGACACAAAATGAGCATGTTTCCTTACCATCTCGAGCATGTTTGCTGCCGCAGGCATGTGAGTCTCGTTTCCGCCGGCGATGAGGCTGCGGTAGTGATTGTGTAGCTTCAGAATGAGCTGCTTGACGTTGTCGTCGATGCCGGCGACCTGGATCTGGCATGCGGGCTCCTCTCTGCACATGGTGTGGTTCTGGCTGAAGCGCAAGAAGGTCTCGCTGCACTTGGACGCTGCAGTTGGTGCTGCGGTGGAGGCTTCGGTGGACGATGCAGTGGACAGATGCAGTGGATGCTGCAGTGGATGCTGCAGTGGATGCTGCAGTGGATACAAGAGTGGATTCTGCAGCGGTTGCTGTGGTCGGTGCTGCTTCCCCCTCCGGGACGCCACGCAGTAAAAGCAGCAGCAACACGCATCGCACGAGTGGCAGCCGCGCGACAGACATCCTCAGTGGGCTGCTTGCCTAATCCGGGCCAACTGAAACCAGAGAAGAAAAACGCTGATTACAAAGAGCTTCGCTTACTACCACCACAAAAGCTTTTTTCCTAATACCAACTGTCTAGCCATTTTCATTTCCCTATTTTGACTTTGTTCTCCTGTTGCAACGTTTTTGTATTAAGTGCAATAACTTCATAGCTTTTCCGCGATTATGTTTCCCGTATACAAAACGTGGAGATAGAGATTTACTATCAACTACGTATAATTTTGCCAAGAACAACACAAGAGAGTACGGAATTATTTTATACTGCAACAGTTTTGTCTCAGGAGTAAAAACACGCTGTGTTTATAAGATGCGCCATGAGAAAACAGTTTCTTGAACAGCTAAACATTCATTTTACGTCATTCGTTTGGAGGCACCTGTTGCCCATTCAGAACATGATTTCATATGCATGCTGTATTGCGACAATGCCAGCCGCAGTTGGAGCTGCAGCTCACCTTTAATGCTCTGAGCCCAAGAATGTAGATTTACGCCAAAACCTTGACAAAATTTTGTGTAGAGCAATCATTTTAGTACATGCACGTGCTTTACACAAATCGCCAATAGTTTCTTCGTGAAACTTATCGCTCACATAAATAAATCGCGGTAGAAAAACATCGTTATAACCTTAGCACTGCTTACACCACCCTAATTCAAGTTTTCAATGTTTGGTGAAGAGCTACAACTGAAGGAAGAAAAGCACAAACACGCAGTGACAGGTTAACTTCTTGGTGAGGTGTGAACGTAGCTCGTTTGTGCAGTCCCCGAATGGCATCACTTTCTCCATGCAACACTTCAAGTCTATGAAAGATATTTTACTTTTTTATTTTCTCTCTTTCTCTGCTTTTTGTTTATGTCTCCTTCTGCTCTCCCGGTTAACCTTCCCGCCTCTATATCTCTTTCTCTGAGTTTCAAATGTCGTATACGCGCTCTACTGTGTATGTGCCAAGGCTACCAGAATTACGGTTATGAAAGCAAAACTGCTGTACGGCTCATAAAGCTGTGTAGAGAGATAATGCCTGGCGGAACTTCAGCGGCTCTTTGGTTTCAAGGTTGCTCCAGCGAGAAAAGCTTCATCTTGTAGTACACGCAATCGTCGCTGGTTTAGCATGCGTTCTAAACATCATCACTCAAGTATGCCTGCATGTTTACAATACGGGCCAAAATACGCATTCTAAATATATTCAGTGCTGGCGGTCCACCTGATAAGTATATCACAACTCGTTCCTACTATTTGACCAAATATCGCCTACTCGCGCTGGCAGGCTGGGCACCTGCGTCGTCGGCGACTGGTTGGAAAACACGGCATTCATAACACGTGCTCACCATGCTACTATACAAAATCGTGGGCAGCGCCTTCATAAAGGTTGTATTTAGTGATTGCACCTGGAAAGCCACCCGTATAATACCGCAGTCCCACGTTCGTTTTCAATTACCCGTGAAATCAAAGATCAATGAAATCCGCGAGCCCCATTGGCTTCCTTCTGCGATATCGCACAAAGGAGCTAATTAGGCAAGCGAATTTCAATGGCCTTTGGTTTCAATGATCAGTGATAGTGTGTGTGTTTGGGGGAGGGGGGGGTTACGGAATAACAAATCGATGCTAAAGCTTGGAATGTTCACAAAATTAGCCAGCGTAATTTTGCTTACTCCGCAAGCATTCCTATCACACGCGGATGTCGCGTTTTAACACCTCGCTGAAAAGCCCGGTCCAGCTACTCACATGAACGGTCGCCACGCTGCCTCCGACGCTCTCTGCCTGCCTAAAATTGCCGTCTTCCGTTCTTATCTGCGAGTCGCAGCTATGCGGTAACAACCAAAGGAGGCGCACTCGTCGCCTCGCTGATAGGACGCGCGCATTTTCTAACGCGAGAGGTCGATAAAGAAGATAACCCAGCGTTGTGCCAGTTATAAATACAACAAATAGTGGCTGCTTTCTCTGCCCCACAATCGATATCGGAACTCCTGTTACGACCTATACCCGTGACGCCTCTCCTTATATGAGTAAGGGAAAATGAGTGCGTAGTGTCCTCTTTACGTTACTCACACCTGTGAACGGATATGAGTAAAGCAGTGAGTAACTAGAGGGTTGAGCACTACTTTTCGGCAGCGCTAGATATCAGTGGCAGTATCATCACAGTCTGAAAGTGGTAAATCGTTATGCTGACATTTATCGTACAATAAGCCAAAAGCCACCGGTGCTAACATATGGGGCAGAAACTTGGAGGTTAGCAAAAGCTTGAGAACAAGTTAAGGTCCGCACAAAGAGCGATGGAACGAAAAATGTTAGGCCTAACGTTAAGAGACAGGAAGAGAGCGGTGTGGATCAGAGAACAAACGGGGATAGCCGATATTCTAGTTGACATTAAGCGGAAAAAATGGGGCTGGGCAGTTCATGTAATGCGTAGGATGGATAACCGGCGGACCATTAGAGTTGCAGAATGGATACCAAGAGAAGGGAAGCGCAGTCGAGGACGGCAGAAAAATAGGTGGAGGGATTAGGTTAGGAAATTTGCAGGCGCAAATTGGAATCAGCTAGCGCAAGACAGGGGTAATTGGAGATCGCAGGGGGAGGCCTTCGTCCTGCAGCGGACATAAATATAGGCTGATGATAATGAAGCCAAAAGATTCCGTGTCTAATTGAAGTAGTGTGGGGCGCATGTGTGCCACATGCACTATTTCAGTTGGAAATAAACTGTCACACAGACATGCCGGTAAAAAAAAAAAAAAAAACTACTTTATGACGAGGTGTGCAGCTCATCACAGAATGACAGTGGACGCCTCGTCTGCCTGAAGTCAAACGAGTGTACAACGCTCCTGAACAAACCAACTTTGCAATCGTGGGGGGTGGGGGGGTATCGATATGCCACTAAGGTCTTCACAGTAGCCGGGGGCTGCTCTTCCCATTGTTCTATGTTTGAGAAGAACCACACAAGAGACTTGTTACGAGCGCTAGGCTCGCATCCTATCCGAGGTGTTTTTGTTTGCATGCATTTTCACAATGGAGCTCCTGGCCGTGCGAGACGACTACAGGGAAGTACAATAACGATAAGACTACCTTGATGCAGGCGCGACTTGTGGCAATATCCCAAGGGAATGAATGAGCCAGAAACAAGCTTAAAACGAACTTTGCATTCATGGCAAAGTGACCATGCGCAAAACGCGCAACCATTCCAGGCGTTCTTCTATCCGCGTGGAGCCATTCAGTCTTCAGGAAAAGTAGCATTCCGACGTCTTATCCTTCTTGCCTCCCACGGCTATTTATTCATTCGTTCATTCGGCCAAATTGATAACTAAAAGACCGGGATCTACTACGCACACAATGACTGGCAGCGTTTCCAACAGCCGTGGTGGGTGCGTTCACCCTGACCTCATGCCGAAGAAAAATAGAAAAAAAGTCCTAGCACTGACGTCTCGGTGCGCGCAAAAGAGCTAGTGCAGAATTAGGCAGAAATTCACACTTCTACTGAGCACCTTATTAGCCTACTGTGACCGTTTTTTGACACATCGAATGTTAATGTTAATACCTATAGTACACGCATCGATAGGTATCACGTACGCTTTTATAGTTCTTTAAGCTAACTCTTATCGACAGCAAGTGGCCTCACGCAGGTTCATAGAGCCTTCACAACAATGTTCTTGCTGTTAGAAGACTCGAAGAGTGTGTGCGTGGTAAGAGGCGATGAGGGCAGAGTGTGAAACACAATCCCGGCAAGGCTGAACTGCTTGAAACCTGACAGTCAACCAGCTGTACGGGCAAACAAAAAGGCACGACGCTGGCCCTACATTTTGTTTCTAAAGAAATACATCTGCACGATAATAAACCGGGACACGCCTACGGGCCATTCATATCATTGCGACTCTGACGCACGGTGCCTCGGCGACGGAGCGATATTTCCGCTCACCGACAATCATCACATGGCTCGGCAGCATTTCTTAGTGACTGAGAACGTCCACAGAGGATACACGCCTACCTGATCGCGTGTAATGGCAGGGGAGGGCTTCCGCTGTGCGCGTTTCGCACGAGTAACTGATGGCTCGAAAAGAACAGCTCTATATGTTCCGTATTAAGGTGCGATTACGGAGTGAAAGAAAACCCCGGGAGCTCAAGCTTCGCAGAAACAACCCCGAACCACTCGACGCGCGTGTCATTCGAGACAGAAGAAACCGTGAGTTCGAAGAAGTTACTGCTCAAAGGGGAACATGTTGTTGGGTGCTTACATCAGTAAGTATTTTACAGAGCGTGAAGGTGACAATTACGGAGAAAAATAAAGATAACAGTGTCGCCATAAGGGCGAATCAATGAATGAGATAGCAGCATGTTAGAATACTACACGACGTGTAAGACTGGGAGCTGTAGTGGTGGTGTGAATTGAACTAAATGTAAGCTAAGTAAGAACGAGCTGCTGTGCTAGGGGTCCTCTTTTTGACTCCTGCCTTCGGACAATCTCATTTATATGTATTAATTAAAGCCCACGTCTTTCTTTGCGACTTTACTACCACTTTTACGTATCGTGTATGTTTCAAACTTCTTTCCTGGGCCGACTCAGGAGGAAGTGCACAGCCGCGCCTAGAAAATTGGCATCATTTCAAGTTTTGAGCTCTGTTATTGTATCGCATTTTAAAATTTAAGTCTGAGAAGATTTAAGATGAAAGGCACGTGCTGTCGGTGTTTTGTTTCATGACATTCGTTTGTGGGCTGCGATTCTCAACATTTTGAGGAATAATTTTGTCAAGAATGTAAGACATGATATGAGCAACTTTAGTGATAGAATGGTGTGGAAATATAACCCGCATATGCCCCATGTAATAAAGTAGGCGTGGCATATAGCATACATATGCCTAAATATATATACTGAACCTCATGGCGACCGCGAAAATTACCTATAGGATATCCATATAATTGCTCTCACAATAAAATAAACAAAAAAAGGCATGTTAAAGGCAGTTTGTGCAAGCATTGTATTCGACAGATGTGGCAAGAAACATATCTCAATATGTGCAGACACCACAGCCACATCGCACACACATTGCGCAGGACGTTTACAAAAACCCGCGAAACGAAGCAAAAGAATTGAAGCTCGACTCAGCGCTATACAACACAATAGAAGACCCGCCGCGGTGTCTCAGTTAGCTAAGGCCTTGCGCTTCTGAGCACGAGGTCGCGGGATCGAATCCCGGCCGCAGCGGCCGCATTTCGATAGAGGCAAAATGCAAAACGCCCGTGTGTTTGCGTTGTAGTGCACGTTAAATATCCCCCAGGGGGTCAAAATTAATCCGGAGCCCTCCACTATGGCGTGCCTCATAATCACAAATGGTTGTGGCACGTAAAACCCCAGAAAGAAGAAGCACAATAGCAGTCAGTCTGGCTTACGCATGGCGTACATTACTTGTTTCTTTGATGCGAAACATTTCGAAAAATTCACGTGCTGTTCAGTCTTTGTTTCTGCCCAAGAATATTACATTATGGAATATCGGCCGAGAAGTACAGGTTTCATGGTGCACAGAAAGACAAGTGGTGAAGTATTCGGATTATTAACATGTTTATTGATTCGGTGATTCGGTAATTAACGCAGCAGCCAGCTTGCCGCACACAAGTTCCAAAGGCCCGGGGATTTCATATACCACTCCCTGTGGCGCGCTGCATGGAGCGCTTGAGTTCACAGGCTATCTCTATATTACATGTATCCGAACGTGGTATGTTTCTCGGCTCTGAACTATATAAACAATGCCGACGCGCGTACACAGAGGATGTTTGGCCGGCAGTTGCGTCACGCGTGATTGGTGGACCGTTACGGGGCACGCCAGAGCACTGACACTGTCGCTCGCGTCATCAGCAGAGAATACAATACGAGACGACGCGCTCTGTTCCATACAGCCGAAGGTAAACTTTGCCCCCACTAGTAAACGTACTTAATCGTTTCCGGGTTTTCTACGTTTCGTTTGATGCTTTGTTTTCAGAGTAAATCGTAATGGACAGACGTCACGTCCCAATTTGAAGGACACTAAGCTTGCACTGTACGGAATCTATGCCGCCTACATCCCCTATGGTGTCGCGAACGATTTTTCTATCTATGCCCCGGTGGCTTCTCAAGTGATGTCAGTAGAAGTTGCAGGTTTGCCAAATTTACGTTGGTAAATAAGCACGGTTGGGTTGAATAGCGTATCAGGGTATGCCCATATGACTGGGTATGCCCATATGCAAGCTACATAGCTAGTACAGCCGCCGTTAGTGGTCGTCATTATGAAGGCGCCAAAGAACAATGAATGGCTTCAAACTCTACGTGCGCGATAACCGATATGCCTCGTAAGAACACCAGGTTTGAAAAAAAAAATCACTGGAGCATCACTTTTTTGCCTATTTTTTCAACAGCACAGTTATACCCGTGTCTCACGCGCACACTTGGATGGCCTTCCAGTCGACGGCCTTCGAAACGCTGCAACTCTATCGACTCAAAGAAAATGTGGCGCTGCTACAGTTGACAGTTGACAAGAACTTTATTAAAAGGTCCTGAGGAAAAAGATTGGGGGAGCCGAAGGCACCCCAATCAAGTTGGTGGCTCCGCCCATGACGGAACCGGGAGCTGGTGACTCTCGGCGACGTCGCGGGCCCTCTGGACGGCCTGTCGTTGATGCGTAAAGTCCGCGCTTTGCAGTAGGGCGTCCCACTTGGACTTGTCGTGAAGATCAGAGCCCGCGTTGGACGGGCACAGCCAGCGCTGCTACACGGAAATTTTTAAAGGCCGTTGAGTGGTTCAGGTGTTTCTCGGAAAAATTGTGTGGCGCTGCGAATCTTTATTTTCGTTTTCATGTCCCCAAAAGCTAAATAATATTAAATCCACTTAAATGCACAAAACTTTCTTTGTTTTTGTTTAAACATTTTAGTAAATTGTTTATACATTGTTAAAAACGTATGTTCAATTTTTAAGTTGTTGAGTAGCGAAACTGTAGCAACGTTTTATTTCGCCGCTCGATGCGGCTGCCGTTGCTCAAAGGCCATCGGGGTTTCGATAGAGTCGTAGGGTGCTCCGTTGACGCGATAGACTATTGAATCGGCGGCCTTCGAAACCACCCGCGTAGCAGCTCGAACTCAACCTTTGAGTCAATGGGCTATCGGTTGGACGGCCTTCCAAACGCCCGTGTGACACGTGTGTTAGTCTTACGGCATATTATGGTTAAATGAATGCGTGCAGTCCTTTGTGAAGAAAATGCGTAAGTGGCCCGCGGGACTTACCGTGCATAATTAAATGTTCGTAATCTGGGGGCTGGTACCATCCACAATCAGGCGCCTCTAAGCACTTTCTCTCTTGTGACCTTTTCCCGTGGACACAGTTGCAGCTTACCCCACCTCTAGAGCGAGCATCCGCTCTTGAGGTGGGGGCAGAACACATCGCAGGGTCTTCAGGTGCTGGGCCCCAAGCACAATTTACGAAAGGGGTAAGGGCCACCCCAGTCTTAAGTCTCCGCATAGAGACTTCCTCCACAGGAGTTCGATTACGAGGAAGCACTTACTGAAAATATACACCGGTGCTCCTTGGACGAGTGCAAAGTTAAGAACTTCCATGACCGTGTCTTCTTAAAATAAGAATGGTAATTTTAACTGAATCACCGGTATGTAACACCTAAACGCAAGTTGGGAGTTATGGGAGACATTGTAGTGAGGGACACCCGACTGATTTAAATTATCTGGAGTTCCGTAATGTCTACCCAAAGTAGGTACACCAGCATTTTTGCAATTAGGAATGGAGCTTCTATACACAATTAGTTGAAGGTGCGTGCATTTTGTGTACAAAGATGCGATTACTCTTACAAAAGTAAAGATACCATTCTGGTGAACGTGAAAAAATTTTCACTCCTGTGCGGCCATTATATTTTACACCAGCATCCACCAGTGGGCAATTGCTTCTCATTAAACATTGCTAGGGTTTAACGACACCATTATTGTTTTATGAGGGACAACGTCGAGGAGGGGCCTGCGGATTATTTGTGAGTACGTGGAGTGTAACGCACACCTACATCTAAGTTCACAAGTTCTTGCATTTCTGCTGCATCGAAATGCGGTCACCGCGGTAGGGAACCGAACCTGCGACCTCGTGCTCAGCAGCGCAATGTCTTAGCCATTCAGCCAGCGCGATGGGTTGTTTTCCACGTTATGTACGCAAATATTCACGCTAGGCAGTTTTTATGATAGTTCTCCAAGTGGCGTACTTGCCACCTGGGAAATGGAAGCATTCGTTCGAAATATTGTGACGTCATGCTGATGCTGGCTGGAGCAGCTTATGCGTAAAGATGACTATAGTTGCACTATACTGTGCGAACGATGTTGCCCTCAAGGCCAAGGCCTCGGGTCTTCAGGGAAAACGCAAGGGATTTGAGAGAAAACCTGAAGAACATGCCGGAAGAATGACTGAGGCTTAGAAAAAGTTAGAAAAAGTGACACCCTTGTGACTTCAGCAGTCTGAAAAAAATTAAATTAAATGAAATTCGGGTGCTCTAGGGGCCAAAACCACGATATGATTATGAGTTACGCTGTAATCGGAGACACCGGATCATTTTGACCAACTGGGGTTCTTCAACGTGCAACTAAATACAAGTACACGGCTGTTTTTGCATTTCGCCCCCATCGAAATGCTATCGCCGCGGGCGGGATTTGACCCCACGCCATCAAGCTTAGCAGCGAAACCCCAAATCTACTACGCCACCACGGCGAGTACATCGGCAGTCTGTAACGTTCTTGTTCAGTTAATGGGTTTCCGACCTGACTGACTGCGCTTGCGCTGCTACAAACAAAAATCATGAGCCGTTTCGCAATACGCGTGCTACCTTCCTAGTTCAATCTCCTCCAGCTCTCCCCTCTGCTGAATCCCCGGTCAATAAACTTAAGGCTAACGCCCTGTATAAAACACACCTCATAGCGGTAGAAACACGCGAACGCACTTGAGATAAAGAAGCGAGCCAACGTGCACTGACGCTTCTGAGAAAACGCGTCGCGAATATTTATGCGTGTTTTGCTGCGCTTTTCGTCTCGAGCAGTTAAGCTCTACAGCGGAGAGTATTGTTTGTTGCGTTTCTCTCACTGCGTTTAATCTAACGCTTCTGTTGCTATTTGCATGCACTACCGGTACTCTCTCACTGTCCCCATATGATATTCATGGCACACTCGCAGTTAAGACTAGTAATTTGATAATGTTAGACTTTTACCAAGATTAACACGGCTCCTCAATGACGCAGATTCAAGTCCAGTTGCCTTGCTTTGGTTAAAAAAAAAAGATTCTCACTGTGATAGTTTCACAGCGATATTCATCTTTCCTTGGAGCCACTACCGAAACAAAATTTTGTCTTACGAGTGATGCATCGAAATCTCGGAATTTTTACAACCACCGCAAGTGCGATAACCACGCCTATAAATTTTTCCGGTATACCGGCGCTTGCCAGTTCACGACACTATCCACCAACCAGTCCACCACCCTCCCCTTTCACCCCCTCCAAAATATTAAGCTTCAGCCAGCTTGGCTGAAGAATACCTGCCATTGCATGCAAGCACTTCAAATTAGAATGTAGAGCGCAAGCCCCGCATGTCCTGTCAGGATATATAGGCGCTGAGAAGCGCCGCTCCTGTCATCATCATCATCATCATCATCACCATCATCATCAGCCTATATTTATGTCCACTGCAGGACAAAGGCCTCTCCCTGGGATCTCCAATTTGCGCTAGCTGATTCCAACTTGCGCCTGCAAATTTCTTGACTTCATCACCCCACCTAGTTTTCTGCCGTCCTCGACTGCGCTTCCCTTCTCATGGTATCCGTTCTGTAACTCTAATGGTCCACCGGTTATCCATCCTACGCATTACATGGCCTGCCCAGCTCCATTTTTTCTCTTAGGGTGAATTAGAATATCAATTGGAATACCGGCTATTCCTGTTTGCTCTCTCATCCACACCGCTCTCTTCCAGTCTCTTAACGTTAGGCCTAACATTTTTCGTTGCATCACTCTTTGTGCGGTCCTTAACTGGTTCTCGAGCTTCATTAACCTCCGATATCGCCGATTCTGTATTACTACATTATTACCATGTATCCGTTTTCTATAGCTGTATTTACGTGTCTAAATACTCAAACCAAGTAGCCCAGCGTTCTGCCGTACAACTACTGCTATACTAATCTCTCCGAGGCAGGACCCACATTCTGTAGCTTAGAGTGTCCGTTGTTTTGACCCCTTCATCGGCGAGCAGTTTAGAATAGAACAAATAGATTGTCACAAGAACTGACGAAATCAGGTTTCATAGATGCGAATTTAACTGCACGAGCAGCGCGTGTTATATGGAATCCAAGTAGTTGAAAGAATGTATACTCGTAAGAAGCGGAAACATTGGATGCCACACATTAGGTGCGCGTATCTAAGCAGCAATGCCGGCAGATGATTAACAGACACGTGCATGGCGGCCAAGCCGACAAAGAACATGCGTCAACCGCGCCTGATGCGCTTAGACACGTGCCAGACGTGAAACGCCGCTTTTCTTTGAAATAGTGGAGCCACGGCCGGGCCGTCGTGGAGCTGATGGTCTTCCATGCGACGTTTCATTCCCGCATGACAAGACAATTGTATGGCATGGAAAGGACAACTGCAGCCATCGTGTCGTCGAAAGCCGACGAACGCTTTGAATTCCCATTGTGACACGTTGCGCGAGGCTTCACATGTGTGTCTGAAGACGTCCAAGGACCCTCATGGATAGAAGCGTTGCCTCAGCGGTCCATGCCGTGGTCAGAGAAAGCAGGCTTTAATTGAGAAAAAAAAGGAACTTTATTTGAACATGCTGCGAAGACTCGAGTGACTTTCCAACAGCGACCTTGAGCAGTTTGTGCCAACCTTTCAGGATTTGTCATTTGCCACTATATAACTTATTGTCCCGTGTAAAAAAGAAATTTTATGGCTGCCATATAGGTCAAGTCAACATTGCGTAATAGCGCGAAAAGAATGAAATCAAATGAAAGACAGTGGGGTAAGCGCGAAAAAAAAAAGAACGTTAACTGTGTACGGCGCAGAGTATTGGCACCATAAATGTGTGTGTATGGTTTAAAGGTTAAATATTTAACAACGCTCTCGCGCTACAAAGAGAAAGCTTTACTGAAGAAACACAAATTATACAAATCCCACGCATCGTTATGTGAAGCATTTTAAAGGCAGCTAGCTATCAAGCAGCTCATTGGGTTCTGCAAAGAATTAGCAGATGCACCAACGTTTGGGTACGTTGAGCAATTGTTTGTGCGTGCGCGTGCGTGCGTTCGCGACGAGAGCGTCTGCATCCCGACAGCAGCAAGAAGACGATGACGTTAATAAAGAAGTGCTTACACGACAATTTGATGTCCCGCTTTTTTTCTTAAAGCTTTTTTTTAGGTAGCTGTTGACTCCATAGTTACGGTACCATTTCCCCGAGAGCGTCAAATCTGAATTACAGCTCCTTTTGTACGACACGCCAAAAACACGCGTCAAGCGCAGCGCTGCTTCGGACGTGAAAAAAAAAAAAAAAAAAAAAAAAGGGAGACTTCACGCGTCCACAAAAGCGGAGGTCGCGAGTGGTGGTGGTTGACGGGCATGTTGCCGAAAGCTGCCAAACTGATCCATCCAAGTGTTCGCCTCTATTGGAAACGCAAGGGGGACACTCTTTCCGATCTTGTCTCACCGAGTGACGAATAGACTCGGCTCACAGCTTGCGTGTATAGACTCACAGCTTGCGTGTACCCGCATGTGGTATATCTAATGGCTTTAGTGATATCTGGTACCACGAGACCACCAGTATAAGTTTTTTTTTTTTCACATCCGACGCCGCGCTATGCTTCGGGCGCAGCCCAACAGAGCTGCTCGGCTTCTCCGATTATTTCAAAATGCCACCTTTGCAAAATTTGAGAAAATATGGCTGAATTCGACACTGCCGCCGCGGCGGCCGCATTTAGATGGAGGCGAAATGCAAAAACGCCCGTGTGCTTGTGTTGTAGTGCACGTTAAAAAACCCCAGGTGGTCAAAATTAATCCGGAGCCCTCCCACTACGGCGTGCCTCAATCAGAACTGGTTTTGGCACCTAAAACCCCCAGGAAGAAGAAGAAGAATAGCACTGCCACTGAAACGCGGGAAATGCGATGCTGCGTAGCTATTGAATGTGGTTGGCAGTAGCAGTAACAGACGACTAGATTTGCGCTTCGCTAGGAAACGCTTGGTAAGTCAAGGATAGCATAGCGCGCGCGAGGTGGAAATTACGCGGCGTCATCATATATTAGCCGAGAGCACGTAGATGGCGTGTATGTACATTTCAGCAACGGGCGGATGAAAATACTGTGACGGTGAAGCCGATAAGTTTCGTAGTTATCGCATCCGTGGCGGCTGCCTGACATCTGAGCGGTTAAACATCAAGGCTCTGAAGTCCGGTGAATCCGCTGCCGCGTCGAATCCATCACGCGCACGAGCTAATGATTAGCTTATACACTTTGCTGCACGATTGAGAAATATAGTCATGCGCGACTTCATTTTTACTACAATCCTACACATCTAATATGGCTATTGGTGACACTGGAGACTTCAATTTCTGAGCCTTACATAAGCTGCAAGATATCTCGACGTGAAAGTAAAAGTAGCAGTGCCAAGAGAGTTAAATGAAGTAAGGAAATTCGGGTGTTATTGGCGCAGTAGCCGGTTCCGGCTATAATTGACTAAGGACATGGTTGTGTTTTAAAACAGAAAGATTCAAATTCAATGAAATGTGTCAAGATTTCACTGCTGGCCCTAAGCATTAGGGCTGATTAAGAACGGCATTTAGTTAAGTGAAACGAAAAAGGAAGCAATCGGTCTCTGGTGAACAAGTCAGCAGGTGTTGAACATGAAGCGGCTCTACGGTCAGCTGTAACAGTTCAGAGAAACATGTAATGGCCGTTCTTGCGTGGTTGGAGTCTGTCTATAGTACGGATAATCTGGGAAATAATTTGGCGTACACGTAGCATAGCCTGTTCCACGTTCGAAAAAAAAATAAATACTGAAGTGCCTCAGAACCTAGTGCATGGTACGGGCTCAATGTGGGAAACAGGATTTTGCGTACTTTTTATATAATTTATCTTATTTGGCGCTAAATTTTATTATTCAGCACCAGTGCAGTGTTATGGATATTGAAAAAATAATGCAGCATTCAAGCTCTCTGAGAGTCCAAAGAAAAATAGCTAATAGTAATCAATGAAAAAGAACACGCGGTGTTTAATGAGAATAGGTTTTATTCGACAAATCGGCATGGACTGCTATACAAATCTAATTAAGTTATATACCATGAGAGAGAGGAGAGATAATTTATTAGAAAAGCAGAGAGGTCGGCCTGAGCTAGCATGGCCTGGCCTGCTACTCTGCACCATGAGAATGTTTCGATGGCTTGCAGAAGCTTTTACTATATTCCATATCCATGAGGCAATGGTCATGAACCCACCGGGGTAGCTCAGTCAGCTAAGGCGTTGCGCTACTGAGCACGAGGTCGCGGGATCGAATCCCGGCCCCGGCGGCCGCATTTCGATGAAGGCGAAATGCAAAAACGCCCGTTTGCTTGCGTTGTAGTGCATGTTAAAGAACCCCAGGTGGTCAAAATTAATCCGGAACCCTCCACTACGGCGTGCCTTATAATCAGAACTGGTTTTGGCACGTAAAACCCAAGAAAGAAGAAGAAGCAATAGTCATGCCCTCCCATCATTAAAATGTGACCGCAGCGGCCGGGATTTGATCCCGCGACATCGTGCTTAGCAGCGCAACACCGTAGACGCTATGCCACCGTGGCTGGTTAAGGGTCTTCTACTCACATGTTAGCCGGCTAAGCTTATGACAGCGTTATCCAAGGCCGTTAGGTGGTTGACTGGCTATCACACGGGACGTTATGCAGAGATTAAAATTCACGCCTACTTTTCGCGACGTTCTAAATAAACATTCGCAGGTTTCTTCTTATTATTGTGTTCCGAACGTTGCCCACGTTCTCTCACAAAACACGCTTTTTTTTTCCTGTTGGTGTTTAAGCACAAACTATGCCCAAGCACTAGTGGTATAACGCAAAATAGCTCCGAACATCACTGAAATGCCCCCCGAAAACATTCCCGAGCACACACGGAATCGACATTCGCCCGTATGAACGCTCAGATATCTTAAAATATCTCAGATATCAGAACATCGCCAGGGCTTTGGCTTCCAATACTTCCAATGCCGAAAGTTCAAACAAACTCACCTACCTGAACAAATATAAGCTGAGGGCAGGTGCTAGTCGATCTTGCTTCCAGGACAGGCGACGTCAATAACAAGTCCAGAACACTGGTCGCGCAGGGGCAGTGGCGTGGCGGACCAGCAATGGAGATGTGTCGACGTTCCGCTGGCGAACAACACACCACAGGTGCCTCAGCGTTTGCGATGTTCCAGAGCAGAGAATAGGTTGCTCCAACCAGGGAAGCTGGA
The DNA here is from genome assembly GCF_013339745.2 of Dermacentor silvarum. Classification (NCBI taxonomy): domain Eukaryota; kingdom Metazoa; phylum Arthropoda; class Arachnida; order Ixodida; family Ixodidae; genus Dermacentor; species Dermacentor silvarum. Next base: position 73,871,888 of record NC_051159.1, read on the forward strand.
TGCGTTCTGCACTCGCTGCCGGAGCAGCGCTGGGTGTAACGTATATACATAATGCGGCGGCTGGGAGAGAGCGAGTGGGGGCGTTCCTCAAGGTCACCGTGCACGCGCGCATTTGCGTTACAGCGTAACCGGCTGGCTGGGTGCTTCTGCAGCCGCCGCGGCTGTCTGTTCGACTACGACGCCGTCGCGTCAATGATGACCCCGTGAACGGCTGAGTGAGCGGCGGTAGTGCTTTCGACTTCCCTTGGCAGGAAGCGAACCGAGGGCCAGCGCTGCCCCGCCTCGCGAGGGCCCTGTCCAAGCATGGGAAGTGTCCCGTCTTCCGCGAGAAGGCGGAACGCTTCGTGAGGGAGCAGCTGTTTGGAGCGGCAGTGGGGCCGAGTGCAGCGAGCTCCACAGTTGGAAACGCGCACGCCTGGAACACTTGAGCGTGTGTTTGTATGAAGGCTTCCTACCTCGGTGGTGATGATAGAATTCCACTGACCTCAGCCGAGTCGACTATTTTCCCAAGAGATACGCGGTTGTACAAACTCCTCATCCGCCCCTACAGGCCGACGCCCGCAACCGAGGTTCGAGAAAGTGCGTTCCATGAGGTTTGCCCCTTTAATCGCTTTTTGCAAAGAGATAACACATCGTCACGGACGACACGACTGATTAGCGAAATAGGCTGAAGAATTCTTGCGAACATGGAATGAATGAATGGGCCAGTTGAACTCTCAAAGCAAGAATAAAACCCAGACAGTGACTTTTGTACGTGTCCATGATTTACGTCGACACTATGAGCTGCTGCTCTTTATTAGCTGCCATAACACGGCAAATTCGGCGAATAAGAGGCTGCGATGCTAACATCATAGCTGCAGGATGGATCGGCCACAGCTGCCATCGCCACGATAGTTACACTGAACTTCATCACCTGAAAAGTCGCTCCACCCAATATTGCAGGTACTAGAAATAGGAAACACAGTGTTTTCATACTTTTGGCTGTTCTGTACAGCTGATGGTTCGTTTTGGTGGTAGACGGTGTCCTATCAACATCGGACTTTCCGCTCATCAGCTCTGTACATCGTAAACTTCGTCGAACGGCACGTGCTGCTCAACACTGTACACACACGTGGAACGAGCGCAGTCGAGTATAAAGTTTGAGCCAGCGCCGAATGAGTGGATAGCTATAACACAAACAATGTCACACAGTACTGTAACCAGGCTGAAGCGAATCACGAAACCATGATGCAGGTCCCATGAGTGCCGAAAGGTGGCACACGGTCTCGCCTTCCTTTTAGGGGCGAAGCTCCTTAGGGTGTGGGTCGTTCCCTCCTCTGTAGTAGTAGTAGTAGTAGTAGTAGTAGTAGTAGTAGTAGTAGTAGTATGTAGCCACCTCTAGTTTATGAATTGCTCAATAGATGGCGTTGTGTGTCCGTATAGCCACCTGTAGTTTTATGAAGTGTTCACTAGATGGCGTTCCGCTTCCGGTTCCACTTCCGGTCCCGGTTCCACTTTGCGCGCGTTCGGTGCGAACGCGGGCAAAACGCCGACGGCGTCGACAACAGTTCTGCGCGTTGCTGGTGCTGCTACATGTCCGAGTTTATACAGCTGATAAAACTACGTTGAGTCGACCCCATGGCTGCATCGCATACTACTCAGAGTTCCCCTACGGGAAGATGGTGTAATTTTCTCTCTCGTTCCCGACGTGCTCTCTCTTTATCTCTCGTCCGTAGCTGTGGTTTTCCCGAATGATCCCCCGGTGCTTCGCCCACTCATCATCATTCACTTCGTGGATATACTGTGATTTTTTTCGTTCTTGAGTGCTGTAGACGGCTCGCACAGTATCATACAGTAAATACGTCTTCAGCATTTCGACAGCTGAGGCCTCAGTATACGCTTGCGTACCCTCCGGGCTCTAAATTCAGACTTTCGGTTCCTATTTTGGCACGTGTACAAGCTTGCACCCGTTTAAAGCTTGTAAATGGAGGATACTAAAATAACGCAGTTTGCCTGAACAATTTCATTGTTTAAACACATTGTTATGTTGACGTGAAGCTTATCTTGTGCTGGTCTTTTAATTTTATAACTTTATTTCTTTTTCCGGATTTTCTCGATGATCCATAGACTTGATCTTATGGTTTTGTTATTTCGTTATAGACTTTTCAAAGTAGCAAAGTGGTGAACTGGGTTAGTTGGTACATTGTAAAGCGGACGAAACAAAAACTGCGGAAACAGACGACCGACCAGATGAAGACGACGACGGGACCAGCTAGTCCCGTCGTCTTCTTCATCTGATCTGGTATGATACAGGCCGTGGGGGAGGGGGGGTACTCCGGATTAATTTTGATCCCCCTGGGGTTCTTTAACGTGCACCTAATACATGATACACAAGCGTTTATGCATTGCACCCGCTTCAGAATGCGATGGCCGCGGCCGGGATCAAATTCACGACCTCGAGCTCCACGGTGCAACGCCTTAGCCACGCGAGTATGCTTCTCGTGTAGCCACTCGGGTGCTTCTCCACGTTGCACTCAGTGTTGTAACGGAGCATTTTACCCGGTTTTGCCACGGCTTCTCTGCTTATAGGAAGCCATTGCTCGATGATTTTAGATGATGAGGGTTTCCTCACGCGTGTGCAGAAGAACCAGCTTTTGCGGAAAGACCGCGGATAATGCATAAAGGGAAGGCCGTGTCTCCCGCTAACATTTCAGAAACACACTGAATTGACGAGCATGTGGTGACACATGCTCGTGCTCTGGAAAAAGACAATGAGGTGGTGAATTGACAGCCAGGACTACCAGAAAAGCCCCACCTGTAGAAAAACCACCGCAAGAGTTGCCACCGTCAGTTCACAGAAAGAAGAGCCGACGAATCGTAATAGATTCTTGCGTTAAAGGGCAGATCATATAAAGTAAAAGAAATGTTCAAGAATGGGACCTCCATACTCTTCTCAACATCCGCTGTCCTATATTGATTTATGTGACAGGAAAACTAACCGCAGCTTGATTAAATACGATCAATGTCAGCCTTTCGACCTTTTAATGAATACGCACCGCCACCTTGGTCACGTATCGCGCCGACACATCGGTCCACGCCCGGCGTTTCTACTTGTTTTGATGCGCCATGAGCGAACGTGCTCGCTTTGAACCGCGTCCGCAATCAGAATTCGCTTATGAGAAACAAACATGAGATGTGTTGGCACATAGCCGAGTACGCATCATAGGCGATGAGCACATGCGCGCGAAACTATCACGTGGAATCATTTTCCATCCATTCCAGAAGACGCGCTCTCGCTACACTTTGACTCAGAAGGGCAATCAGAAGGGCAATCAGTCATGCAGAACGCTTATGAAGCCGCTTCTCCTGTTGGACATATTCCATGGGCAGAATTCTCGACAATACACGTGCGCATTCTGTGCAACCGTCGTTAACTACACGCGCGCTTGCGCACTCATTGCCCACTGCTTGATGTTTAAGTGAACATAAAATTTTTGTTCAAGTGGATTCTACGTTGAATAAAACCAATGTTTCTTCTCTTAATTTGAAAAGTGAAATGTGACATCAGAGCAGATAAAGTACTACTGCAACAATTTTAGGACTATAAAATGCCACATAAAGTTTCGAGTAACGTGTAACCGAGCGCCGAAAGCAGTGATGTCATTCTCGTGCGACGAGATATCCCCAGAAAGAACCTAGAAACTTCTGGTTTGTCTGAAAAAAAGACCACCTTTATATTTTTATGATAATTTTTTATTAGTCAACAGTCTGCTCAGTTAGGTCGCTCTCGATAATGGTGCACAAAAGGATGAAAAAAGCTGCAAAGCTAGCGGCATGCGCCAATTTGAACCTCGACGCTTCTCGTGCTCCAAAAGCCATTATAAATCAATTCAAGCTTGTCCAACTTCTCATTGGCGCTTCATAGGTCGCGTGCTTTAATTCGCTGCCGCTATTCGGTTTTTGGCACGAGGGCAGGTATTATTATTTTTAAGTCGCCCTTTCACATCAAAGCCAGGTGAGCAAAACTCGCATATACTGCCGATTTACCAAATCTTCCGATTCAGCATCATCACTGCCCAAATCCACATACAAAATGTTTATGATGTTTTTTTTTCGTGAACGGTGAGTTATCCATTGCAGAGAGCCTCTCAACAACCCATATTTCTTGCTTTGATTTCAGCTTGACAAAACCCTTATTAGAAGAATAGCACCAAGAATGTTTACGAAAAACACCCTAAGTCTGCCCTATCTATCTTTATGCCGTAAATGTTCTCACCTCTGCCTCTTTCACAAAGTTTATGATCAGAATGACGGGTTAAAAAGCGCACTTCTTTTTTCGACCCACCTACATTTCACCGCATATGGATCAGAAATCTAAAGTTGGTGTCCCTTCTTGTCGAGATAACCTGTATAATGACTGATCTATAGAACTAGCAGTGAATGGTACCACATGCCCGCCTCCTTTGCTGTGTGCGTCATACTCATACCGTGGTTTCGGCACGTAAGACCACAGAAATTAATTTTAGTGCGATTAGCATTCTTTGCGATACTTCCCCCGGTTTGCGGTATGTCTGTCTGTATGTCTGCTTGCCCATTTATTCTTCGGTAACCTCTTTTTCCGCCAGCTTGGGTCACTGGATAGTCCATTGTCTAATCGGGCTGCTGTGCTGAGGGAAATGTGTTAAAAACCAACCGTTGACCCAGCTAGGAGTGACTGGTGATGTCTTACTGGAAATGTGCTGCACGCATGTATTTCATGCCTTTTGTTAATTTTCGTAAATATGCCTTGCGGCAAGTCCTCGAATAATAATAATAATACTAATAATAATAATAATAATAATAATAATAATAATAATAATAATAATAATAATAATAATAATAATAATAATAATAATAATAATAAAAAAGATATGTGCCGCTCTTGAACGAACCTCTTCGACGCAAGCTTGGGTCACTCGTTATGTGGGTGTGTCCAAAGAAAAATGGTAGAGAGGAGCTCAGCTGCAGCAAACACCTCACGCATGACGCGTTTCGGCGGTGGCAATACGGTGTGTAGCTCCATTGCTTCAGTTCTAATCGCATTATCGTTGACGGTCATTCTGAGATGGTTTCTGCCGAAATAGTTTTTTTTTTAACAGCGGAGTTGTTTAAGCAGGGCGTAATGTCTCTGCTGAATCCAAAAATGTGGGCCGATCCTGGCGGTAGTGCAGAAAGAGTCCAAGCGCAATGGCACATACCCCTGTGAACTAGCGAGGCTGAGCCTGGCTAAGTCTAGCTAAGCTTGGTTGGGACTTCTTAAGCTTCGTCACTCATCGATAACCAATCAATAGCCACTCGATGGCTAATCCGGAAAATTCCGGAAAATGCCGGGGATTAGTTGGTAGTGTTTAGCCTAGCCCAAATACGTGGCCAATACCTTGCGATAGCCAATCGATAGCCAAATCAATAGCTAATCGATAATCGATCAATAATGAATAAATTTCGGAAAATACTGGGGTTGACTTGGCAGTGCTTAGCCTAGCCCAAAAGCCAGGACTAGCTAGGTGCCCATCAGCTCCGCTGTCTCTTTAGCATTGCGCCTCCAGTGCAAGCTGCGCAATGTTTTTTCTTATTTTGGATATCTCAGGCTGGAGATATACCTTGTCGTACCACTGTTCATTACGTCAAATCTACTTTTTCCCGCGAACCTCTGCCTTGTGTCGAGAACTATAGAGTTATCTGCGACATACAGCCGCTCCCTTCAAACCAACTTGCGCACAGTTCCTTTCCCTGAAGTCCTGCCACCACGGGGCACCGCCCCTTGTAGCCCGGCACGTCGAGATGTGACCTGCCCGGTACAAAGAAGGAAAAATGTAGATGGCGAGAGCAGCCGTGACCTTCCTCGGAGCGGCAGCCATTTGCGCATCAAACTGGGCGTAAGAAAAAGAGGCGATCGGCAATGGCATTGTGTGTGCAGCTCACGCGATGACGTAACTGTCGAGTGCCTCGGCAGCCGTCGTCGTCGCTGGCCGTATATGGAGGCGTTCCCTCACTGCCATGGACGCTGAGCGGAAACGAACGGCCATGCACGGTGTGGCCTGAGCCCAAAAGAATGCTAATTGATCGAGTAATGCTCGTAAACAAATGCCGTGCATGGCGAAAGACTGATATCTAAGCCAAAAAAAGAAATATTCCTCGGATGAAAAGGTTCAGCAGTGGCTCGGCACGTCGGTTCTCATTGGCAAGCGATCAAGAAGAGGCAAGCCCCGTGGGCTATCGTGTGCATGTACATATCTTGTTTCCAATATTTCCTTCCTTCTGAGCACCTCGGCGTAGCTCGGAAATTGGCAGGTGAGCTATTAAGCTTTGGTGTAGCAGACATGAGTCAAAGTTCAGTAGCCTTCATATTGAGTTCTGTAGAACAAGTTAATACTCGACACCAATCTGACGAACGACTAAGCGAGTATTTCGCAAACGCTGCTGACGAATAAGCGTCATTTTCCTTAATAAACCACTACTACTGCTGACGAAATTCGCTTTTGTCGATTCACGTGTAGGAAGAATCCATTTAGTACGCCCCTGTGTCGTTAATGCTGCGTTGCTAGCGATTAAAACAAGCATGTTTATGAAAACAAGCTTCGTAATCGCGCCTTCTTCCTCGTAATACGGTGAGTGCTCGTCTTTCCAGCGGAGGGCTCCTCAAACTACGCATATTGGAGCAAACTGCGCAATAAATTAGCGGGTGACGCATTGTATATTGTAGAAAGAATCAAAACAATGCGACAATAGAACCGCGAAAAATCATTTTCTTATCACTTTACACTTGGCTACTAGGTTTGCTTTATACTACTGTTTGCAAGTCTATATGTTCCTATAGCTCTCCGACTGCAGACCCGGAATCCGGTTATTTTTTTCTTTTTACCCAGGAATCTCCCGATGTTGTTTACTGAACACAAAATTTTCATTGCACGTTTGGTAATAAAATTTAAGTAAGTTGATCACCATTTTGTTGAACTCGCCCACATGAAGCTCCTGCCACGATTTATAAAAATGCCTACAACGTTGTGGGATTTACTGAACAAAACCTCGACTCGGAACTATCGGGACACCTTCCGCATGTGATCTGCAAAAAAATATGGGGTGTTAAATGCAAGTACCTTGAACTACCTTTGACACGGCGAGCACGGCGCCTTATCAAGCGCACGTGTCTAACAACCGCTACGTGAATTCTTACTGACAATGGGTGCATCCTTTCATGTAAGAACGTAAAAACCCCAAAACAGGGGAAGTACCTACCGATGACTGTGAGCAGCAAACGAGGCTTCTTTATTCTACGGAGGCTTGAGCAGAGGAGGGGTCGTGTTTACGTCGGACTCTGTATTCACAAGCATTGATATATCGAGCGAAATGACGATCACCAATAAAATTAAAATTTGCATCATACGTAACGCTGTTTTTATTGCCAGTCATTCTGTTGCAAAAACGTTATTAATTTGCTTTAATGTCTCAGAACAACACTCGGGCTATCTGTGTGGGTCACTGTATCAATTGACCACTTGATATTATTTAATTTGCTCTAAGTAGACAATCTCTTTGCATTCTGGCCACATTAGAACGCAGCCACCACGTTCAGGAATTTAACAAGAAGCTTCGTACTCAGCTACAAAGTGCCATAGCCACATGAGCCATCAAGTGGATTTTAACACGCTCTATGAAAGGCCTGGTATCATAGCCAGGCCATTATTTGCACATGCCAACCTTGAACCTTTCTGTACACGATGACGTCCAGGACTAAACATTTCGGACAATGAAGTGTGGTCAGAAAAGAAGCAAGAAGCGAAGATCATACGTGGTAGCCTTGCAGAAAACTGCCCATAGCTAAAGCATACGACGTCTTACGGAAGTCTCTCTGCCAAAGTGCAAGCTTTTCCGGAAAGAAGCTCGCAGCCTCGCACTCCGTCGAACGCGTGCCTGACTAAACGCTGTATAGTCACGTCTTGTTTACGTTGCACACGCGTCGACGTGACTACGTCGCCATTCTTTCAATTTATTATACGTATTTTTTTTCTTCTGGTGCTGCCGAGTTTACACGCTTATGCTGCGTTTTCATTATAGTGTCCGTATCATTAATACTGCTGAGTAGTCGCACTGCGAGGGTAGCTGACATCGCGTCAACGCCATTGGTGTAATCTGGACTGATCTTCACTTCCTCCTTGCTACCTGAGACCAGAGATCGCACCCTTTAGCTATACCGAAGTTGCTTACGTCAGCCATAGCTTTCTGCTTCGTCCGCATCTGGTGACATCTGACGCATGAAACGTCGGCCAAAATCTAGATGAGCATTATGCAGTGTCTTATTTCGATAGTGCTCGAAAATTTCGATCACGATCTGAACTTGCCGTACGACATGGTTATTAGACAAGCCGGCTTCGAGCGGGCTGCCGCTTGCTTTAACGAACGCATGGTAGCGTGACGCAAGGCCTTCAACCGCGGCGAAGGACCTTCACCGGTGGCGTGCACGGACCTCTCTTTCTAATTGGCGCTTGCATACGGGCATGACTGGTTTGTCGCTCGGGGCGCCTCGTTATTACCGCGGGAAGATACGCACACTGAGGCAAGAATAGAAGGTATACAGGCTCGCACGTTTCGTGCAAGCGCAATATGGACGTGCGCCCGCGTGGCTCTATGGGAAAACTTGTCTCGATTTCGATGGCTCCTACATGCAAGCGGCCGAAGGTTAACTGGCAAACCGATGACGGCGCACATTTCATTAGCGTCTGCGTACGCCGGCGCGAGCTTCCTTACGTTTTGTGAACGTAGCGGTTCGTCCTCTTAATCTCGCCAAGTGTGCAGGTTCTCAATTATTCATTCCACAGCCGCTCTATCCTGTCGACAGTTGTAGGAATTCTCTTTGCTACTCTAACTAGTCTCTATTTGCGTGCGAAAATTCACGGCCACCAGTGGTGTCTGATTGGCGCACTCTCAACCTTGACTGCGTCCGGCTGGCTTGCCAGTCCAGTGCCGTGGAAGAAAACCTACAAGGGTTGTGCAGCGTGAACCACAGAGAAACTGATGATGAATTTCTTATGAACACTCCAGGACAGAGTGGCGGTATGAGAGAAAATATTAGATAATTTTATATTGCCACGATTTTAGTTAGAGTCATATCATGTTGTTTCTTGTTCGAAGTGCCGTGGACGTAGTCATTTTCATGTGCCTTTTTCACACTCAAATTCTTGGCAACATATTCATTCGCCGCATCTATCTAGACTTTACGTAAAAGAGACGAGAATAACATATCACACGAATCGGAAAGAAACATTGCTCACCGCTCAGAATGCATACCCTTACTAATCATTCAAATATTGAACACGCCTATCTGTTCGAAGTCAACTGGCCGTCAGAGAGCTTGAAGCATAACACGTGTTTCATTGTTCATTCAAACTTCATTGATACACCTTGATAAAACATGCAACGACCTATCACGACTTTCCTGTGCGAGCTTTCGACTGTCCTTCCGCCATTCAGACGGTCAAGACGAGCGTCACGGCGTCTAGACCTGCTGACGTGAGGACAGCGTCACGCAAGACGTAAGCTCCCAGCGTGTCGTAATCACACGAATGTCTCCTGTCCGCGTTGCATAGCTCTCGAGTTCTGTGACCTCTAGAGCTTCCTAAACACTGAGCTCTCATACCCCTGACCTTTCGAAAGGCCATTCGGGCGTTCAGCGACTCCATCTGCCGGTACCATTAGGCGACGTCATTTGAGTGAGCCATAGACGCAGGAAGAAACACTATAAGCTTATAAATTGTTGCACCAACGTACGTATGCACAGCCCTTATACCAAGGTCACGGAAGTTCAGGCGCTCGTACTGCATTACTCTCTCTAGCGTCAGTGAGGCCCACACTGAAGAGTCGTGAGCGGTTCGGCCTTGCTGCTACACAGCCATAAAAGAGAAGGTGATGTGCCGAAGGTATCCGGCTAGCATATCAAGTCTGGCGCTGCGCGTCTAGCAAGAAAAAAAAAAAAAACACCCATATGCGAGCGGAGCATTTCTTGCTTGCCTTCGCTGCCTGATGCGCGAATTAAACGAGGGTGTAGGGTGGGTCTCTAAAAATGTGCAGCATTGAAACGTCTTTCTACAGCTGTTAGGAAGCCTTCACAGACACGTTTCGTAGCAGGGACGTCATCTGTGACGTTGCACCCAGGTAGCGTCCAATAATTACGTCCGACACAAAAGCAAATACGGTGTCACTGGGAGGGAGCGTTCGTCGCCTTTAGTATCATTCGCAGTCTGTTATACTCAAACGCTTAATGACACTGGCTGTATAACACACTAACTAGCGACTTATTCAGTGGGCCCATTTCGCTTATTCAAATTGTGTAGCCTCGATAGTTGTGCTGCAAAAATAAATAAAAACTCAAAAGAGTCAGCCCTAATTTTAAAACACTATATTTTTGCGATTTACAATGTTATAGCATTCAGTGCCATCTGCGTATACCATCTGAAATAGAATCTGACATTTTTTTTTCTGTGCTCGCCTAGGATACGACGCTGCCTTGCCGCGACCCGTGGCGACTGATCACGCTATTGCGGTTGCTATGAAACTTAATTTGCTCTAAAATTTCTGCTAATTACTGCTTTAAGATATAACACAGTCTTGATTTGTAAACGTCAGTTTAACTAAGAAACCATGCATGTACTATCGACCAAAAATGTTTACGGACCACGGGATCTCATAAAACGCTAAATATCCGAGCAGCATTTAAAACTAGCCAGTAAAACCGTACATCATAATGTCGTTCGCATATATACCAGTATAGAGGCTGGAAATGAAATACCAGGCTGCGTTTTGTGGCTGCGGAGATATTGAGCTTTTTGTGAGATCCCTTGGTAAATAAACTTTTTTGGTCGATAGTACATTTATATCACCGTCAATAACGAATGACACTTTTTTTTGGTGAAGCTGCCGGCAATCAATCTGACCCTTAGTGCAACGAAGTGCCCTCGATCGCTCAGACTGACACAAGCTTTGCCTTTATGAGGACGTTTTAAGCACGCTGCCGTTTTCTTCCTTTGCTGTTCTAAAAGCTCGTAAGCAGTATAAGCTAAGACAGCGTTCTCCGTTGTCGTACCTGTCGTGAAGCAGTGCACGTCATTCGCGGCCTGATACGGCTAATCCAATTCTTCAGTTATGTAAGCATGCCAGAGACGTCATCGAAGATAAGTCATCAAATGAGAGAGACTCCCCAGCTTATCGAAACTTCCAGCGATAAGAAAACTTAAAACGTTCGGGCTGCAGATTCATAATTAAGTCTGGACATCTTGAGCCTGAACATTGGCTGAACGTGAGCCTTGACATCTTGACTTTTCCGTCGTTGCTTTCTCAGTAGTTATGGGCTCTCAGATAAAGAACTGCCGGGCGACTTTAACACAATAAAAGGGCAGCAACATTCCCAATCGACTGCACTGCTAGGGCATGACTTGGACCAAGAGTGCAGCACCCGTGACGTTGTAGTGCCGTCACGATTTCATGGCGATTTTGCTCACTCGTCCATATCGTGAAGGAAAAAAACACATAGAAAGTGCTAGTGTTAGTGTCATGTATAAATTCTGGTAAAATTTTGTGCTATTTTATTATTTACAAATAATTATTGTCAGCCAGGTGTCGGGAACTTCGTCATTCTATTTTCAGCACGTCTGTGCATCCCATCCGTCATATTTATAATGGCTAATCCTTACAATAAGCACTTGCTCCAGGCTTCTTACAAAACAACATCAAAGTGCTTCCAATGTAGACATCTATAGAAGGATCTGCCATACTGTTGTGCCCTGGAAGGCAGAATTGAAAATAAGAAATAGGAAATAATACAATTATGTCGCGGCGCTACTTGGAACTTGACACGTTTGTGTCTGTTTCATATACAAAGCAATATTTAGCTTGTTCCATATGCTCAGCGTAAGAACCCATTTCGTAGCAGCATCCAGATCTCTACAGATTGAGCAGAGACTAGTAGTAGCAAACTGCTATACATTCTCTTCCGTTTCTGTAGCACATTAAATTAAATTTGTTTTTCATAGCCACGGCTGCGAGCGGGTGCGACGACAGACCTTCAAATCCTGCAGGGAGAGGAAGCGGCACTCTTGAGAAATGGGTGCAGAACATTAAGAGGAAACGCTCTCTCACATTTCACCATTTTTAACCAATTAACCAGCTAAAGGAATTCTTTGCGATTTAGAGCACAACTTGATAAATTCGGAGGCTAAGGAATCGGTAAATGCCACACTATTAAATAGCGCCTTTATTTTTGATGTTTCATAAACACAAAACACAAAGCACTTAGGTGCACGAGGAATTGAAAAACTTTTTACAGCAGCGCGCGAATAACAAGCTGTACAATATTATGCGGCTTTAACCGCTCAAATGACTAAGTTGCATAGTGGCACTACACAGAAGAAATGATACTATGTAGTTGGTATAGAGTACACCCAACTAGTCTATAGAGCATAGTTGGGTGCACTGCACGAAAGACTTGATACTACGCAGACGCTTATTATAAAATAAAACTTGAATACAAACTATCGAAACATATATTTGCCAACCTTCTGCACAGTTTTGAATTTTGCAATATTTCCTCTGGAATGTATGCACACCACATGATTTCCGTTCCTTATCAAAATTGGAGTGTAATCAGTCTTCGTAGCGTGTGAAGACAAGTAAAGTGGCTCAAGAACTGCCCAAAACTGGCATAGGGTATCCGCTGCACCCCTACGCAACAGTCACAATCAGAAGCGCCTGCTTTTAATCGAGGCAAATTAACATTCGTAGAACACTGCAGCGTAAGTAAATGCATACACTAGCAAAACAAAAATCGAAATTTCATTTAGAGAATCCCACGCGAATCGCTTTTCTGAAGATTCCGGGGCCTTCCCAGTAGCCACTGAAAAAGAAACAAAACGTTACAGGTTACTCAAACACGTTATTCAAAACGTTGTTCTAGCCACTTAAGGAAAAAAAAAAGCTACTTCCTTGTTATCTTCGACACAAAGGAAGACCAAGTTTCTAAGAACGTGCCACAAACTGGGCCTATAAAAGTTATGCTTTCAACATATCATAGCATGTATCTATGAGCTTATCATTTGTTACATTTTCCGAATAGCAACCCTAGTTTGCTTGATTCACCCAGTGTGTAGGCAAGTTTGTTGTAGTACTGCGCCGTCACCTGCCTTCTTCCATTAATCCCCCCCCCCCCCTACCTTTCGCTACATCTCCCATTTTCCCTTGCACTATGAGGAGTGACAAATCCGAGTCACGCTCTTCCGACCAACCGCTCTTCCTTGGTGTTCCACTACAACCTCTCTGTTTTTCGCAGTGGCTAAGCTAATTATAGGCATTGCGGTTTTTAAAGATGACTGGTTTCCTGAAGTGGCTGTGTCAACATGCGCCTGCTCTCTCATTTTTGCTGATCTTTTTCGGTCTCTGAACCTCTGGTCACTCGTTAAGAATTGGACCCGTACCGATTCTGAGTGCCTACGTCGCTGTGGTGTGCTCAAGCGAATGAGAGCTTACTTGGGACATCATCTCGGGGTGAGTGACCACAATATAGCAGATTTTCGCACTCACTAGTATGACAAACAAAGTTCGATGATGATGATGATGATATATGTTGTTTTGTGGCGCAAGGGCCAGCTATGGCCAAAGAGCGCCAAGACGTGGTGTACTGAGTGAGCAATGGTATGATCAGTGACAGTGGATAGGTGTAGGGTGGCTGTAAAGGGGCCTAAAATCCTGCGCACTAAAGGTGCGTAAAAGACAAAATACTAAGATCATGACAATGACGTGATAGAGGCGCAATGAATATAATATAGTATAAAAAAGTTGCAAGGGATACAAGGCACTACTGCCTCACAGGGACCCTTAGAAGCAAGGGCCTGGAGGAGAGTGCATTTCAAATATGCTGTCGCAGCGGCGTCCTCTGAAAGAGGATGCCACTACGAATCTCTCGGGCGAAAAACTTGCAAAATGTCGAGGTCGTTTAAAAAGGCTAAAACTGAATCGTGCGGAAATATCGGGTCATTATGTAAAAACATAGCTGGGTGAAGGGGTATATTCTCTTTATAGGCTTGAACAAAGTGCTTTTTTCTTTCAGGTTCTATTAATGGACACTGTACTAGGATGTGAAGTACAGTAAGTGCTTCCCCGCATCTAGTACAGGTTGGTGGTTCGCCTCCAGACAGCAGGTAATTATGCGTGCTGTAAGTGTGTCCTATTCTGAGCCTACAGAATAGGACATCATTTCTTCTAGATTTCGTGGTTGATGGCCAGTTTCCTAAATGGGGCTTAATTAAATGGAGCTTGTTATGAGTCTGGCCGTCCCACAAACTCTGCCAATGGACCCGAAGTCTCTTGCGTAGATATGGCTTCATATCATGAACAGTGACGGGCATAGATGTGTTGCCAGCTTTTGCCTCGATGGATGTGGCAAGCTGGTCTGCCAGTACATTTCCCTCGATGTCTCGGTGTCCTGGCACCCAGCACACCACAACATGCTGCCCAGACGCATAAATACTACATATGAATGAATAAAGCGATACTATTACAGGATTTTTGTGCCTTTTAAGAGATTTTAAAGCTTTTACTACGCTCAGCGAGTCTGTGTAAATGATTGCTTTGGGTATTTTAGAGTCCTTGATATGTTTAAGAGCCGACAGTATTGCATAAGCCTCTGCTGTAAAAATGCTCGTTTGTGGGTGCAGGGCGTCGGCATCTGAAAATGATGGGCCAACCGCTGCATAAGAGACGCCAGCATGAGACTTTGATGCATCGGTGTAAAATTCCGGACAGGAGTATTTATGCTGCAGTTCGAGGAAATGCATTCGAATGTGTGCAACCGGGGCGTGCTTCGTAACATGTAAAAATGACAAATCACAGTCGACAATCTGCCACTGCCACGGTGAGACCTGTATAGTGGGTGTCATTAGACGATGTTCAAAGAGTGGGACATCCATTTCCTCAGCCAGACTTCTCACACGCAACGAGAAGGGCTTTCTTACTGCAGGTCGGTTATGAAAGAGGTGGGAGCTGGACAAATCATTTACGGTGGAATATGAGGGATGTTCACTGTTTGCATTCACTCTAAGAAAATACATGAAAGCTGTGTAGGTCCTCTGCAAGTGGAGGGACCACTCATTGGATTCCACGTAAAGGCTTTCCACAGGGCTTGTCCTAAAGGCACCTGTAGACAATCGAATACCTAGATGGTGGATGGGGTCCAGCATCTTCAACGCGGTTGGGGTGGCTGACTGATAAATTATGGCCCCGTAGTCTAGGCGTGTTCGTATGAGGCTTTTATACAAATTTAACAGACACTTTCTGTCACTACCCCATGTAGTGCGTGACAACACTTTTAAAATATTCATTGTTTTCATGCATTTGTTTTTTAGATGTTTTAGGTGTGGTATGAATGTTAGCTTTGTGTCAAGAATTATGCCTAAGAATTTGTGTTCCGTTTTTACAGGTAGACTCTGTCCTTGCAGGTCAATGTCGGGGTCAGGGTACAGTCCTCTCTTTCGAGAAAAAAGGACGCAGGTGCTCTTTTGTGGATTTAGGCAGAACCCATTCTCGTCTGCCCATTTAGCCACCCTGTTGAGACCAAGCTGAACCTGCCGCTCACAGATTGCAAGGTTGCATGATTTAAATCCAATCTGTACATCATCGACGTACGTTGAATAAAACATGTTGCGTGGGATGTATAGGCGCAAGGAATTCATTTTTATAATGAAGAGAGTGCAACTGAGCACCCCACCCTGTGGGACTCCAGTTTCCTGCACAAAAGGTCGTGATAAAGCGCTGCCAACCCGAACACGGAATGTGCGATTCAGCAGGTAACTTTCAATGACATTTAACATATTACCACGTATACCAAAGTGGGAAAGGTCTCTCAATATACCAAACCGCCATGTGGTGTCGTAGGCCTTTTCCATGTCTAGGAACACAGATAAAAAGAATTGTTTGTGAACAAAAGCTTCACGTATCTGTGCCTCAATACGTATCAGATGGTCAGTGGTGGATCGACCTTCGCGAAAACCGCACTGGTATGGGTCAAGGAGCTTGTTTGATTCTAGGAAATGTATCAGACGGCGGTTTATCATCTTCTCGAAGACCTTGCAGAGGCAGCTTGTTAGAGCTATGGGCCTGTAACTCGATACGGACGATGGATCCTTGCCCTGCTTCAGGATGGGGATCACTATGGCCTCTTTCCAGGCAGAGGGGATCTCGCCGGAGGTCCATATAGAATTATAGAGACAGAGAAGGGTTTTCTTCGTTTCAGAGGGTAGGTTTTTCAACATGTCATATAGTATACGGTCAGGGCCTGGGGCAGATTGCTTGCAACAGGTGAGTGATGCATGCAGCTCTGCTAGGGAGAAAGGTAGGTTATATGGCTCGTTCCCAGTGCTCTTTCGGTCTATTTTTTGTTTTTCTATAGCTGTTTTATATCTTATAAATGCTGGTGAATAGTGTGAGGAACTGGACACATGTTGAAAATGTGCACCCAGATGGTTCGCTTGGTCCTCAAGGCTGTCTCCCTGCGTGTGTACCAGGGGAGGTGGATGTGTTTGTCGTCCTCTTACTCTATTGACCCTGCTCCAAACCTTGGCCTCATCCGTGTACGAGTTGATACTTGATAAAAATGTTTTCCAGCTGTCTCTCCTGGCTTGTCTGCGTGTTCTCCTACCTTGGGACTTGATTTTCTTGAAATTTACAAGGTTTTCAGCAGTAGGATAATCGCGAAGCTGCCTCCATGCTTTGTTCTGCTGCCTACGTGCATTCCGGCATTGTTCATTCCACCACGGAACACGACGTTTGCTAGAAAGTCCACTTGTTTGGGGAATACACTTAGAGGCTGCATCAATTATGAATTTAGTAAAATACTCGACGGCACCATCAATTCCGAGCGATGAAATGTCAGCCCACGAGAGTTTACTGGTAAGAGTTTGGAATTTATCCCAGACCGCTGCATCAACCTTCCACCGGGGGGCATGTGGTGGTGACTCATATTGTCTTGTTGCTCTCAGCAGTACTGGGAAATGGTCGCTCCCGTAAGGGTTTTTTATAACTTCCCATTCAAGTTCTGAAAATAGAGACGGGGAAGCTATGCTAAGATCAATAGAAGAAAAGGTTCTATTTGCGATACAGTAAAATGTAGGTTCCTTCTTATTCAGGAGACACGCACCAGAGGAAAAAAGAAATTGTTCAACAAGACGGCCTCGCGCATCGATACGAGAGTCGCCCCACAGACTGCTGTGTGCATTGAAATCGCCAAGAACAAGATAAGGTTCTGGCAATTCGTCTATAAAGGACTGAAATTCATGTTTGTGTAAGTGGTAATGTGGGGGTATGTAAAGCGAGCAAATGGTGATGAGTTTGTTCAGAAGGACAAGTCGAACTGCCACTGCTTCAAGGGGCGTTTGTAGCTGCAAACGTTGACATGCTATGCTTTTGTGAATTACAATGGCAACACCGCCTGATGATGCGAGAGCATCATCGCGATCTTTACGAAACGTAACATACTGTCGGAGAAAATTTGTATGTTTCGATTTTAAGTGCGTTTCCTGTACACACAGCACTTTTGGATTGTGTTGGTAAAGAAGTTCTTGGACATCGTCGAGGTTCCTAATAAGGCCTCTGACGTTCCATTGAATGATTTGTGTATCCATAATGAAAGTAAATTGGTGCTGTGTGGACAAAAAGGAAGTGTTGCCTTAGATTACAGAGCCGTTTGCGGCCCTGTAATTTTGGTTTTGTCTTTTCTAGAGCGGTCCAAAGAATTTGGCCGCTCTTTAGGTGCTGGTTGCACCACCTTGCTTGGGGTAGTGTCCATAGCCTCTTGTGAAGCGCTGGACACTCGCTCTAACGAGCGATGTGTACGTCGTGTAGCCTTCGCCTCGAGGGACGAAGGCTGTGGCCTCACCAGCCCGGAGGCCGATGGAACCTCCTTAGCCTCTGAGCTGCGATGGCTGCTGCCAGCGCTAGTAGAGGCCTCTGGTGTGGCCGATTTCGAGGGAGGCAGGGCAGCCTCAGCTGCTCCCACCATGGGGGCGGGTGGAAGTCGCCTCAATACGCTGCGCGTGCCTTGGGTCCGTCGTGGTGCTGCCCCCTGTTGCACCACTTCGGCAAAAGAAGTTTTCATCGAAAATGCAGGTGAAAGACGCTGTCGTGCTTCCCGGAAACTGATATTTTCTTTGACTTTGATAGTAATGATCTCCTTTTCTTTCTTCCAGGCTACGCAAGATCTGGAATATGCAGGGTGGCTGCCATCGCAGTTCGCGCAATGGGCCTCAGCAGTACAGTCATCAGCAGAGTGATCTTTTGTAGCACATTTCGCACAAGTTAGTCGTCCTCGGCAGCTTTGAGAGGCATGACCAAACCTCTGACACTTGTAGCAGCGTCGTGGATTTGGGATGTAGGGTCTAACACGCAGTTTGAGGTAGCCTGTTTCGATTGCATCCGGGAGTGTGCTAGAGCCAAAAGTAAGTACTATGTGTTTGGTTGGTAGTTCTTTGTTATCGCGCCTGATTTTTATGCGTTGTACATTTATAACATTTTCTTCTTTCCATCCATTCAGGAGTTCTTCATCAGTCAAATCCATGAGGTCGTCGTCTGAAACCACACCCTTGACGGTGTTCATTGTTCGGTGTGGACTAACAGATATGGTTTTATCGCCAAATGCCACCAGGTTTGTTAGTTTCTCGCACTGCATCTTGTCTTTTACTTCAATGAGAAGGTCCCCAGTTGCCATCTTGGTGGCTTTGTAGCCACTTCCAATTACCTCCGTGAGACATTTTGACACCAAGAAGGGTGAAATGTTTGTTGCTTTTTTATCAGTGCTTTCACAGTGAATCACATGATACTTTGGGAATGTGTCTCGTTTCTTCAAAAAGAATTCAAAGGTTGCATCGGTGCGCCCCCTTTTTGGGGGACGATCAGGTGAGAAGGGTTTCGAGGGTCCCATGGAATGAGTTGTTTGTTCGGTATCAATGCCAGTCACCCACCACCGAGCCCAACGAGGGGACACGGCAGAGATTGTTATGAAGCAAGCACTGCCATGCCAACTGTACATTGTTACTATAACCGCATATGTTATAATCAAGGTAGATCATAACACACAAGGTTAACCCTTGCTGCCAGGAATGTTGGAAGTAAATGGAAGAGAGAAGAAGACAGGAAAGATTGAAGGTGAGAGGGATAGGCGAAGATTGGAGAGAGAGAGACAGGAAAAGGCAACTACCGTTTTCCCCCGGGTGGGTCAGTCCGGGGGTGCCGTCTACGTGAAGCGGAGGCCAAAGAGGCGTGTTGCCTCCGCCGAGGGGCCATAAAGGTCCGAACACCCGGCATCGGCTCAACCCCCAGGATCCTCTTTTCCCCGGACACGGCTAAGCCACGCACGGTTAAGCGTGGGAGGGTCCGACCCCCATGTGCTCGGGTCCGTGGTGTCGCAACCCACCAAACGCCTGCTTACGCAGGCGCCCCTGCGGGGAAACAAAGTTCGATGTACGGCATCAGCAACAAAGCTACGGCACTCGAAAACGGCCATGAACCCGCATCAATTTATGCGCATGAAGTGCAGGCTTCAGATAAATTATTGTTGTAGGCCTAAGAAAGGCTAAGGAATGCGCAGCAGAGTAACTTCCCGTCGCTAGAGGACACCTCAACCGTACTGCATTAGGTTCTGATCTGTAACGCATTCTGCCTTATACCCTTCATAGAATACGAGACGAGAACGTAACCTAACTTAGCCCAATCTAAGTCAAGAAAAGCACAGCGAGACAACTTGAGGAAACAAAGATTTTCTTCTTTGTTTTACACTCGACCTGATTTCACTTCTTTTTGAGACAAACCAAGAAATTTCACTTTAGGTCAGCAAAGGCGAAAAAATATTTTTGGAAATTTCGGTACATAAACACACCTATGTGCCTCTTTCCAGTTTGCTAAAGAATAAAAATTAAAATCAGAAGGTGCCAGGCATGTACTAGTTTTTTTCTTTCCACAAATATCATTGATTGCAATGTGCTTATAACTTATCTGCAGCGGTTTTTGTTAGCCCGACAGCTTCCATCGTAGTATTGCGCTTACCGAAAACATCCCTTAAACTGGCGAGATATAAAAAGAAATCATATCTTCTAAACTAAGCTCTGTTTCCACTTTGAGAGCTACTGCAATGAACCCGAAAGCCAACTCGCGAGCTTAGAGATAAGTCGATAGACTCCCACTCACCGCAAGAACAAGTTCCAATAGATGAAGGGCAGCATGTCCCTTTTCATGTAGAACATGCTGGTGCGCTCTTTGGCCTGGTTGAACGGGAAAGTTTCCAGCGGTTCCGATTTGGAGTCGAATTCAGCTAGGATGCATTTGTCGTAGCTGGTCACCAGCGGGCACGACGTGTAGCCATTGTACTGAGCGGCAACAATGACACATCAAAAAGAAAGAAGACGGGCAGGTATTACGTCCAGCATAAAAATATGATGTGCAACAAATCACATGTCTGATGAATACATTTCCGACGCCATCACCCAACAAAACCTTTAATATCTTTTGTCCTGTCCATGTAGCTCTTAGCGTTCGCTTTTCTCACCTGACAACAAGGGCAGTGGATTATAACAGGGGCGGGTACGATACAGCGTTCACTAGAAACTCTACTACAGATTTCCGCAGCACATACAAAGCCTTCCATAGAAGGGTTGCCCATCCACTCCAGGCTTTAATGAAATCAAATGATGAATTTTCATGGTAAACATCCTGCGTTATGGATCATATCTTGTACACCATAAAAACATGACCGGCCCTACACCTGTCCCCATTTTGTTGTGACACGTGCTGTCAGCTTTTCACTGTTCTGTGACAAGTGCTTCTCGCAACCCTTCCGTTGCAACGCTAACAAAGAGCGCCACAAGCATGCGTGAATTTTGATCCAAACAGCATGAGTGGACAATCATGACAGTTGGACGAATATCTTTGGCATAACATATATAAACAAACTAATTATTCTTCCATTATAACAAAACGGACCATAAAACGTTCTCGTGCATCTGAGCAATTGGTGCAGGTACCTTTTTGGTTGGTGCCTTGCCTTTCATCACGCTCGTGAGGTTTTTGCGCAGTATGCCGATTTCTCCAGCTGTTAAGAAAACCAGAAAGTACAAAATTAACTCCAGCAAAAGGAAAAAGAATTCACGCAGTTTAAGCATTGTGTCACGTGCTCATCTCCACACAGTCTGTCTGGTGTCATTATCAGCGTTATGAAACTTGACCCGACCAGTGTAAGCGCTTATCAAACCTAATTGGTCGTTATCGACCTTATCGGACTAAATACGACCCTTATCAACCCTTATGGGACTTGATCCGGCCGACCCTTATCAAGCTTTATCAGTCGGTATCAACCTTATCGCAATAAATCTGATCCTTATCAACCCTTATGTGTCCCTATCAATCTTATCGGACATCATCCGACCATTATCAACCCTTATCGGAGCTTATTACTTATCAGAATTGCTCCGCTCCGACCATTATGAGACCTTATCGCTCTTCAGCCCCTTATTCGTCCACGTCGAACCATTATCAACCATGATGAGACCCATAAGCACGCTCTCCTCATCAACTTATTGATTGCTTATCTGTGTTGCGCGACGTGAAGCGTGTGATCCCTCAGAGATCGGTGGCATTTCTGTCGGTGAAGGAACGCCTCAACCGAAGGCGCATCCCGCGACCACCCAAACTCATCGAGGATGCGGCGCATTCGGCATTAAATTTTCGCAAAATCGAAAGTTTTTATCTACAATGCTCCAAGTCGGCTCTACATGTGGTCCTAGAGATGGATTTTATTGCACCATCACGAACTATTTCAAGAAAGACTTCATAGAAACTGTTCTCCTTTGGCATTTGTTTTGTACTGCCGGTACAACTCCTTCATATGGTTCATATATATTCACCTTCTGCAAGCGTGGGTGTTTAACCCAGTTGCACGATACCTTTTTCTTCGCGAGCAAAGTGACGCATTATTGCGGACTGTCATGCAAGTACGAATGTGTAAAATGCTTCCCGAGTTTGTGGTATCTTCCAATCAGAATATGAGTGGCACAGTGAAGGATACATGCGTCAAGTTGTCTGGTCGTTCAGAATGTTACATGCGCGTTTTAACGCGATAGCGTTTAGGGCCCCGTGTCGCAGAAAATCCGGCGTCGGCAACCGGCGTGTGATCGCGGGTGGGGGAGAAAAAGTTGTCGCAGTTTCACCTGAAAGGCAAAGCATCAATTGCGATAGCAAACTTGTAGAGAGCTATACGGAGTAATGATATTAGCTTTATCAGCTGTATAAACTTGGACATGCAGCAGCATTGGCAACACGCAGAACTGTTGTCGACGCCATCGGCGTTTTGCCCGCGTTCGCTCAAAATGCGTGCGGCGTTGGTGACTGTTGCCGGAGCCTCTGATATAAATAGGCACTTAGTGCCGCAGCTAAACGTCGCCTCCCTTCCCTCCCCCTCCCCCACGGCCTCTCGCGCGTCGGAAGAAGGCGCGTTTGCTCTACATATATGGTGATTGTAAAGGAGAAAAGAGACGCCTACTTCTGCAGCCCTTAAGCGAGCACGGCGCAGAACGCGCGTTTGTTCTCCGCCGTGCTTTCAGATAGATAAGTGGTTCTTGAGGGAAAGGGAAAGGTTGGCGCTATCTTCTGCAGCCCTTGAGGGAGCACGGCCCAGCGCCAATGTGCGTTCACTCCCCGTGAAAGACACGCCCCTCGCGCCCTTTCACTCGCACATACAGCGTTCGGCGCGCGGCGACGATTTCATCTCCAAATGACGTCATACGGAACCTCATGGCGACGGCGACGGCGACGCCTACGGCAGAAATCTGCTTTTGAGTGTCCATATAATTGCTATCGCAATAAAATCATCCAACCACATCGACCGCGCAGGCCCTCCACGTGGTGCAAGGTTTTGGTGCACGAAAATTGAATTTCTCACATTGAAATCTGTCAGAAAAATAGTAAAGTACGACTTTAGCATTCGACGTCGGTTTGTAATTTGAATGTACGTGAAAACCTAATTCTGCTACGAGGAAACTCAGACACAAACCTCTTTTCCAGCATTTCTACCAGATCTGCGCGCGTCAGGGCAATAGCAAACAATTATTAAAATAATAAAAAAAGGTGCTAGGGCCTTCACATTTTAATATAAGACCACTTATATTGCCCCTGCAAAAACGTCTTTCCAGCAAAGCATTTTGGTTAAAGTGAAGCCGACTTTAAAGGGATCGGTGTAAGCTTGGTCTTTGTAAGCTGGCTTTCCTACGTTCAGTGTTGCAGTGAATGAAGCCTACTTGCCGTATGTGCGATGCGATGCGATGTGAACGGGTCCCGATAACGCTCTCGCGTTCTACTCCTAAAGGCGAAGCTTAAGCGTCCCCCATTTTTTTTTCAAAGGAGTACTTGAGCCCAGTGAGTGAAAGGAAGCTTTATAACGATATTGTGGACGCGATGATACCATTGCCAGTGTACCGTTTACCGACACCGTGGAGGGCCCGGACAGCATGTTCTAAAGCGTGTGAAAAACATGCCCGTTAGACCTTCAGTTGAAACATTCATTTTAAGTTACATTCCAACACGTTAACTGTTCAAATTTGGTTTCACGAATAAGGTGTATTCTTTCCCTGGACAGCAAACTGCCTCCTTTGCAGAGAAGCCCGAAACAATAGACCATGTTTTTTGGACTGTCGGGATACGATCTTTACTTAGGATGTCCTCCAGAGAACTTTAAAAAACTTCCTTTAGACCCATACGGCATACGATTCCTACCAGTTAAGAGTAAATGCATTCCTTTCGATGTAATCATGCTCCTGGGCTTCCACGAGGATGCAAGTCCGGCATGCTGATGTCAATACATGTCCTGTACGTGAAAACTATTGAGAGTGTGGTGTCCTCAGAGAAGCTTATAGGGCTCTTGCAGACCTACCCGACTGGATTACCTAATTGGATGAGCTGGTAACTCTGAAGAAATTTTAAACCTGTCGTGATAGCCGAAGTATGGCTGTTGCGTTATTTATCGTTCTTGTGAAATGTTGCGTTTGAATTCCAAAACAGGCAATAAAGAAAAAAAAATGTTTAGACCAGTGAGTAAGACACTCAGCTTCTGAGGGTGCGGTCGTAGGTTCGAATCTCACCACTACCAACGTTTTTCCTTCCTAACTTATTTGTTTTATTCATTGATTTCTTTATAACGATTCGTCTTAGGTGACAGACGGTCGGGTTTGGTTTCCTTTGGACGGTTTTACAGGGGTGGCATTACGCTTGCACCGCTTGCGTTATGTTCCGTCCTTCTATCTAGGCCTATCGATCGCCAGACGAACCCGGTACATCCATAGCGCACGCAGAACCCGCAGCAACTGCCAGAGAAGGTGAACCCAGCGCGCCTCTGGCTACCCTCCTCTTCCGCGGCGCGCTCCTCCGCACCTACCGGGGCGCGCGCTCCTGCTCCGGCGCTCGCTTCCCTCTCCCAGATCGGCGGCCACCGACTTAATGTCGCCGATTTCAAAGCCGGAGCATGTACGCTTGCGCGTTAAAGTCACTGGCAATTCAGAGGTAAATGCGTCAGTATTAAGTCGCACCTCTTTGAGGTCCCGGATACATGATTGAACCAGGTATGTATGTATGTATATATATATATATATATATATATATATATATATATATATATATATATATATATATATATACACGATATTCTAAGCTCTCCCACCCCGTCTCTACATCTAACGCGTGACTGGCTTTCCGGGCTACACACACATACTTTTACAGCGAAATTGTTAAGGGCTGGGTTTCCCAGGATCGTGTCCGCGCGTAGAAATAAACTATCATCATCATTGGCTCAAGCGTCGTCGTCTTTTTGAGCGCACGGTCTCTCCTCCCTCCCGGCCGGCTGAGCCCCCACTATCATTAACTGAGCATCCGTGCGGAAGGTTTCTGCAACAGTAGCCGAGCAGGTTGCTGTAGCTATATCACTGAAGGACCCTCTACGTCCCCATATCTTTACACTCTAGGTCTGCAGCCCGAGCGTTCGCCTCCGGCTCGATCTCAAAGGAGGCGGTGGCCATCCTCGGCACCGAGGGTGCTGCTGGTTTTCATATCATCAAATGGTTCCCGGCCCATATGGGAATCAATGTGCACTCTGAGGTTGTTAACGCCAATGAGTTAGCCCATGACTGCGTGCGAGGTATAACACACCGCGGTGGTTCCGGTAGACTCACGGGCGGCGACTTAGGACTGTACAGGGATTCGCTCCTCACCTTTCATGAAATCTTGGCACATTATCAACTTGCTCGGCGGGCCTTTCCGCTACTACATCGTACACTCACTAGAGCACAGTCGTCGGCCTTTCGCATGCTCCAAACGGGGTCGTTCCCCTCCAGGGGCCGATTCAGTCACTTCGCGCCTAATGTAGAACCCCACTGTCCAGACTGTGGGGAGGCGTACTGCTCTTTATCTCATATGCTCTGGCAATGCCCTGCGTTACGCAGCTCATCGCTTACCACTCTAACGGACTGGGAGGCAGCCCTTAAGAGCGGCGAGCTCTCAGAGCAACTACGGACTGTCCAGAGGGCCTGCGACAGGGCGGAGGACTGCGATCTTCCGACCCCGACGTGGGTGCGGCCCGCGACGGCTACGGCGACTTCCTGAAAAGGGAGGTACCCTAAAGCGGTTCCTCAGGACCACCAATAAAGTTCTTTGTCTGTGTCTGTCTCTTTCTTCTCTTTGCGCCAGTCGACCTTTTATGCCGCGTTGCCCCCTGAGTAGAGTTGGGCCCGGCTACGAGGCTAGCGCGGCAAGCCTGCTGGAAGCTGCGCCCGACTAGAGTTGAGCCCGGCTGCTGACGCGCGATCTTTCCCCCGCCCCTCCGGCTGCTCCGCTTGCGTCTATTGACAGGGCCGCTGGGGGAGAGATAGGCGGCTGACACGCATGATTGTGCGTGCGTGTTCCCGCTCTCCTTTGGCGCTGAGCCGTGCTCCCTCAAGGGCTGCAGAAGATAGCGTCAACCTTTCCCTTTCCTCACGAACCACTTACTACCCACTCTCCGACTGCAGCGCAAGCGCGCAGCCCTGCCGGCCTCGGCCGCCTCTGCCGCGGGCTCTCTCCGGGCTCCCGCATGTCTACGAAAAAAGTAGGCCAACAGAGGAGTGGGGTGTGATAGGAGAATGACTATTGTCTGTGAACGTCGTACAAAAGCGTGAGGAACGCGCTAGGAAGGCCGTCGCCCGTGGACGCCGAGTCAGTTCCTTCAGAGCCGAGCACTGTATAGCCGTCGTCTAGGTGGTAAAAAATACCCGTTGGTGCTACTCGGAGCCGGCATTGAAGCCTCTTTCCCGGGTACGTAGCGAAGGGGTCGATTTACCATGTTGTAGCCAAATTCAACATAGCAAATCCCCAATATAGATAAATCGCCAACATAGCAAATTCCCTCTTCATAGGGTGGGAGGGCTCGGGCTTTTTTAAACGCGAAGCATTTCTTGCCGGTGGCTCTGTCCGTCGTTCCCGCGTCCCACACCCCCACAGCGCATGCGCTTCCCCTCCCCTCTCTCTCCTCTCCTACGCTACCCCCTTTCTCTCCTCTAGGAATCCTGTACGGAGCGGCGCCCGCGTCCCACACCCCCACAGAGCATGCGCGTCCCCTCTCTCCTCTCCGCTCCCCCTTTCTCACCTCTTGGAATCCGGAGCGGCGCGCTCAAGAGGTGGTGCGACAGCTGCATACTCCCCTGGGGGCGCCACGGTGACGGAGAAAATGACGGAGCGCGCGCGCCTCACTCTCTCTCCTGCGCAGCGCCGCGATGAGCGCTCGGCCGCGAAACCATCTCCCGCTCAAGCTGCATACTCCGCTGGGGGCGCCACTGTAGTTCCGAGGTATGAACATGACGGAGAGCGCTCACCTCATTCTCTCTCCTGTGCGGCGCCGCGATGAGCGCTCGGGCCGCAGCCGCGAAACCATCTCCCGCTCAAGCTAACCATCTCCCCGCTGCTTCGCATCCACACATGGTTCCCTTTAGCGGGAGATGGAGTAATTTTTATTACTTTGACACTGCTAATGCTACCACATTAAAAAACAACAGTATTTTAGACACCTCTCTTTATTTCTTTATTTAGGATGTAGTGTCTGCAACAACTACTGTACTCGCAGACGGGGCATTTTGTCTTTCAAGTTGCTGATAAATGTCCATTTGATGTTTCCACCGTGGTGTAGGCGAGATCATTTTTGAGCAAATTTACATTTAAAGGGAGCGATGTACCATGAATGTAAAGGAAGGTGCTAAACAAATGCGAACTCTGGATTATGAGAAACTTCTGCTGTCGTATTAGAAGTGGCTACATCATTTTTGGACAACCCTTACATCACTATGATCTGTCTTACTCTAGTTGATATTCTTTAATAACTCTCCCGCACTGCTGTCAATTAGTGTGAATAGCGACAACGGTCACAGAAGAAAAACAACAAAAGCACGAACTTCGAAACGAGTTTTACTGCAATGTACATCACCGAACGACACAATCAGTACCAAACAGCATTACTCAGCGAGAGGTTACCGCTTACCCCGCGTATATTGTGTTTGAATGTCGCTGATTAGTTTGCATTATTCTTCCCAGCACACAACTGAAATTTAGACCATGCCAGATTTCTCTGGCAACGATGAAAAATGCTCCTCATGGTTCCAGCGTGAACCTCATTTATCTATTTTGATCTAAATGTTTTCTGACAATATTCCTGTGACACGCGACCTGAAAACAACCTGATAACGGACATTTGCTGCAACGTGAACATAACCAATTCCAGCTAAAAAAAAAAAAAAAAGATATGCGTATTGTTAGTTGCGCCTGTCCCCAGACGCCCCTGATTAGTCTATTCAACCGAGAACTGAGAACGTTCTTCTCCTGCTCGCACGCCTGCTTCGCAGCAAAGCCTCCCCGATGCAGTGCACAATAGACATCTCGTACGTTTCTTTCAAGCATGCCGTGGAAAATTAGGATGGGCAGCAAAAGTGAAGACATGATAAGAAAATATTCCGAATGTGTTTTCTGCAAGCTTCTACGGTTTCCGATTTCTGCAGTTCCTGAAGTCGTCATTATGTCCTCAAATACCTCGCGCACCCGTACGCCAGCAGTAACATGACAGTAATGGCATTGCGGCTGCCTTGCGGCTCTTGCACATTTGACTCTTGCACATTTTCGATAAAATACACACCCTCAGTGCATGCATTTCTGAGCACGTAAGTTTGTGACCTTGAATCAGAGGCCTCACTTACGCTACACGTTATTCGATAGCAGAGCTGCGAGATCGATTGCATCAGCATTAGCTCAGTGCTTTTTGTTATGTGCCCTGCATTAAGAACCTTCTCTCGTCGGTCTAATTATTCAACCAAGACAGATTCACAGAAAGAGGGCGACAAAGCAGACAAGAGTAGACCCAACGTTTCGACACGTTGTCGAAACGTTGACGTATACCAGGTCGCCTGGAACTACAAGTACCCTTGTTGAAACGTTGGCTCCAGCGTGAGGACATCCCTTGCACACTGCTCCTCTGAGCACTACTGAAATCTTTTGTGATATTGTCGAGCCCGAAGTCCGAGTAAAGCAGTTCAATAAAGAACGAACAATTTTTGCCTTACTGTTATTTATATACTTTTGTTTTATATAGCGGCTTCGTGTCGCTCTACGAGCGAAGCGCTGCTTCCACAAGGTCCGGCCTTCTAAGAAATCAGAGAACGTGCTCACGTTTCCCAAACACAGACAGTAAGCGGACACCCACCTGCAGCACCGAGCGTGAGAACCACCGCATGCCTTACGAGTGCCTGCTTTCCATTTGCGCCGCGTAGGACGAATGGACAACGGCACCGGCAACCGGTGACAACGCACACGCACCGCAGAATGAGAATATTTTTTAAGTGTGGGCTCTCAGAAGGAAGTGGCTAGTGAAGTGACTTTTACGTAGCACAATTATATGAATGCGGCTTCGGATTGTGAAATAAAATATTGCAGGGTTAAAGATAATCTTTTTTCCATCTTCCTAACGTAGAAACACTACAAATGTGCTGAAAGAAGCTACCCATAAGCGGACGCTGTCTGGAGCGAAAATGGACCTTCATATATAAACAGAAAGTTTGCTTCTGAGACCAACAAGAAGTTGCTTTGGATGAAGAGGCCTTTCCAAATAACGTTACTTTATGTAATAAATTACTTGCCCCATGCCCTACACATTCAAATGTCGCATAACAACAGGAGAAATATTGCTCATTTGCAGTATCTCTTCGCAGCGGGACAATCGAACATGTAAGTTATGCTACTTATTAATTTCTTGTTTTAGTAAGCTAAAGTGCAGCCCAGGTTCGTTGTACCACTTGAGCAAATCCACGAGGAGCTTTGAACGCAGCGAAGGCCGCGAAGCGTACCTGCTCTTTTAAGATTTACCGTTGACTCTGTGCCGACTAAGCAGATCAATGCCAAAACCATCAAATAAAGAGAATGTTAACCAATTGGTGCTGTCCTATGATTACGGATACGATGCCGGAATCTCCAGCGGCCTTTTCAGCCGGCATCTTAATCCAATACTT
The DNA here is from genome assembly GCF_013339745.2 of Dermacentor silvarum. Taxonomy (NCBI): domain Eukaryota; kingdom Metazoa; phylum Arthropoda; class Arachnida; order Ixodida; family Ixodidae; genus Dermacentor; species Dermacentor silvarum. Next base: position 73,901,494 of record NC_051159.1, read on the forward strand.
AATAAAATGCATTTGGGGTTAGTTTAATACGTTAACTGCAATCAGCGCTTATCCTGCATCAGCGCTGGTGTTTACGTCGGATTTCGCGCTGTAAACAATACGCATCTGTAATCAAGCCACGCAGCTCTACACATAGCTTGCTACAGTTTATTAAACAGGATAAGCATTCTGGCTGTATAACGCACCTATGGAATCCACTTGCTTGATCATCATTTCACTGAAATCGACCGCGAACAAAGTAGCACGTAATCCCAGTCGGTGGCTAAATTAAAGCCCACAAGTAAGCAAATGTACGAGCGCTTCAGCAATCAAGTGCGACTTGATGGAGTTAGACTGACCAACGGCGGCTGCTGTCTTGGACGTGGGCACGTTGGTGCAGTCACCGATGCCAAAGACGTTGGGGTAGCGCTTGTGCTGCAGCGTCTCGCCGTCCACGTCCAGGTACCCGGCAGCATCGGCGAACGAAGGGCCCGTATTGATCACCGCTGACGGCTTCATCGGGGGCACCACGTGAAGCATGTTGTACTGCACGTTGGTGGAGGTAGGGAGAGAATGCCAGCTTTTGTTGTCAAGTGTTACTAAGACAAAGGTTGACGGTACACGGATGCTCCAGTTCTGCCGTTAATTTTGGTGAAGGACGAATAAGTACGCATCACTATCAAGTGACGTGCCTGCATAAATTTTAGAAAAAATTCTGCCGATAAATACTTTCATCGAATTTCTCTGAATTTGAAGAGGGAAGAACAAAATTAGCCACGAAAGAACAGGCCGACCTAGAAGCAGTCAAAGTAAAAGCGGACGAATTAAGATTTGTGTTTGCGAACAAATATGAGGTTTTGAGACAGGAACGAAGTTAGCTGAGAAGTGATAAATGAAGCCTGAACTAGAATACTTAAGAGGGCATTAGTGACGTTTGAGGTAAGGCGCCAAGACAGCAAACAGGCAAGCTCCACGAAGCAACAAAGAAAACAACAACAACAACAACAACAAGAAACAACAACAACAACAACAACAACAACAACAACAACAACAACAACAACAACAACAACAACAACAACAACAACAACAACAACAACAACAACAACAACAACAATAATAATAAAACATCAGAGCATAAAATTGTCCTATTCTAGAGATAAGGTCGAATTTGCAGAATTGTCAAAGCTGATAAACAAGAAAGCAAGTAATATTCTGAATTAAAAAATAAGTAAGATTGAGGGAGCAGTAAAGAATGATGCATGGTACCTTGAGATCAGCATAAAGACTTGGCATCGGAAAGAATAAGATGTATGGGGGGAAAAATTAGCAGGGCAATATCATCAGCAATTTCGATGATATAGTAAAGGCTGCAGAGGAATTCTATCCTGAACTGTACGATACCCAGTGTGGCAACATAACCGTGATTGCACACAGGAATGAACGGGATACAGAAGTTCCATTTGTGGAACTTGGTGATGTTGTTATGTTTGCAAGGTATGTCCAGGGAAAAAGCGGCAGGAGAAGCTGGAGCAACATTCGACTTGATGAAAGATGTAAGGGATATTGTACTCGCAAAGCTTGCCGCCGAGCTCGCAAAGGTGTAGGGGATCACAAGGGGGATTTGCCGGACGTGATAATGTGGGGTGAAGCGAGAGTTCAGGGACATTCTCAGTATGTTTGAAGCGAGCTAGGATCTTGCCCACGGAGAATGGCAAATGGAGTGGCCTGGTCGGCGCTCAGAGTGCTGAAACTGGGATTGAAGGTCTAAGATTGTCGGATGATTGTTGCGTGGGCTTGTGAAAAAAGGTGTAAGGTGAGCGGGAGAAGCACACGGAACTCGCGGGGTGTTGCTTGTAGTGTTCAGGTCAGAAAGCTTTAGGGAAATAGAATTATGGTCATCAAAGAGGGTTGTTCGGTATGTCGTGAACGCAGGGGTCGAATGAGTGTGCTCATTGCCTTCTGTTCCTTTATGGCCACGTATATATTCCAAGCGGATATGAGGGTTGCGACGTGAGGACACGTGAGCGTTCAGATGAGCCCGAAGGTAAAAAGGAAGGAACTTTACCCGAGTCTTCCAGAATGTTTCTCCAATCAACCGTCTACCTCGACTCAAGAAAGTGGATGGTAGCGCCGCCTCTGGACTGAAGTGGTCACTACCCGTCACCGGCACTGCACAGCAATATCTGGGCGAAATTTTGGTGAACGAGCGCTCACGACGTGTATTCAGATGCGCCGAAGTGAAATCCGTTTTCGCAAGAAATTTTTCCCCATTAGGATTCACCGATAAGCGTTATTAAACCTCGGTGTCCTCTTCAGCCGACGGGCTGCTATTCTCTATTCTGTGTTTGGCAAGAAAGTTGGCAAACAAGTGCAGATAGACAGCCCGGAGTCATGAAAAAGAAAGAAAGCGAAACAAAAACGGTAAATTGGATGCAAAGCATGGAAACAAAAATGTCCATGAAAATTTACAAAGACAGCAGACAACAAGTTTAGAGAGAAATCTTGTACAACAACACAAAGTGCGGTGCCTTGCTATTTGAGACCCGATCTGATTGCCTGGTGACAAAAACATCCAGGAAAAAATATTCACCGCAGGATGATGCATGTGTCTGCTACGGCAAAAGTCCGGAGACGGCTCAGCACATCGTAATGAAATGCCAAGGTATTTTACCCTCCCAGGACCGCAGAGAACGTCCACCTTCAAGAAGCGCTGGTATTCAAAGCTGACGGGAGCGTTAACTGGTCAGCTGTGAAAATAAGCAAGATACTTTAGAGTATTGGTGAAAAAACAATGCAGAGAAGAGCTGGAGCTGGGGTCGTTACTGGCATAAGTAACTTTACGGTATAGAAATAGCTGTTTTAACGAAGAGAAAGAATACAAAATAGAGACAATTAAAATGCTTGACTGCAATATATGTAGTCAAATATGATTAGCTAAAGCAGGCAAGGTGACCATTTGTCGTCAGTCCGTTTCATAGAGGACGCGATTAGAAATCATCGATCATCATCATCATGGCTTAAGAGAGGGATAACGCGCAATAAAGCGGCCTTTCAACTGTGAATAACGTAACTTAGTGTAGAAAAAATATTAGAAAATTTAAACGCCCCTGGAAGTATTAAAGCACTAGCTTGGTGCTACCGCCCCAATTCAAATGATACTCGCACATCATCATCGTCGTCATCGTTTCTCGATGAGGCTGTTCCATCCACAGCGAAAACGGTAGATAGAGTGGGGCATTTAGTCTACTTTCCCTGCCTGCATCTTTGGTTTTGCTAATTAGCACACTTGCCAACCTGTGAACTTTACAATTCGGGAAATTCCGCAGGAAGCTTGGCGGGGGAGATAGCATGACTTTTTTTTAAAAGCTTCCCTGAGACTTTTCCAGTCATACATACGTACTTTATTTAGTAAAGTGGATTTAACTTTAGACTCAGCACACGGAGCAGCAAAAAAACTTGGAACAAACTTGGACTAGCAGCGAACTAGTTCTAGATCATGGTGACCTTTTCGTTGTCATAACTGTTGCCTATTTCCCCTGCTTCAAGAATTTGTATAAGTTTGCTCGAAGGAAGTATCCCTTCTGCATCCTTTCGCCATCAGAAGACTTAAATCTGAACGTACGGGGACCGACGTGCGAGCATTTTCTAAAAAAAAAAGTACTTTTTCGGAAAACTTGAGGCAACAATTGTGAAATCGTAAAGCAAGCCCAAATTCGTAAACATTACAAAAAATTCGCGAGAGTCGGCAGGTATGCTAACTAGGCACTTCGCTACACGTATCGCAGTGCCACGTCTGTTTAGAAAGTGCACTTCGCCTGTTGCTTACATCGAAACGGACGGAAGTGAAACCGCGCCATCGTGTCTCGATGCCCTACAGTTTTTCACGAAGTGCTCCATTGATAAAGGGGTGCTCTTGCAGAGAAACTGCTGCTTGTTCGCGCTCAAATTTCTCGTAGCTGAATGCGGTAGTGTTCTTTCTTTTTATTGGTTGTTGGAACACCGCGTTTGTCTGGTTCATCTAGATAAACCCCTTATCGCCCGAATGATTTTGCTTGAAGAAAAACATTCGTATTGCAGTTAGAAATACTTGTATGCGAGGTTAGAACAACCAAGTTACTCTCACATGATTGCTGGCCCGCCTGGGATTTGTAGACTGGTTTAAAGAAAACTGCAGCGGGGCATCTAGCACAAGGCAATGCCTTTGTATTCGCATGTTTTCCTACTGAACAAACTAAAACTTGGCTGGTGAACCGTATCACATCCTGTGGCCGTCTGTACGACAGTCGGTATTGAAGAGATGGAGACTTCAATGTATGCACCTGAATTGATGCAGCCACACGAGTTTCTTGATGCGTTCACCCTCGTTGGAAGCACCATGCCCAAAACGTTTTCTGAGTCGGAGATGGCGGCACGCTGGCGTGTTCGTGCTGGATGACCACACACGGTGTGGAAATGGGGATTTCTTTCGCTCCGTTCCGTTTGGATTTATGAGCTCAGATTCGGTATGTCGCTAAATCGCAACAACAGGCGAGAAGAGCTTAAATATGAACTTATCTGGCGTTAACGATCTAAAAATGTAATTTTCTCAGCGTAAAGCGCGGTGGCACGGTCTACCGACGGGAGAGTGAAACCCTTCTTTATCAACCCAGTGTACTACGTCTTTATTGCACATTGATTACGGCAGGCGTTTAGTTCCCCTGCAGCACATTATCTCGCATACTTTTCTATCGCGGGGAAGTGTACCACTTGGCATATAGTGGACTACGCGGTCATGACACACAAAGTAAGTAAATGTTTCCCATGCAGCTATGCAGCTACAATGCAGCCTTTTTTTTCTGTCGGGTGGGCTGAATGTACTCACCTTGAACGTGACGGTCTCCTTCGGATCAGCTGTGCTGTTAAGCAAGCGGAAGACAGCCTCCCTCTTGGCCGGCCGCACCTGGACCAACTCGTGCTTCAGGTTAACGGTGATTCCACGTCCCTTTACTACATCCCAGAGGGCGTCGGCGTACTTTTGCACAGCGAAGATCACACCCAAGGATGAATTGAAGATGATGTCCACCTTATCGCGCCGCCCTACCTGAGCAGTCAACAGGAAAACAGAGATTAATTTAGTAGTTAACCGAAACTTCTCGAAGGTACAAATAGACTTCCAGGAATGTCGTAGTAAGGTGACGAAAACTAACAACGACACCTGAGTGTCCTTAACGTGAGCAAAAATTATACAGAAATCTCGACTCCGTGGCTGACATTTAAACGCAGTTTTCGCGAGCCATCGCAGTTGAAAAGGAAAACATCTGCTGGCACCGCATGGCACCCTGAATTGCTCTAATAATTATTACACAGTAAAACTCTCCCCATTTTTACGAAAACGTGCTGTGCTTGATTAGCGCTACACTGCTGCTATGTTAATGCGTTTTGGCTGCGTTGTGTGTTGAACAGGAGTCATCTTTTAATGTGTGGCCGCAAAACAAGGCCAAGATGTGTAAAGCTCTTTTCATCTCACTTTACCTCTGCAGCGGCCCAAGGGCACAGTGCAGTGCTTCATGCCACGAACGCACAGTTGACCCTGGATACGTCTGTTAAGCTTTCGCTCTGCGGCCTATACGCAGAGCTCTGTGGCGCTCTTATCGGGGACGATTTATTTCGCTGTGCAGGGATTCTGCGCGCAAAGTAACCACTGTCGGAACGGTGAGGGAATCGCGCGGGCAAAGAAATTGAGTACAAATAGATGGCGCGTACGCACCTTTCGGAGGTATGCATCGGTGAGGTACATTATTTTCTGCGCTGCGCCGGGACACTTGATGGGCGTGGCCGGGTAAGTGAAGATGGCGTTGCCTTCCTTGAGCGCCTGCATCACCCGGTGCGTCTTGGTGACCGTGTTGTACGAGTAGTTGGAACACACGTAAGGCGTCTCCAAGGCTTCCATCAGGCCATCGATCTTTGCGACGTCAGCGAAAAGAAGCAAAAAGCCTAACCGAATAAGGAGGGCGCAATACAAAACCACCAAATAAACTCGATCAAGGAAAAAGAATAAGACTGAGAGAAAGCCATAGCCAGGCTAGAACGAACGACGTGTAAAATACGGCACGTGCAAGTAGTAGTCAAGCTATCCCGCCTGGTTCCGTAATGCGGATAAATAGAATTCAATACACCGTCTCTCTGGATGCAGTTTAAAAGCCACGAATGACTCTATTGACCTATTCCGCGATTTACTTGAGCCGCGAAATTCACAGTATGCAATGCGGTCTGACATACTTACGTAGCATATAAGCGTCACTATTCCCATAAAAGAGGTTCCAGCATTACCAAGCCAGAACTGGCAGCTTACCACGATCCTTGAAAAGAATAGTGTACAATCACAGCAGGGTCATTCCACGCGAAACGTCCCAGACTCTAAAAGCGACCATCGCTGATTCTCTTGAAATAATTGGGCTAGTTGGCTATTGTGTGAATGAGGTTTCAACAAAGTATTTTTCACGAAAGAAAATTATTTCGTGACGTAAGCAATATTTGACGTTTTTCACAAGAAGCAAATGTTGGTTAGAGGTAAACTTCCAAACTCAAGTGTGAAACCAGGTACAATGACAAATCTTGTTTTAGAAAATTCTACTGGCGTGGTTATTTCACGTGACGTCATAGGTGAACACATTTTGAATTTTCTGCGTTTATTGTCTCAATAAAAAAGCAAAATTGTGTTCTTTGAAAATTTTGGAAAGGCCCTCCAGGTAAAAATACGTGAGATAGCTCATATTTGCACCAGTCCTTCAGATTGTGATCTGGAAATTTTAATTCGAGTAAAACCTATTTGAGGCAAAAAAAAAAAAAAAATGTTGAAGTCCACAACCAATCTCACCGGTAGGCACTACTTAACTGTCTTCACTGCAAAACACGTGCGAGCCACAATTGAATTCTTGTCGTGCTAATGAACTCGTTATGCATAAAATATGGGCACATGCGTTTTTATGCTAAAAAAGGCACATGCTTTTTATGCGTAGAAAATGGCAGTAAAGTATCCGTTTACGCTGTTTAAATGTTCATGTCCCCGCAACAACGTATTTGTTGTTAGGCCAGCATGCACTAATAAATTTGTGCGATGAAAGCAAACCCTGGCTGCTTCGAGGTCATCGTCAGGACCGGGTAGTTATCTGACATGAGATTATTGCGCATGGTGCTGATTCATTGTTTTGTAAGTATTGCAGATCAGTATATTACGAGTCATGCAAGAACCTTAATCATTGAAACTCCGCTTCAACCGGGGCGTAGGAGACAAATGTCAATGAATTTCTAGTTTGCAGGCAAATTGCAAACTGCTGCGACTGTCCGTGGGCCTGCTTAAGCGCTGTTTAGTTATGGTGTGAAGCAGCAGAGAAGAAATGACTGTGTGATTATTCTGCCTGACAGGGGTAATTGAAGATTGCTGGGGGAGGCCTTAGTCCTGCAGTGGACATATAGAGTGGGTATGGAGAGGCGGCCAGCATGCGGACGTGTCAAATGTTTGTTCTTCTGACGCAGATGCTATCTACATACTCCTGTTCGACGTCATCGCTCACCGGTGCGTCTCAAGCATCGCCACCTGGCCTGCCATGCTTGCGCTTTTCTGCCAATTCTTCCGACAACCAGTGCTGCCCTGCACATCCGCCAGGAGGCTCCCTGGTTCCGTACCCAACAGCATTTGTTTCCCAAGGCCCATCACCAGCAACATCAAGCTTCTGCCGCCATTTAAATCTGCAGCTCTCGACGCGCTTCGCCAGTGGGCATGGAAAGGCGGCCAGCATGCGGACGTGTCAAGTGTTTGTTGTTCTGACGCAGGTTGGTCCCCATCCCTCATTATACTGAAAACGCACAAGCGATGTCACTTTGCTGCTTATTGCATGCCCAAGTGTGCTTTTCTGCATTGCCTGTGAATGTGTACAGGTACTTAGGCTTTTAATATTAGGTGGTGACGTCGAAATAAACCCCGGGCCCAATCCTAACACACCCTAACAAGGACGCAAAGCACACTTTCTTTGGATCTACTCTGCCTACTTTGTTGAAAGAGGACCCCAAAAAGTTCTGGAGTGTTGTTAGGGGTGCACGCGAAAACATTTTGTCAATAACTGATGACAGTGGCGTTACTGTTTCTCATTCGCAATGTTGTTACATATTCAACGAAGTATTTAAAAAAGCATTTTTAGATGAGTGTGTTGAGTACCTGCTGGAGTTTTGTGACGCGAACTTTCCTACAATGGTTCCTGTAGTAATTGATTACGATGGTGTCGTTAGCCTTATTAACAATTTAAAGGTTTCGTCATCTTGTGGCGTCGACAGTGTAAACGGAAGTACGGTTGCTTACTCCATGTTTTGTGCGATTTTTTCGCTGAGACTTTGAATTCTGCTGTGTTGCCTTCTGATTGGAAAGTGAGCAAGGTGGTACCATTGTTTAAATCTCGTGACATTCATTCTGCGCTAAGTTATAGACCAATATCATTGACTAGAGTCCCTTATAAGATTGTTGAACATGTCATTTACTCTTACCTGGTTAACTTTCTTGAAGCTAATTATTTTTTCACATCTCGTCAGCATGGTTTCAGGAAAACATACAGCTGTGAAACGCAATTAATTTCATTTACTAATGAACTCTTAGTAGCCCTAGACATGGGATTTTATATTGATTGTGCATTCTTAGCCTTTTCTAAAGCTTTTGACCTTGTCTGCCATGAACTACTTTATAGTGAGGTGTTTGCAGAAACCTACGTCGTCTATCGCAAAGATAGGCCCATTGCAGGTGGAGGTGTCTTTTTGCTTGTTCATTCATCATTACAGTCTTCAGCAATTGATTACGAGTGCAATGCACTGGAGTCCGTATGGCGCAAGACAGCCCTATCTGATAATTTCGCGTTCACTGTTGGAGTGGTTTATCGCTCGCGAAGCACAGTGCAAACATTATATGAAATTATCTCCGAGGCGTCAGCTCAGAAGATGCTTCTTGGGGGTGATTTTAATCTACCTGGGTTATCTTGGTGCAGTGATACGTGTATAAGTTCTAGCGGGCGCATGAATCTTGCGATGAAAAATATCGTGGACATGTTTGGTCTGACGCAGTACGTTACCAATCCTACTCGCAATGACGCTGTGTTAGACTTACTGTTTTGTAACTTGCCAAATTTCGTAAGAAATTTGACCATCATTCCGGGAATTAGTGACTATCTTGCTGTTGTTGCCGGTATCCGAAAAAAAAAACCGTGCGAAGTTATCTACGAGTAGAAGGGTCTACTTTTATGAGAAGGGTGACTATGATGCAATTTCTAAAAAAAAAAAACTTCGTAATTTTTTTTTGCTGTTTTCGAGTGCTTATCTGAGGAGCGTAATGTGCATGATATGCGGGTCAATTTTAAGAGCATGTTACTCGAGCTGGTAAGTGAACATATCCCCAATGTAGATCAGAACAATGTAATAGTGAAGCAAGGCAGTACGTTTAAGTACCTAGGTGTGCTACTGTCGTCTGAATGCTCGTGGAAACCTCAGGTAGAAATTATCATAGGCAAAGCTGGTAAAACTTTGAATTTCATTCAAGAGAAACCTGCGACGTTCACATGCGAATTTAAAACGTATGGCATATATTACTTGGGTTCGACCAATCCTAGAATATGACTGTGTTGTGTGGGACCCTCGTCTTAAGCAAGAATTACTTTCATTCTTCCTTCATATCATCTCGTATCGATCATACTCATAAAGTGTTTGTTCCTCGTTGTCACACTAGCCAACACTTTCGTTCTTTCGTTCCTCAAACTTGTAGTGATTGGAACCACTTGCCCACCTCCATTGTATCTGTCACGGATCCCAGCGGCTTTAAATATACGCTCGAATATGTTACATGATATTTACGTTGTTAATTTTTTGTATTTATTGTTACCACTACCTTCTGTAACGCCCTACACGCCCTGAAGGTACTGAAATAAATAAATAAAAAGCCGGCAGATTCCCCGCCCTGTAGGAATCGATGTGTTGCGAAGCAATGTGCGGGGAGCCTACCAAGGTAACGAAATGAACATGAGAGCACCAAGACGTAGGCGGTTGTTTCATGACATACATGACACGCATTCATGTCATCAGTCCTCAGAAATCCCTTTAGCTACGCCCAAGAGAGTATGTCATGCTCATGTCGATGACTTCGACTAGAGCACTGCATTTTTTCAGCCCGGGCCGTTTTTACGTTGGGTGGCCCGCCCGAGCCCGATCAAAACTTTTATGGCGAGACCCGGGCCCGGCCCGGGCCCGGAAATAATCTACGTTACCCGCCCGGCCGGGCCCGCCACCCCTTTACCTTAGGCCCGAGCCCGGCCCGAGCCCGACTCGAAACCGGCCCGAACCCGGCCCGAGACCGAAAAATAATGTTTTTCATAGTTGAGACGCCCGAGAATATACTCGCTGCACGTTACATGCACACCACCAGAAAGCCCGAGCCCGGCTCGAGCCCGTGTCAAAAAACCCGAGCCCGGCCCGGGCCCGGGTCAAAAAGCACACGTGGTGCCCGAGTCCGGCCCGAGCCCGTGAAAAAACTGTTCTACCCGGCCCGGCCCGGGCTTTCGGGTAAGCCCGAGCACGTGCAGTGCTCTAACTTCGACCACCAATCTTTAGCGTTTCCTTCACTTAGTACCAAATCTGAACCCATTCCATTGATTTCTGAGTGTTAATCTTTTTTTGCTGAGTAATTGTCATTTTTGCTGAGTCATGGTCAAGGATACGACTTCTACCGTCATCCTTTAGTGTTTCCTTAACTTAGCACCCACGTCAGAACCCATTTCAGTGGCTTTTGAGTGCTAATCTTTTTTTCGCTGAGTCATGGTCATTTTTGCTAAGTCATGCTCATGTCTATGACTTCTACCATCATTCTTTAGTGTTTCCATCACTTAGTGCCCACGTCCGAATCCATTCCAGTTGCTTTTGTGTGTTGATCTTTTTTCGCTGGGTCATTGTCATGACCTACATGACACGCATGTCATGACATTTATGTTATCACCTACCATTTCGGTTTGTCATACACTATTGTCATACTATGCCAATTTTGGTACATTCCAAGTTAACCAAACGACCATGAGAGCACCAAGATGTAGGCGGTTGTTTCATGACCTACATGACAGGCACGTCATGATATTAATCTCATGACCTATCCTTTATGTTCTAATAAATCAGCTGTGTAAACTTGGACATGCAGCAACAACAGCAGCGCGCAGAACTGTTGTCGACGCCGTCGGCGTTTTGCTCGCGTGCAGTGTTGGTGACTGTTGCCGGGGCCTCTGGGGGCGGCTTGGATGTTTTCGTCGAAATCAGAAGGAGAAACTTGTCAAGCAGCGTCGGAAGTCTTTACCCTCTTCTCGCCTCCCAACGTTTTTATATAAATACGCATTTGGTGCGGCAGCTACACGTCGCCTCCCCTCCCTCCCTCCCTCCCTCCCTCCCGTCCCCCCACGGCCTTTCGCGCGACGGAAGAAGTCGCGTTTGCTCTCTATATATGGTGATTGTAAAGGAGGAAAGAGACGCTTAATTCTGCAACCCTTCAGGAAGCACGGCGCCGAACGCGCGTTTCTTCTCCGCCGTACGTTCGCTCCCCGTGAAAGCGCCCGTCCCTCGCGCCCTTTCACTCGCACATACAGCGTCCGGCGCGCGGCGACGATTTCATCACCGTTGACGTCATACGGAACCTCACGGCAACAGCGACGGCGACGCCGACGGCAGAAATCCTCTTTGAGTGTCCATATAATTGCTATCGCAGTAAAAGAAAGCTCGTAGAAGTAGCGCTCTTACCAAGTCAAACCGCACCTGGATTCCCATCGCTACCACGAGGAAGTCGTACTTGATCTAAAAGAAAAGAAAGAAGAAAGACGTAAGAGCTATGAACCGGCAAAGCACCTGTGCTTTATAGGCTAATGTGGTCATCCGCTTTCTGAGCGCGTTCGGCTAAACTGCTCATTCGTTTTCTGAGCGTGTTCGGTTAATGTGGTTATTCGCGTTCTGAACGAGAAAGCTTGTGGTCGAACTTTCAGAAGTTTGAAGTTTATTTCCCTATAAATTAGAGAAGGAACAGAGAAAAGCTGGAAAATGCACATTAAAAAAACACCCTACTCTTTTGACTACATCACTTAGGTGTTTAGAGCAGCCGACACCGCCAATTCAACGAATGAAAAAAAAAAAGAAAATCTAGCATACAGTTAATTTCAGCACAAGAAATTGTAAGATGAGAAGCCCTATCGCATCAAACTAACAGCCATGACAGAGTTTAAAATTTCGCGCGATTAACAAGGCATACTGTGAAAAACAACACATTGCACATAATTGGAGCTAACAAATGACGAAGCCAAGTAAAGCGCAAGGAAAACTAACTTTGTTGTCATTTAAATGTAGAAAAAGCGCTGAAAACGTAAATAAAGATTGATGAATTGAGCCCCTCAGTTCCTTTGACTGTTCTCGCAAGATGAACACCGTAACTGCGGCCGCGCATTGCATACCGAGGAACTCTTGCCAACCATTGTGTCACACCATAAGGGCAAGTAAGGTGTTAAAATGTGAAAGAAATCGACGCCCTCAACGGCTATGTGTTAAGATCCGGAAATCGGCATGCGATACTCGTTTGAGTTACTGTAACATTACGTTTGCAGGAATATTACGCAGCAGTGGATTGGTGACCGGCTCGTTCGTCATTAATCAACTGCTCTCCAAGGCTTCGCGAATTAAGGACTCCGATTATTTGACGGGGACGCATTAGGGAGATGTATAGCATACCTGAATAAATCAAGCAGGCTAGGCAACTATTTGTCTCCACCCCGTTTCAAAGGGAATGCCATTAAATCATCATCATCATCACCAACCTCACCCCCATCGCAACTCAATGGTGTACGAGATGAGGCCGACGAAAAACCGTTGTCGGCAGTCAGAGCCCAGTGACCGTATTCGACAACTCTTCACATTTACTGCCGTTCCGCTCAGACCAGTGACACAGATGCTCAGCGAGAACGCTAGCGCGTCTATAGTGTGGGTGCGCACAACGCTTGTACCTGCAGCGGAAGGTGCAGAAAGTGTCCTTGGCTCCGCCACAGAGGCGATCGAGCGTAGCGTTAACGGTGGGTGAAGTTCGATTCGCCGTCATCGCAGCCAAAATCACTCCGCGTTGCTGGAGGCACTCGCGCTAAGCCATCGCGCGCGTGCCGCGCATGCGCCTCGAGCGTCTGTATCATTGATATCGCAATAAAAGACAGTGAACAATACTTCGTCATAGTACGATCCACACATATATCTTAACTTTTCTCAGAACCTATTTTGGCACAACCTAACGCATCCTTTCATTCCCTTCTCGGCCTCGCCCGTAGTAACGGGAGATAACGGGAACAAACTCCGGGGAGACATTGCGACAGTAAGGAACTTATGCACAAATGAAAAAGTCATTTTGAGGTGCGAACGTCTGCCTATTCCATAACTACTTTATATATATATATATATATATATATATATACAGGGTGTTTCAGCGAACACTTTCAAAATTTATTTAAGGTTGCCTGTGGCAGATAGCCCAATTCTAGTTAATGAGCTGGTCTACTCGAAGCGGCGGACATTACTTGCGCAAAAAATTGAAATGCATAGTCGACAATTAATAAAAGTTCACTAAATAATTTTTAACTAATTACCTGATGGCCCATATTGTAATCTACAAATTATAGCCGTAGAGTTCGCAAGGCGGATCTACTTGGAACGAATTCCCCGGATGACACCGCTTTCGAGATATTAATTCCCGAACTTTGCGAAGAAATGCATTGGCGTTCCAGTTAGTTTCTTAAAGAAACGTCGATTTATGCTTTGAAGCACAAAATTAACTGGAACGCCAATGCATTTCACTGCAAAGTTCAGGAATTAATATCCCGAAACGGGTGTCCTCCCGAGAATTCGTTTCAAGTGGATCCGTCTTGCGAACTCCACGGCTACAATTTGTAGATTACAATATGGGCCATCAGATAATTAGTTAAAAAGTTGTTTAGTAAATTTTTATTAAGTAGTCGATTATGCATTTCAATTTTTTGTGCAAGTAATGTCCGCCGCTTCGAGTAGACCGGCTCATTAACTAGAATTGGGCTATCTGCCACAGGTAAACTGCTCAGAGTACCGAATAGCCCCCCTGATCACAGCTTGGGCCCGTCGGGTAAACGAATAAAGAGTGCGCAGTTTACCTATGTATGTGAGCCTATCAAACCCTGTACCTTGAGCCCGTGCTTGGTGACCACGGTGTTCTCCTCCGGCGCAAAGGTCTCGGCAGCGTCCTGTATCCAGTCGGCCTGGCTGGGCATTACATCGGCCATTGGCTTGAAGGAGCTGGACAGCTGCTTGATTCCGCCGCCGACCAGCGTCCACAGGGGCTGGTAGCAGTGCATCTTGAGAGAACATACAACAGAGAACAACATATATGTTTATTTCGTTCGGCAAACGAGGCGAAACACGGCGCAGTCCGACATCATACAAGCCGGGCTTTCCTGTCAGAGTGGTTCCGAAAGGCGACGAGGTCCGAGGATATTCGCAAGAAACATACGGATATTCTGCAGCATTACAAATTTGACAGAAGGGCATAACCCTTAACGAACCCCAATCTCACCAGGGAAGAGACAGTTGCTCTGCGGCGTCTCCAAACAAACTTCTATGTAGACGGCATTATAACGCATAGTCACACTTCGTCACATGGTGATGGGGTGTCCTAACCTTACAGAATAGAACAATCAAGAAGCTCAATCAAGAACTAAAGACAAAAAAAAACAGAAGACCGCCAAGAATCGTGAGAGGCCATGTTCGTGGCCCCGGACTTTGAGGACAAGCGCAACTTGGTGAACCTGGACAGGTAAGCAGCAAATGCCAATGGCTACCTGGACTGAAGGGCCACCCACGTTGGGTGAAGAAAACTCTCTCACTGATTCAGATTATTAAACGTTTGTTCTCTTCCTCTCTCTCTCTCGTGCGCCTAGTGCGTGAGCACATGCTTAGGAGCATGCAAGTGACTGATAAGAAAACTAAATTGACCATAAGACGTTGTCTACTCGTACAAATGTCATTTACCTGCCTGAAGAAAATAATGTGCGCGGCTAAAGGCAAATTTACGTTAATGTTTTTAGCATCGGCGTTAAAGGACATAAATAAATGGTTAATTAATGAGCCAACATGATCCACAGAAAAGCATGGAAATGATCGCCGACCTAGTGTTCATGTCTCATTAGCATTGTTTGCTATTTCTTGATTTGGATCGGTAGTATGAAATTTTCTACTGCATCACACCTTTCCAAAAAAATCCAGCCTTAACAAGTGGAAAGGTATACGCATTGCTGTGTCGTCTGCAGGATTTGGCGGCAGGATGGCAGAATAATATACTAGTCGCTTGCTTCTGGAACTCGGTGTACTGTACTTTTGGTAGGTTTGTCTTGCTTCTAGAGCTGTCCCATAATCACAGTACTGAAATACGCGCGTTGTTCGAGATCGTTCACGAACTAGAAAAAAAGTGCTCCGTGGCCACAGGTTTCAATGACCAACGATCGTGGACACGTGGACTCTTACATCGTGGGGCTCGAGCACGCCGACTTTTCCCTTGCCCAGCTTGGATGCAAACTTTGCAGCCGTGGCGATGCCGCCCGATCCACCACCGACAACGAGCAGCTTGTAGCTACGCTCTCCACCACCGACCTCCGCCGCCTTGGAGGAGTAGAAGCGGACATGGCGCATGAAGCGCCTCAGGGAGGACCGATGCATCATCTGCAAAACAAGAAGTTGAAATGTGATTACAACCACATGAAGCCTACAAACAATGATGCAAAAGGAGGCACAGTGGAAATTAAGGGTTTATTAAGTCGAAATTAGAAATAACGTAAGGGGAACGAAAGCGGACGACAAAGCAACTTGCCGCCCTTGAGAACCAAACTCACGTCTTTCGCATTACACATGTGGTGCTCCACCAGTTGAGCGACTGCGGCGGCTTTTATTATTCTCGCTAAATACTGCGATGGGTGTCTGGACAAACTGCGGGCCGTGCGAAATAAACTTCTAGGGCTGAACAATTCTGTGCGCAACGTTAACGTGTGTCGGCCCTACGACTTCGAACTGACGCCACGGATGCAAGCAGTATTACCACGTACGAAAACGGAGGTTGTCCAAGAGAGGGCGCAGAATCTGTGCAAGCCTTTAACACCGGCGTTGACAAGTCGGAGGCTCGATGTGCAAAGCGGCGCGTCTTAAGACAACTGAGCGTGCCAACACTTTTCCCTCCCCCTCGGCTCATCGATAATCTGCTCACTTTAAGCGTTCCCTTAGATAACACCAGCCAAAGAAGCAAACGTCTTTGGTTCGGCGTTATCTTTATTGCAACCCTTGCAGCAATTTCTCCGCTTCACGAAGCCCGGTGCCGCCTGATTTCACGCGCCGCTCGGCCTTATTGAACTACGAACTCTGCTGACATCTTTATTCAGCGTGCTTAAATGCGCGTG
This sequence comes from Dermacentor silvarum, assembly GCF_013339745.2. NCBI lineage: Eukaryota > Metazoa > Arthropoda > Arachnida > Ixodida > Ixodidae > Dermacentor > Dermacentor silvarum. The sequence goes on from NC_051159.1 coordinate 73,917,960, forward strand.
ACGCAATCATATAAAAAAGCACTGCGGCTACGTTGTCCTTAATACAGGCCACTTTAAGCGAATTGCATGAACGCGTATACAGGCGCCTGTCGTTTACGTGGATATATATAAACTTCCGAGTATAATTAGGGACACTTGATGTCACGCGAAGATATTACGCTGCACTTCTGTAATCTCGCGACAGGACTCTTGGTCGAGCTCAGACCGAACTCAGATAAGCGGCTCGAAGTGCACGAGCAAAACAAAAGTAGTACGTTAACAGTCAGTTGATTTGTTTGTAGGTTTGTTTTCGGTGCATTCATGTAAGCACATGCATCTACTGCCTCAGTGCCGAGCGCACTGACCGCCAGATTAGTCCCGATTCAATTAGAATTTGCCCTGCAGTAATACACAGCGAGAAATGCGCTCACTGTTGGTTGTATGCGTCGTTACATTAATCTCATTTGCCCCTGTTTTCTAAGCACAAGCGCTGCGCGTGTGTTTCGGGGAAGATGTTCAGTTTGGTCGAAATTCATGCAACAAAAACATCAATCGGGACAAGCAGTCATCCATGAACAGGACCAGTCCGATAGTCCCTTCAGTCACGAATTCAAGGTTTCAAGCTCGCAGAATATTATCCCATGCCACAGATACTACTAAAGGAAAGTAAAAATAATTTATTTAAATGCCGAGGCACGCCGTAGTGGGGGGTTCCGGATTGTTTTCATGACCTGGTGTTCCTTAACGTGCACCTAGATAAAGGGGGCCTAAATCTCTCTGTAACATCCATCCAAATCGTCAATGTTTCCTTCCTTTGTCTGCCCTGGTAGCGGGTCTGAAGTATATAAATAAATATGAAATTAATAAATGAATAAACTTAACTGCCCAACAATAATGTCACCATGCAGACATGCCCTTGGCCGCTCCGGAAATTCACATTTAGCAACAGCGCCAACGCCAAAATAACACACGCCTATGCACAGCACATCAAAGGCCAAGTGCAAGGGAATTTCTCCTTGGCTAAAATTGTTATAAATGAGTAGTAGACCGGGTGTTCCGGCGAACACTTTCAACCATTTTTCAAAATTGCCTGTGGCAGATAGCAGAATTCTGGTCCATGAGCTAGCCCATTCGAAGAGTCGGACATTACTTGCAAAAAAAAAAAAAACAACAACAACATGCAACTAAATGGATAATCGAATAATTAACAAAAATCCGCTAATTAAGTTTTTAACTTATCTTATGGAACATATTTCAATTCACAAATTCTGGCCGGGAAGTTCAGAAGGCGGATCCACTTGGAACGAATTCTCAGGATGACACCAGTTTCGAGATATTGATTGCCGAACTTGGTGGAGAAATGCATTGGCGTTCCAGTAACTTTTGTGCTTCAATGCAGAAATCGACGTTTTGTTAAGTGGAGCGACAGTGCGTTTTTACTGCAAGTTTGATGGTGTTATCCACACAATTTTTTTCCAGGTGCCTATGCCTTGCAGTCTCACCCGCTATAATTGTAAAGTGCAATATGTGCGAGAAGGTAATTATAGTTAAAACGTAATTAGCGAATTTTTGTTAATTAGTTGATGATGTATTTCAATTTCTTGTGCCAGTAATGACCGCCTCTTCGAGTAGATCCGCTCATAGAGTAGACCTGCCACAGGCAACTTTCAAAAATACTTGAAAGTGTTCGCTGAAGCACCCTGTATACCAGGGTTATTAAACGAGGAACGTCCCAGACCACAAAAGTGATCATCGCCGATTCTCTTGTAAAGAATTGGGCTAGTTGCTGATTGTGTGACTGAGGTTTCACAGAGGTATTATTCTCGAAAAAAAAATAGTTTTTTTTTTTCGATGACACACGCGCTCTTTGAAGGTTCCGTAAAGAAGCAAAAGTTGGTCGTGTAGATTCGGATGTGTAGGTATACTACACATCCGGATCTCAGTTTTTGTCACACGCCAAATCAGCACCATATTTTTGGGAAAGACTACACGTTGTGACGTATTGTAGCATTAGAAATGCGATATCAGCTCTGTTATGTTTGCTGAGACCAGGGCAACATCTGAGGCGCTCTGTACAGCACCACGTTGAACATTTACCCCGCCGAACAACGTTGACGCCGATGGCATCCGATCCCCTTCGTTGCGTTCCAAAGATCAAGTTCGCATAGGCTTTCTCGCCGCGCACTCCCGGCATGCATTGTGAAGCGTCACGTGAGCGGAAGCTTGTCTTGTCTTGTGCCAAGAGATGTCACGTTGATAATGTAAAACAGTTTCCATAAGTACCCAGCTCAGTTTCCTCGTAAAATCGCAGGACACTCTAAACAGGGCAGGCGAGCTTTTTCCAGGCCACAAAGCCCATTTACACCGAAAAACATGCCGTGAATAATAACCTTTTTTTTTTCAGAATAAAGACCAAATAAAAACTGGTGCTACTGTAGTAACGAAAGAAATTTGCAACGCGCTTGGGTGGACGCGTTATGCTCTTAAAAGCGTTGCCATTCCTTCCTGCCATGAGATGCCCTTTTGCTGTAACAATTTCGCGCACAAAGATATCCCGCAGTGGATTCCTGTTTCTCTCGTCGCCTCTCTCAGGTCACTTTTATTTTTCTACCAGGGAAAACACTTATGAGCTAGGGAATTGGGTTGAAGGAGCCCATCCGTTCGCAACAATTTTCAACAATTCTCATACAAGTTAAAAAAAATTCGTGGTGAAAAATTTAATCTTACGTTTAACCGTCTCTTCAAGCCAAGCGCTCAAACCTCTACTTTACTCTACTCTACTCGCTTTTGCTGCGATCGATACCAATGCTAGTTTGATGTTCCAGCCAGAATCGGTGCATTCATAATGACGGGACTCATTGACGTGCAGTGGGCGCGTCTTATTTCAGGTGGGCGATGTATTTCATACTTGCAGATCATTTTCTGCTTGAATTGACGGGAAGACTATGCGGTGGCAAAGTACACCAGTGAGAGCGCTCATGTAAACAGCCCTACATTCCCATCAGTTTTAGTTTCAGCTGGGTTAGATATACATAAACATCTTATTTAAATCAGTAACAAACGACAAAATACACCACTGAGTGTTAATTTAGTGCGATACCGTCGCACACGGAAGCTACTCTGATTGAATACCTGTCCCAAGAAAGCGAAAGACAACTGAGTTGGTCAAACGCTGCCAGAATACTCGGCGCCGTAGTATAGGTGCATAAACTCCGCCCCTGAGCGTTTCGCTCCATGGTTACAATAAAATTGTGCGCTAGTATAATTACGCAGTTATGATACAACCGGTGGACCATTACAGTTACAGAACGGGTGCCAAGAGAAGAGAAGCGCAGTCGGGGACGGCAGAAAATAAGGTGGGGTGATGAAGTTAGGAAGTTTGCGGGCCCAAGTTGGAATGAGCTAGCGCAAGACAGGGGTAATTGGTGATAGCAGGTAGAGGCCTTCGTCCTTCAGTGAACATAAATAGAGGCTGATGATGATGATGATGATGATGATGATGATGATGTAAGGAACTCGGCGCTTTCCCGTTTCATTCAGCTGGCGAGGCTGCAGACGGCTTCATCTGATATCTCGGCGCATCGTAGTTGACTGCTAGCCAACATTCAATTGATTTCCATATATTTTGATCAGTCGACCGATTGATTCATTAATCTTGGGATTTAACGTACAAAGCAACAGAGGCACTATGAAACAGCCCAGTGGAAGACTCCAGATCAATTTTGACCACACGGAATTATTTAACGTGCACCCAAAGCATGGTCCGCTAGCCTTCTCGCATACCGTCAGCATTTGCGTTAGCCAGGGCCTGGAGTGAAACCCGCGACCTAGCTATCAGCAGGTCGCGCCTACCACGGTAGCCCCTGAGCTACTCTGTCATTACACTCTGTGAAAGTAGACGTACAGCGAAGCTGGTGCGGACGTTGGAATACAAACGACGTTAGAAAAGTACCACCACTCCTACTGACGTTAGACGACCGTTACACAATCCCCCCCATCACAAGCGGCTTACGTCACACGCGCACGCACGTGTGCGGAAGTGCAGCATCCATCCTGATTCTTCTAGGCCGCCCGCCAAACGCCTTATTGAACTAAATTATTGTTTCAAAATACACTGCGCGAGAAAATGTGTAAAGTACGACTTATACACAAGCTGCAGACGTGATAGCTTCGGAATTGTAATACGAATATACGAGAATACATAATTCTATCACGTGGAAACTTAAGGCCAAAGCCCTATTCCAGCTGCCGGTATGTGGGTGAGCACGCCACGAAAAATCCCGACCAACTAGAGGCTATAAGTACTTCGGAGTCCTAATCAGCAGCAAACTAACGTGGGATAAGCCAACACCACCTAGATAGATAGCACGAGGCATGTTCACTCCGATCCATTACGTCATGTTACCTGGCCCGACTGCCATAGAGTCTAAAGAAAATGCTCCCGAGTAAGAAACAGTGATTTTGACGCCACCGCTTTCGTCACGCCAGCCTTGGCAATGGAAATTTCGGGCCAGGTAGCATGACGTCATGGATCGGAGTGAACAGGCCTCGTGCTGTCTAGGAGCTGTTGGATAAGAACATCACTCAACTCACCGTTGACACGTCAAAAACACCGGGTTTCATTAGAAGATCGCTTTCCTCGTCTCCGTCATCGATTCGTAAACTAGCATACGAGACTCCCACTCGCACCAAACTTGAGTACGCATCCGTAGTTTGGTCCCCTTATCAGAATTACTCAACGAATACCATAGAATCCATCCAGAATCACGCAGTACGTTTTATTAGTTCGGTTTACGATTTTGACCCCAGCATTAATAATATTAAGTCATCTCTCGGTATCAGCCCCTCTAGCCCTTAGACGTAAACTCTCTCGCTTGTGCCTATTCCACAAATTTTAATACAATGTCCCTGACCTGCGCGATTCACTTCTAGTTCCACCTGTACGCACGTCATCCCGTCTATTCAAGTGCATGAGTATCCAATGTCTACATGGATCAACTAACGCATTTATGCAATCTTTCTTGCCTGCCGCGATTCAAGAATGGAATCAGCTTCCCAGTCCTATTGTCGTTGAGCGTGATCTTGTAAAATTTAAAGAAAACCTGAGGCGTTAACTTGATCTATAAATTACTACATTTTCATCTACGTTTCCTTCTTACTTTCATTGTAGTTACCTGTGTGTTTTATTATTTGTTTCGTTCGATGTATAAATTGCTACATTATCATGCACGCTTCCTCTTTATTTTCACTATAGTTGTATGTGTGCTTTTTCATTTGTTTTGTTTACCCACTTATACTTGTTATATTTTGTGTACAACATCCCCCCCCTCCCCCCTTATGTAATGCCTCACGAGCATAGCCTTCAAGGCCCCAATAAATGATGACGACGATGACCAGCTTCGCTATAAAACGCTCGTGGACTTAGGATTGCGTGCACGTTCAAGAATCCCACGAGGTCGAAATTAATCCGGAGCCCTCACACTTCGGCATCTGTCATACCGCCAGTGTTGCTTTGGAGCACTGAACGCCGTGAATAAATCATTTTTACGGCGAGAACCGCAGCAAGTGAATAGCGGATCGCAGCTGCAGCGGCAACGAAACAAGTCGTGACGTAGGGAAATCAAAACGCTGCGCACGTTGGGCGTATACGCCTCGCAGGGTTTGAGCGGTTTCCTGAGAATCGGCGAGGGGGCGACAGGCACTACCGGCATTTCCCTGTGCCGCAGCAACGGAGGCGGAAAGGGAAGCGCCGCGTTATTTTAACCCAGACGAGAAGTGCCAACGCGTCCTCCACACGATCTGCGCACATTGGAATCTCCCCGTCTGCTACATTTCGCTCCGAGAGCACATATGAGCGCTTGCTATGCTGTCAGAAAGGGCATCACGGAAGGCGCAGTGCAGTGTCATCTTCGCTGGCCGTCAATAAAGCCGGCCGGGACAGCAGACGCTTACCTTGATAGGCGCCACATCCAACGCCGCGCTGAGGAGGAAAACGCGAACGCCGGCAGCAGCGCTAGCGGAGCCGCGCTCGTCGTCTTCGTTGCAGCCGCTGGCAAGCGCGCTAGCCGCAGATGGAAAGCGCAGTTAAAAGGAAACAATAGTTCTGTCGCTGCCACCTGGTGGCGGTACAGCGAGCCACGGGCTGCGGGCAATGTCTCCCGTGACTGTTTCCTCCACAATGGCTATCTCGAAGGCAATTGTCAGCTACATTGAAACGCTGAAGCCACGCGCCTCGCGAACGTTCTGGTGTTGTCCGCTGGGCGACGCACCCGCTGGAGCGCGGTATTTCAAAGACGGCTCCAGCCGATAGCGGGTTGGCAGTGACGTAGCCAGAATTTTTTTTGCTGGGGTGGAGGGGGGAGGAAGGCGAGGAGGGGGCCGCTCCATTGACGCCCCCCCCCCCCCCCCCCCCATTTTCTGCGTTGGTGTGCCCCTGTCCACAAGCTCCGCCCTCTCTCCCCTTTCCGACGCTTACATCAAAACTACGCCACTGCGGTTGGGTGAAATACCGCGTATAAGGTATGCTGAACTGTCGAGAAGCTTGACAGTATGATAAAGGAATAGGCATTAAAAGATAAGCAGCGGTAAGCACCACAATAGGCATGACGGACTGCAATAGCTTTCGCCCACCTATCTATCTTTTTCATCCATTTCCCTAATCATTGGGAGTAACCTGGTATTCCAACATCTCCAGCTCTCAATAAAAACTTTCTCTCCATCGGGTGGCCCGCTTAGCCTGTAAAAGGTAAAAAAAAAAAAAAAAAAAAAAACAACGTTAAGCTTTCGCTTTTTGCATTAGGCTGTCCAATGCCTGACTATGCCCTGAATTGTAAACCTCATTATGAGGCTTACTCTCATATGTCCCTTATCTTATCACAGCAAATGTGTTTTATTATTCAGTTTCAATTCCTTTAATCAAAGGCAGCATGCACCAGCTTCGCCATCCTCCTACTTGGGAGCTGAAAGAAAGAGAGAGAGAGAAAAAAAAGGTAAAAAGGTACGAAATATCACATCATTTCTCCAGCACATTCAAGAATTATACACTTAAGTCCTAGATTTTTTCAAACTTGCATGGAGGATACTTGCGCTCAGCACGATAAGCATAGTCGCTAAAGCGTTACGCTGATCAGATCGAGGTCGCGGATTCTATCTCAGCCGCGGCGGCCGCAGTTCAATAAGGACGGCATGAAAACAAAATGCTCGTTTTTTTATATTTAGGTGCCCGTTAAAGAACCACAGGTGGTCAAGACTCAAAAGTAATCCGGCTATCCCCCACCACTGCGTACCTCTCATAATCAGTTCGTGGTTACGGCTCGTAATACCTCAATTGTTTTATGCACTATATAACCAGTAACGCGAATACATTGCGATCTATACCTAATGATGTGTCTACATTTTCACTTGCTGTGGTGGCTGACTGCTTTCTTAGAGCCAAACAGTTACGGCGTCCAAGCAAGTATCCCCTCCTCAGCAATTTTCGTTTTCTGGCAATGCGCACTGATATGATTCGATTACGCTGATGTCTATGGGCTATGAATGTAGTAACAAGGGGACAAGAATAAACTGTAGCACATAAGAATAGCGCATAAGGCATTTGAATAAACTTATGGAATACCAACATGTCAAACTGTCACTCTCGTAAACCTTCACAGACTCGACTTCAAAAGTTCAAGACTACGCCGATAGGCTAGTTTGTTGCTTCACTATGCCTGCTTTAGACGCACGCTGCCAGATTACTTGAACGACGACGCAAGGGGAGCACGTGATTCACAAAATACAAGAACTTTTTGCGAAGTCTTGCAAAATTGCGGTATCTGCTTGTTCGCGGCGCTATCGGATCTAGGACAACATCGTTGAAACTTGGCGTGTGCGTAGCGTTCTAATTTGCCAAGAGATATAGTGCTATCACGATAGCATAGCACTGTCGAACGTCTTAGTTCGTGACGCACCTGTGATTTTATCAGTTTCTTTACAGTTGCCTATAGATATTTTATTTTTTACCAGAAAAGCTGCACTGACAGCATTCCAAAACGGTAAGAAACAACTTCTAAAAATTGTATAAAATAAAAACGTGTGCTTCTTAAAACCTGTAGAGTGCGCTTGCAAGGTTTACATTCTGCTTATTGATGACTGAATACACATTTATGGTAGAGTGAAACAAGAAGCGAAGAAAACAAAGCTGAAATTTGGCGCCTCTGCCCAGAAGCTTTCAATTGAAGTGCGTATGTGTAGCAGCGAGCAGTCTGTTTTCAAGAATGTCGACTTGTAATTTTTAGCGCAGCATTATGCACTCGATCAGTTGCAAAATTTAGGTTTCATTAGTGATACGGAGACTTCAGATATTCCTTCCATCGGCACTGGCTTAACGGCATGTCAGTGACCGGGAACGTATATGAAACAGCCACTCAACACATCAGAAGAGAAACGTGTGGAATTCCCCATGCAAGACAACCTACCACAGCGGTCACCGAGATTACACTATCGTGGATTTACGCTTATCCAGTTCCTGCTGTGAGCCACCACGGCAAGAATTTCCGTTAGAAACATGAGATGGGGCAAAAAAAAGTTGTTTCGCCATATTTACACTATCCACGAAAGCAGTCTTGCTCATTTTTTTTTACTGGTATAAGAAACATCCTATAGCCTGCTATACCATTCGAGCACAGTTCCCCGCTACAGCATCTGCGTCAATTTTGCGGCACTCTGACGTCATGTCGCAACATTTGCATGTACTTCATCATCCCAATCAGCTTCCTATTAAGTGCTATAGATTTAGTGAAATATTGTGCCTAATCCAACGAAATCAGGTGAGAACCGAATTTGACGATGTGCCGCAAATCACATAAAACCGGCATTTTTATAACAAGCGCAAGTAATTAAAGATAATGTAGTAGCAAATGCTAGTTTCTTCTATCATGGTTCGGGAAAAAGTAGCGGAACTCAGCTTCTTATATTGTTTTCCATTTGACCCAAGGTCCTGTAAGATTGTAATTTTTTTTCCATTCGGAGTATTTGCCGCTAGGCGTTTATAATACAAAAAGGAAGAAAAAGGGGCACCAATAAACGCATCGAACCCTGAGTGATACAGGCACTGCGGCAATGAGGTTGCGCATTTGTTGTCCGTTATCCAACGGGTATAGTCCTTGGGACATTAGCTTGAGTAATTTGCTTGTCTATGCTACAGTTCGTAATGCGAAGTAAAGCTGTCGGTTGATTTTGTTCGCGTACAATAACAGCAAAAGAAAACAATCATTGTCGCGGCCTGGCCATTCCCCGATCGCAGCCTACAACGTCTATACAGCAGGGAGTCCTGTAAATAGCACTACTGCGCTGCTTGCAGAACTGTGACCTCTTCTATGTGCTCGCAACCTTGCATGCAAAGCACTCTTGAGCGGCAACACGTTTTCCTCACTACGGAGCATTCAACGGGAGACCACACTGTAATGAGCGCACTGTTTGCTTTGTCGTCGGCGGGCTTGCTTGTCTCGCCCCTACAACACACCTACGCGCAGATAATCTGCCAGACAGCAGTGCAAGAGTCGCGGCGAAGATAGGAAATCCCGGTGACGTTTGCCAGGGATGACTAGATCTTGCAGCACAGCTGGGACCTATTACTAAGTGCAGGACATGCGTCACAGTTATCATGAATGTGATATTGAAAATGTCCGCAATGTATTTTTTTCTGTCGCATCTCTTTCGCTAATATCAGAGGCGCCTTGCAACACATATTGGCGGAATAGTCCTCATCACTAGTTTGGGTTGTTTCTCTATAGCTCATTACAAGTTCGTACAAGATGTAAAGAGAAGCGTGCGATCGAACGAACAGGCTCATGTAGTGGAATACAGGTGGTGCACAAGGAAATTACAGAGCACATTCATTTCATTCATATTTGCTTTTCTCTTACGAGCTATAGTTCAGGTCGTCCTAAGCACACACTACTTGTTGGTCGACCTGGCAGTCATCTCGACACCGTTATTCTTACTATCATTAACGAGGAAAGTATCACATAACACACAAAAAGAAGCAAATAAATGCAATTTCTTCAGTCATGTGTTGACTTATAAAGCTAGCAACTATCACCGAGGTGTGTCAGTGTCGGGGTCTGTGCTTCTTTCCTTTCGTTGTTCCTCGTTTTAGTCGCGTTGTGCATTAAATTTCTTAAGCCTATCAACTGAACAACATCTTGCAGTTACATGTACAGTGCGCTCACACGTGCACTCAACCGCAAAAGTTGACGCACCACGGGATTACGCAAGAAACGTTTACGCACCACCAAAAACACAGAAAAAAAAGACACGAAATTTTCGAGCCGTTTTTGAGCATAGCCAGTAAAACCATGCAAAACTGTTATTCGCATATATTATGCGTGAAGGCTGTAAATACGGATACCAGGCTCAGTTCCGAGGCTGCATCAGTTCTTTCCCCGGTACCGCGGTTCGTAAAAAATGTCGCAGTTTCGCCCGAAAGGCGAAGCATCGATTGCGATAGCAAATTAGTAGAGAGCTATTCGGGGTAGGCATAGTAGTTTTATTGGCTGCATAAACTTGGACACATTGGCTTACTAACTTAATTAACAATCGTGGTGTCACCGCGCACAAGCAAACATGAATAGATCACACTGAATGACAGCAGCCAACGACTGTCAAAACGCTGGCAGCAAGCGCAGGTTCGCGCGGTCTATCGCTTCAACGGAAACTGATCGGCGAATGCATAGCGCATAGAAGGGTCAGAGCCGTGTGGAGATAAGAGACGGTGCGGACGACCGGGGATGCCGGCAAAGGAGAAGTTGTTGGCGAAGGAGAAGCTGCCCCCCTTCTTCCCGCTTTGCTGCTTTCGCGTGGGAGATTGAGTGGCAAGATACGCCTCTGGTGCCGGAGCACAGCGCCGCCCCGCCTCCCTCCCATAGCCACACGGTCTTTTGCGCGATGGTCACCTTTGCTTTCCGCCGAGCGTTCGCCCTCCGTGATAGCGCGGGGGGGGGGGGGGGTTCGCCCTCCGTGATAGCGCGCGTCCCCCGCGCGCTTTCGCTCGCGCTTACGGCGCGCGGCGACGATTTTATCGCCCTTGGAATCTATACGGAACCTCACGGCGACGGCGGCGACGGCGGCGACGACGGCGACGCCGACGGCAGAAATCCGGTTGAAGTGTCCATATAATTGCTATCGCAATAAAAAAAAGTTTGATTGTACATACGGTGGCCACTCACCGCATAGGCCCTCGTAGGCAGGTTGTGTCTTGTGCGGGCAGAGGTGCGAGCAACAGGTGTCCTTGGGACAACGGCTGCACGGCGCACCGCTCATGTACACGTGGCCTCCCATCTCGTTACCCCTGCGTCGTCGCGCGGCCAAGAAGGTTTTCAAATAAGGTTAATTACTCAAGCGTACGCTTCCTTTAGGACAGTCCTGGCACTACAAGTTCCAGGGAACAAACACGTTAGTTCTCGTTCACCCTAACCGGCTGCTCACTCCATAGAACGGTTAGGACGCTAAGGACACATTCAGCTTGGCCGACGCGCTGCGCAGTCTTCGCTGTTGTGACCTATGCGTCCTATGTGACATAGGACGCATATCCTATGCGTCATCGTGACATATGTTTTAGTATTTCTATTTGATTCTGTTTCTTAATATTCTGTTTCTTTTTTTTTGTATAGTTGGCTGTATTTATTAGCCCCTCCCTTCTGTAATGCTTCATTGTAAGCCCTGAGGGTACTATAAATAAATATAAAAAATTATGGGGTTTTACGTCCCAAAACCACGATCGGATTATGAGGCACGCCGTAGTGGGGGACTCCGGAAATTTCGACCACCTGGGGTTCTTTAACGTGCACCTAAATGTAAGCGCACGGGTGTTTTCGCATTTCGCCCCCATCGACATGCGGCGAATAACGTTAATGGGTTATATACTTCACCACCAGTGGCGTAGCCAGAAATTTTGTTCGGGGGGGGGGGGCTCAGGTTGCAGCGCGGCCTCCTAGGACCTTATAGAATTTGTCGAGGGTCAAATACATGAATAACAACTGCATTGCCAATGCCATTGTATATTAGATGCTGCAAGCGAATTATTGAACGCTATACGCACTGTCAAGTAAAAGATGTATTTTTTCATAAAAGAATATATTCGTATGTCCCAAAAATTGTGGCAGAAATAACTGATACATATGCTGCTGCGTTTTTTTTTTGTCTATTTAATAAGTAAACAAAATATCACACGAACTTTAGAACTATACCAGTTCGAAGCCAGCAAAGCAGGGCATGCAGCTGATATGAAAAACGTAAAGGCCATGAAATGAATAAGTTCAGGACAAATATTTTGATGAATCTTTGTCATTCAAGAACCTTGTTTACATTTTTGCACATATGCAACGGCCAGGAAAAAAACCTCAATGACGCTGTCCCTCGTTGCAATAGATTGCGTAGGAGCAGCTGTTACCGGTCATGTATTGTAATTACACCGTGATTATACTCGCAACAGTGAGTACACATAAAAAGCAGGTGTTCTGCAAAATATACATTAGCAATGCGAAGATAGAATAGAATATACACATACGAAGACACAACTCGTTAAAGGGCAAAAATGAGCCGCTGGAAACAAAGTTCACTGCTTGTATACACAAAACCTCGCAACAAGATAATTAAATATACGTCTAAGTCTCCAATAAAACTACGTAAACGTCACTGTATATAATGCGTCAAACAAGAAAAATAAACATTTTGCACAGTCACAGATAGTAAACTTTGCGCATGGAAAGACCGATGATCTAGGCTGGAACAAAACTATGATCGCAGAAATCGTGATATGTACTCGGGCCATGCGGTGGTCGCGACAGCGCCATATGGGTAGAATAAAAGAGGACTAATGCAAAAATCAGTACGAAAATGTGTAATTTAACTGCCTGCACAGCGGCAACAATTATTCTGCACCCAAAATTAAAGGAAGGTATTGCTTCGTTTCAAAAAAGAAATAGCAGCAGGTAGCTACAAAAGAAAGAAAGGGACAAACGGAAACCACAGATGATGCGGCAAGTTGAACTACCCAATATCCGAGTGTGTTTTTGGCAAACGCCGCGTGGGCCGGGCTTTCAATGAGCGAGGTCGGTCAAAATTGGTTATTGATGTCCTCGTAATTTTCGTATTTGCATGATAATTTTGATCATGATGCTAACTGCTAGAATAAACGGCTAAAATTTCTGCGGTTTTAAAAGCTAATGAATAGTCATACGTTTTCACAATTACGAGCTTATTTACCTGAAGGAACAGAGCTTTTTAGCTGCATTGATTTTTTGCTGCTTCGCTATCTACAGGACAAACTTCTCTCGGCCGGGAAGTTGAGCGAAGCAGTCAATGACTTCGGACACGTTGATGCCGACGTCTCTGTGGGTGTATAGAAGCACCAGCCTAACCATGCGTTCCATAGACATTGTAGAGCGCAAGTAGTTTTTTAGTAAACTCTTGTTAAAAAATATTCTCTCTGCGCTGGCAGTGATCACTGGAAGGGTGACTAGAATCTGCAGCAGTTTGTACACATTTGCATAGAACCTGCAGTCGCAATGAGAGAGGGCATCTATTCCGGTGCTAAAACCTAAAACACTCCCTCGATGTCGTTGGCATCCTTGTTTAGGTACCTTGCACAAACAGTAGGCTATTCGATTCCAGCGATGTCCGTCGTTTTGTGAGGAAGTATGGAGAAGCAGCCTGCTTTTGCAACTAGGCTTCCTTTGTTAATTTCAGCACAAATTTCTATAATTTGGTTTTGTGCATCTGGGCTTAAATACGAGGCATTACTGGGGCAACTTTCCAAATGGTTCCTCAGATATGTATCTCCAGAATCAGCGCGCATGCGAAGAAGCGCTCTGAAAATACCTGTATTTTCAGCGGGGGCTATGCTTAAATCCATAGGGCCACTGTCCCTGTGGTCACGGAGAGGCAGACCCTGTCGCCCGCAAAAAGAGTTTCCTCAAGAATAGGCTATTTACTTTCTTCTGTTTTCTCATATTTTACTTTGCCTGCCCTGGTCCAGCTGATCGATCACATTGAGCCCGCTTCCTGAAAATGTTTGGAGAAAATTATCAGCTGCCAGCTCACAGTCACTGTGATATTTAGTATTTTCGTGTGTGGGGAAGATTGCGAGCGCGTGCTTTCATTTCTGGAACGGCTAGGACGCGAGGGCTCTAGTGCACGCATGTTGGCCCAAGTTTATAAGATCATTAGCCCCATAAAGTCCTAGAATTGAAAATCTTTTAAAGCACGCCTTTGGAAATGTCAGTGCACCTTTCGCGTCAAAAGTTTATAAGAACTTTATACCTATAAAGTTTCGTAATTGAAATCCATGCGCACCATAGATTCCGCGGCCGCTGCGAGATGCCGCAACGCGCCCGCTCGCTATCGAAAAGCCCTTGAAAAATTGTGCTCGCATGGGGCTTCTTGCGTTACGCGACTCCAGGTGCAAGGGCGTTGCCACGAAATCCAGCCGTAGTTCGCAATGTTCGTGCGGAAATGTCTTTTCTATCGTGAAAAAGACATTGTAGACAGAATCCAGAATGATTCCCGGCGTCGGTGGTAGTTTTGGTCGGCGGTGCATGCCGGCACGAAAACATTTCAGGGGGGGGGGGGGGGGGGCTGAAGCCCCCCCCCCCCCCCTTCCCTGGCTACGCCACTGTTCACCACAGCACAGGTAGTGGTCATGCAGTTTGGGGCGAGCAGTTAACTCTCACAAACGTGACCCACACACATTAGCGTTTCATACTGCATAAACTTTGCACTAATTTGCAACCTTTGCAAACGTCCATGTTCCTAGGTTCAATGAAACAAGGGCATATAGTTGCCGGTCATTCCTCACGTAAAGAAGCTCATTGAACAAATGAACGTTGGACGCGTCTTATAAGCCTGCCAAACCGATATAATGCCTCAAACAACCCTGTCTGGTGCATGTACTTGAGTGCTGTATAGACGTCAGACTCTGGAGTTTTGCAAGACGCGTAGCACCACCTGCCGGTGCGAAGAGGTGATAATTGAGTAGTGCAAAGTCCGACTCCCTCGCTAAGTTGTCTAAGCAGCTAGCGAGTGCGAAACAACGATTTA
The DNA here is from genome assembly GCF_013339745.2 of Dermacentor silvarum. Classification (NCBI taxonomy): domain Eukaryota; kingdom Metazoa; phylum Arthropoda; class Arachnida; order Ixodida; family Ixodidae; genus Dermacentor; species Dermacentor silvarum. The sequence goes on from NC_051159.1 coordinate 73,933,017, forward strand.
ACTTAATTTTGGTTCATATTGCTTATGTTTCGTGCATTTAACACCCAGAATGAGAGCTATGAATTTCTCCGCTAGTCGGACGCGCCGCCGAACTGCCATAAAATTCTTGTTGACGATGGCGAGCACGACGGCAACCGCGACAGCTCCGCGCGCTATGAAGAAACGCCGCAATCGACGTCACTGTTGCATTGTAAATTGCCATGAACGTGAAGGACTGAATAACAACGTTCAGTTTTACCGATTTCCATGCCGGTCGTATGAAGGAGAAAGGCGAGAGCGCTGGATACGGGCCGTTCGCGTGTTGGGTAAGCGAATTACTCGCATTCTCCACAACACAGCCGCTCACATGAGAAAGTGTGATAATGTTGGTCTGATGTAATTGTGTTGCGTAGCCCTGACGAGGGACTATGGCAACCAAGCGAAAACTAAAGAATCTGCAGCCGTCACTTCGTTGGCAACAGAATAAACAAAGTTGTGAACCATCCTGCGTATGTGCCATCGATATTTCTACCTGTTTACACACGTCCGCCTCCCGCTTGACTCAGCAAGTGGAACGGACAGATTTGGCAGGTCAGTTTAACCAAACCTTTTGGTTCATTTATGATTCCAAAATCGTGTTCTAGGGCATTGTGGTATCGCGAGCTCATTTCTAGTTTCGGCTTTTCCGATACAAGCACGTTTCGCAATGCACTGAGCCCTCTTGACTGCATTTTTTGTTTGTTTTAATCTGAGCAATAAAGTTGCTGTGGGAGCACTGGATGAGTAATTGCGAAGTAACGCACGTGTGTAGAAAAAAAATTTCGCGTTTATTTACATTCATTTGTGCGCGTGTGTTGTTTTAAGCGTCTGCTAAAAATGCAAGGGTACTGAGCGGTGCTGTAGCTCCCGCGAGACAGGAATATGCTTCGCGCAGGCACTGTAAGAAGCTTACTTTCGTTATGTTCGCAGGCTGTTTGCTGCCTTGGGAAAATGAAATCTCCATTTGCAGTAAATACAAACGGAAGACAACCGTGAAGAAAACATTCGAAGATGCGCGATAACACCCTCGAACGCCCAGGAAGCGAGAGCTGAAGCGAGAACGCAACTGAAAAGGCGAAGGTCGCCAGGGCCGTTCGCCCCTGATAAAGCGAGCTTTGTACCACTGACCGTAAGCTACATAGTTAACTGACTTCATCATATATATACTTCATCGCTTTGACATTATGTACGTACCCAAATTTAACACATTTAGGCGCTATAGAACGGACATCGGAGTGCTTGCCTCGAACTCGACGTCGTACGATGCTCGCTGTACTTGCGAGTTGCAGCGCGCCGAAATAACACCTGAAACTTCTTTTACATTGTACACGTACTTCGCTCTGCTCCCTTTCCGAAGCGTGGATGGGCGGAAGAAGCTTTCTAGTTCCTTGATTTTTAGGAAACCGTGCCTTTACAAAGCCGAAAGACGGGGCTCTATTGTGGCCTATGCAGCTTCGCTTGCGGACAGCTCTCTTTGCACTACTCAGTTTGCGCCAAGGCTGCGATGGGGGCGCTGGTGGCGGGTTTTTCCGCAGCACCGCCTGGGCAGAGTCTGAAGTCTATGTTTAGGAGACGAATGAGTGCAACCATTAACCTGCCATAGCAAATTCGCGCTTCCTAGATACTGTGTTAATACGTAGTGTGCTAATCACGTCATTAATCACGACCTCACGGTTACAGCTCCTTACAGTGCATTCATTGTGCTCTCAGTCGAATAAAAAGAAGAACCCGACGTACGCTGGCATGTAGTTGCAGAGATACATGCTGTTGCCGGTCTTGTAGGTGCAGTCCTTCCAGGCGCAACCGACCTTGTTTGATTTGCTCCACAGAATCTGCACATTACACACACCACAGTTCGATTGTGCACGCGAAATCCGACATGCTGCATTACGGGCGCTCCTGGGCGAAAACAAATCGAATGTTTGTATCACAAAATAAAGGCCATTTCATTCACTCTGACATTTATTGTCAGGTTTAGTGGCTAAACCAACCGTATACGCACAGGCACACACAGACAAAAGCTCGCACGAAAAGAAGATGGGCCAGCACCCCAGAAACCCTGCAGGTATAATGGGGTTATCAAAATGTGTCACTACGCGCATGCTTTCTTTCGAAGCTTTTCAGATATGCGAGTCACCTATATAATCAATTTCTTGTGTATTACTACCCTGCGCAATTCATTGCTTCATTGAAAACTCTAGATTTCTTGAATGGGGGTCTTTGGCTAGATTTGACCTTTGAGCCATTACAAGCACACATCACCATCATCTGGTACATAATAACCTTATTGTAGGAAGGGTTTGAGAGAGCGAGACGAATCAGATAAATCAACGAGGAATAAGAGAAACTCTTACTTATATATTTCAATTTTTAAAGAATATCATCAATGCCTTCCACAGCTGCATTGTTCATTGTTTTATTGTATCGAGTACTTATTACAGCCAAGCTGTTTATGGCTAGGCTTCCGTGCATTTTTGTTGCGCGTGTCCAAAAATAGGGGCCCATCTTGGTGAGAGCGCAGAAAGGGTCCAAGCGCAATGGCACATACACCTATGGACTATGGGTAGTGGGCTCCGGGACCTGTAATGCGCCCTTGAACTACCCTTCTCACACCTTTGACCCAAACTGGTCCCAGGAACAAGGGTAAAAACAGTTACTACGATCGAATATTAGCCCAAAAGGCCGACCCGCGTCTGCTATGTCTACGTGCACACCGCCTTTTTGTTTTTTCGGCGTTCCAACCGCTTTCCAGCCGCTCTCCTGGGGCGGTGGCACCATCGCGCGTGTATATATGCTATGGTTCTTCGTAGGCGCGTTGGATGCTCCTCGGGAGTCCGGTCTATACGTAGCCTCCCCATTGTGTGTCACCTCTGGTCGTGTGCTAAACAGCTTCACTGGTCATCCACCTTCCCATAGTGTAATGGGTCACGTTCTTACGCCAAATCGCATATTGTTTTTTTTTAACACGAAAGTGTTTTATGCCGGGGTCCACCAAGACTTCACTGACGTATTTCCGTCACGGAAATACGTCATAGAACATAATACAAAGAAAGAAACCAGAAGAAAAAGTTCCACAAACATGCAAAATTTGGAAATCGAACCCACGACCTCTCGGTCCGCGACAATAGATCGCCGAGCGTTTAACCCATTGCGCCACAAACGCATTTGCAGAGAGCTACACAGACGCGCCTTATATATCGAACACTCCTCCGTGTACCCGCGCTCTTGCTCGGGGCGGTGCCGCCGCCTACGAGCCGAAAAGAGAAGTACTGCATTATGACACTAACGCGCACCGACAGTGAACGCTTCGGTGGTCTCAGCACTACGACGCCTCGATGCCAGCATTCGAAGGGACGCTGGCATCAAGAAGCACTACCAACGCCACATAGGTGGCGTTCACCGTACTCAGCACAGCGGAGCGTGGCCTCCGCAATTAGCTCTGAAAATGTTTCTGAAGTTGATCGCGGAGGCTGCAATTACGACGCGCTGTACGCGCTGATTTGACTCGGTGACGATTCAGTTACGTGCTTTGTCTTGCGCGTTGTATTAGTGTGTCAGTTACGTGCTTCGTCTTTCGCGTTGTGCTAGCGTGTGCAGCGTAGTGCAGCTTCCATATGCACGACGGTTGCTCATGGTCATCGACGTTGGTAGTCGTGATGGAGGAGACGTGCCACCAGGCGTCAGCGTGGGTGCATCAACGCCTAAGGGCGCTTTAGCCACAAAACACCAATAGACATTATATATCAATGTGCAATAAACATTACACTACTTCTGTGAAGACACGTTTCACTTTCGTGTTCTATACCGATTCCTATATAAGAGGGATCAACCACATTTTTCATAGTTCTGAGTCTAAAATGCGACGCACTATTCTTCAGTCATGAACGCAGGCAGGGCCTAACGTCGCTCCATCTTCCGCGGCTCCGTCTGCTAATTATAAAATGGAGTAAACTACCAATAATACTTCAGAAAAGGCCTGGCATAGACATGCTTAACGCGACAGATGATGCGCAGGCCGCTGCTCGAGCCAGCCGCATTTGCATCAATGACACGCACTCATGCGCGCTTGTGTCTCAAGGCCAAACGCTGCACCGAAGCGTTAGCCTATGTAGCCGGGACGACCGTCTATCTCAAGGCCCGTAGCGGAAGGGCGGGAGGCGTGCCCGGTGAAAGCAGGAAGTCGCCCGAATAGCGGACAACGAGAACGCACGCGCACGCTCGAATAGATCAAAGCCAGACCAAACGTGTGTGTTTGCGCTTAGCTTGAGGGTAAACTCACGAGCAAGAGTTTGTAAAGCATAGCGTAAGCAAAACGTTTATTTTCATCCAACACAGCTCCGCCGTGCGGACTTGCCTCAATACACTGCATTGGTAGAACACGCCCAGGTAGGCTCTACTGCACTTTATTTCGACCGGAATACCCACGCTGTCCAGGCACCAGTGGTCCCCGAACTTTTGCTCGAGACTACAAAAACGGTGTTGGAACCAGAGAATGGTACCTGGTGCTCCTTGTCGCCCGAGAATATCGAGAACGTGTTAGTATATAGGAACACTATAGTCGATAAGCAAGTCTAAACTCTATTGCAGAGCTCCAAGGACGCTTACACAACCCACTAGAGTGTATTGCGCGCACATAGTACATCGCTGCTAGCATGTATACCGACAACGTCAAGAGGAAGCAATGTCATAATGTTGTGTGCGTTCATGATCAACTAAGCGGAAGTTGCGTGCCAATAAGTTAGGCAGCATACTTGACAATTGGGTAGACAGCGATTTTGCATGTCACGCCGAATTAATTACGCGTTAGCAACCGCACGGAATCCGTTGAGGGCTTATTTTTGATGTGGGCGTCACCTGGAATAAGCGTTTACACTTGACGCCGCTCGATGACCGCACGGTTAAGTCAAACTAAAATGCCTACATATGGTCATCGATTAAGTGTTTTGCATACGACAACAGTGTGGACGTCGCACGAGTTCAAATGGAGCTGCATGCAGACGCCCGGTGACGGCCGCGTCGAAAGTACGCGCAAAGTGCGCTCTGTATATGGTTGCAGCCAATAAAGTTACTTGCGTTTTTATTGCATAGGAACCTTAAAAACATATTGTTGGCTTATCGCGACATCGTTTAAAAGCTAATTTTGGAGCAGGATCGCTGTTTGCGGTCCGGTATCTTTCGATAAAACACTTGGCACATCGTTGTTAGCTTGGTTTGTCCGAATTTTCAGTTGATCACAAGGGGCGAAAACAGTTAGAAAGAAGCCAGATTAGCCAGTTAAAACACTCATTAGCGGGCGATGGGTGACAAAGACTTTCAGCATTTCTCTAAATGGTGAAGCGGCAGCCAATTAAGGGGACAGTAAAAATCAAAAGAGAAAAATACATTGTGATTTATTAATCAATTGAGCTTCTACAATACCGAAAAAAGCCACTCTCACCGTGAGAGAAGACAAGTGACCAAGCCGCACTGAAGTGACGGCATGGACATTAACGCCATCTAATCGGGCCTAGTTAGTTGCTTTCGGTTAAAATGCTCTATAATGTATTCTAAAGGAGCCAAAGAGTGATGTTAGCAAGCTTTCCGGATATTTACTGTTACTGCTCTATTACGACGGAAGTATGATAAAATGCACTGAAATCCGTCATCTCACGCTGATGTACTTACACTGGGGTTTCGCAGCAAAAAGAAAAAAAAAAGAATAGAAAGAAAAAAATGTGGTTGATCCCTCTTATATAGGAATCGGTATAGAACACGAAAGTGAAACGTGTCTTCACAGAAGTAGTGTAATGTTTATTGCACATTGATATATAATGTCTATTGGTGTTTTGTGGCTAAAGCGCCCTTAGGCGTTGATGCACCCACGCTGACGCCTGGTGGCACGTCTCCTCCATCACGACTACCAACGTCGATGACCATGAGCAACCGTCGTGCATATGGAAGCTGCACTACGCTGCACACGCTAGCACAACGCGAAAGACGAAGCACGTAACTGACACACTAATACAACGCGCAAGACAAAGCACGTAACTGAATCGTCACCGAGTCAAATCAGCGCGTACAGCGCGTCGTAATTGCAGCCTCCGCGATCAACTTCAGAAACATTTTCAGAGCTAATTGCGGAGGCCACGCTCCGCTGTGCTGAGTACGGTGAACGCCACCTATGTGGCGTTGGTAGTGCTTCTTGATGCCAGCGTCCCTTCGAATGCTGGCATCGAGGCGTCGTAGTGCTGAGACCACCGAAGCGTTCACTGTCGGTGCGCGTTAGTGTCATAATGCAGTACTTCTATTTTCTGCTCGTAAGCGGCGGCACCGCCCCGAGCAAGAGCGCGGGTACACGGAGGAGTGTTCGATATATAAGGCGCATCTGTGTAGCTCTCTGCAAATGCGTTTGTGGCGCAATGGGTTAAACGCTCGGCGATCTATCGTCGCGGACCGAGAGGTCGTGGGTTCAATTTACAAATTTTGCATGTTTGTGGAACTTTTTCTTCTGGTTTCTTTCTTTGTATTATGTTCTATGACGTATTTCTGTGACGGAAATACGTCATAGAACATAATACAAAGACCATAACATAATACAAGAACATAATACACTGACGTATTTCCGTGACGGAAATACGTCAGTGAAGTCTTGGTGGACCCCGGCATAAAACACTTTCGTGTTAAAAAAGTTATTTCAAAACTCTATTTCGTTAATTCTTCGCTGAGAGGTTTATCACTACAACAATCAACTGAAAAGGTGAAGGACAAACAATTTTTTAACACGAAAGTGTTTTATGCCGGGGTCCACCAAGACTTCACTGACGTATTTCCGTCACGGAAATACGTCAGTGTATTATGTTCTTGTATTATGTTATGGTCTTTGTATTATGTTCTATGACGTATTTCCGTCACAGAAATACGTCATAGAACATAATACAAAGAAAGAAACCAGAAGAAAAAGTTCCACAAACATGCAAAATTTGTAAATTGAACCCACGACCTCTCGGTCCGCGACGATAGATCGCCGAGCGTTTAACCCATTGCGCCACAAACGCATTTGCAGAGAGCTACACAGACGCGCCTTATATATCTAACACTCCTCCGTGTACCCGCGCTCTTGCTCGGGGCGGTGCCGCCGCCTACGAGCAGAAAAGAGAAGTACTGCATTATGACACTAACGCGCACCGACAGTGAACGCTTCGGTGGTCTCAGCACTACGACGCCTCGATGCCAGCATTCGAAGGGACGCTGGCATCAAGAAGCACTACCAACGCCACCTAGGTGGCGTTCACCGTACTCAGCACAGCGGAGCGTGGCCTCCGCAATTAGCTCTGAAAATGTTTCTGAAGTTGATCGCGGAGGCTGCAATTACGACGCTCTGTACGCGCTGATTTGACTCGGTGACGATTCAGTTACGTGCTTTGTCTTGCGCGTTGTATTAGTGTGTCAGTTACGTGCTTCGTCTTTCGCGTTGTGCTAGCGTGTGCAGCGTAGTGCAGCTTCCATATGCACGACGGTTGCTCATGGTCATCGACGTTGGTAGTCGTGATGGAGGAGACGTGCCACCAGGCGTCAGCGTGGGTGCATCAACGCCTAAGGGCGCTTTAGCCACAAAACACCAATAGACATTATATATCAATGTGCAATAAACATTACACTACTTCTGTGAAGACACGTTTCACTTTCGTGTTCTATACCGATTCCTATATAAGAGGGATCAACCACATGTTTTTTTTTATCGGTCTAAACATATAGTGTTTCTGTTTAGTGTCCATTTAAGCCTCCACACAAAGGTGTTTGAACATGCCCATAGTTTGAAGCGTAGTTTCGGAAGAGGCACGTTTCACGAACTCTGGTAGAATTAAAACGACTTAGGCAATAAACGTGTCGGTGGGAGAACTCGTGCCACATTTTACCTTGAGTGAAGTTTGTGGGGAACACCACATCAGCCGCACCACACCACTCTTAAGCGACAGGTGGCACAGTTACCTGGCTGAGCACAGAGACCTTGATGCGCACGGGGCTTCCCGGCTCGCTGGGCGCCACGAAGTCGATGGGTGCCTCGCCCCAAAAGTTCACCGCGCGGGTCCAATTGGCGGGACCAGCCATGGCGTACAAGTTCTGTCCCGGCCGGTTGTCGAGACCTGAAAGTGTGCGGACGGGCATGCCACCAGCGCTACTTCATTCCTGCGGCGTAATTCACCGACAAAATGGCTGAGTTTACTTGGGTGGACCGATCTCGCAACAAATTCCGGCAAAGAAAGAGCAAGCAACAATCAGAAAACGGTATGCCTTTTATATCATCTTTCGAAGGCGTTGTCACAAGCGGATAAAAACATTAACAATTACCAAAATTAAGGAATAAACGCTACGTGAACTTTTGCTGGACATCTGATGCAAGGAACAAGCATCTGCAGTTTCTCAGACTAACGGGGCGGACATGACTACAAGTGAAGAGTATTCACATGAAGTGGCGACGCTAACGGAGCGTTCAATTTCCGTAGCGTACTATGGTTCACGAGGTTGAGAGCACCGCAGCGGCAGTTTAAGAGTGTTAAGAGGGAGAAGTACAATAAAGTGCATTGAAATTGATTTCTTTACTATTGTCATTAGCGATAACGGCAATGAGCATGATAAATCGCACTTTGTGAGCATAAAACTTATAGGATTCCCCAGACCTCTGACTGAACGACATAACGCGAAGGTCGAAAGGCGGGCTTCTTCTGAATGAAAACCGAAGGGATGACAGTTTAGGCGCGCGCATTTGCTAACGAGCAAACGTGATCGCCAATGACGGCTCGAAAAATGATCTTGAGGGATTATCCAAACCTCGACAACAACTCCATTTGGGCGAGTTGGTTCGTCTTGAAGGTATAGACCACAATCTGTAGCGCCATTTGGTGGCAGCCAGCGTTGGAAAGAGCTGTGGTAACTGGCGAACCAGTTAGAAGGATACCACTCAGCCCGGTATAATTACCGTCAGAAACTCGCAGCTCCTGCGTGGGCCGTGCCGAAAGAAGGTGGCTGGGTTCGAGATTACACGCGCTTGCTTTAAACACAGGTTCGAGAGTAAAAGATTCTGCTCCATATTGAACGCAACGCGATTAGTCGAGGACAACTAGATACGCAACAGTACTGTCGGCGACTTCCAATTAGGAAAACCACCAGCCATTTAGCCATGTCGAAAAACAGGCATGCGCACAGGTAACATATAGGTATTTGTTTATTTATTTATTTTTATTTATTTTCGTACTCTCAATCGCCCGAAGGCTTTACAGAGAGGAGGGACAAGAACAAATGTAAGTATTAATGGCGGACTTGAAATTCTTGAAGTATTAATGGCGGACTTGAAATTCTTGGAGTCAGAGATGGCGGTGATGGAGGCAGGGAGTTGGTTCCAGTCTTCCGAGGTTCTTGGTATAAGTGCGTCAGAATAGATTTTAACACGAAAGTGTTTTATGCCGGGGTCCACCAAGACTTCACTGACGTATTTCCGTCACGGAAATACGTCATAGAACATAATACAAAGAAAGAAACCAGAAGAAAAAGTTCCACAAACATGCAAAATTTGGAAATCGAACCCACGACCTCTCGGTCCGCGACGATAGATCGCCGAGCGTTTAACCCATTGCGCCACAAACGCATTTGCAGAGAGCTACACAGACGCGCCTTATATATCTAACACTCCTCCATGTACCCGCGCTCTTGCTCGGGGCGGTGCCGCCGCCTACGAGCAGAAAAGAGAAGTACTGCATTATGACACTAACGCGCACCGACAGTGAACGCTTCGGTGGTCTCAGCACTACGACGCCTCGATGCCAGCATTCGAAGGGACGCTGGCATCAAGAAGCACTACCAACGCCACATAGGTGGCGTTCACCGTACTCAGCACAGCGGAGCGTGGCCTCCGCAATTAGCTCTGAAAATGTTTCTGAAGTTGATCGCGGAGGCTGCAATTACGACGCGCTGTACGCGCTGATTTGACTCGGTGACGATTCAGTTACGTGCTTTGTCTTGCGCGTTGTATTAGTGTGTCAGTTACGTGCTTCGTCTTTCGCGTTGTGCTAGCGTGTGCAGCGTAGTGCAGCTTCCATATGCACGACGGTTGCTCATGGTCATCGACGTTGGTAGTCGTGATGGAGGAGACGTGCCACCAGGCGTCAGCGTGGGTGCATCAACGCCTAAGGGCGCTTTAGCCACAAAACACCAATAGACATTATATATCAATGTGCAATAAACATTACACTACTTCTGTGAAGACACGTTTCACTTTCGTGTTCTATACCGATTCCTATATAAGAGGGATCAACCACATGTTTTTTTGTGTGACAAAGGGGTACACCAACTTTCTGGGAATGATCAATGCGAGATGACACGTATGATGGCCGATGTAGTAATTCTTCCTTAAGTGTGAGGTCGAAGTAAAATATTTTATGGAAGAGGCACAGTCGAGAACACTGTCGGCGCAGAGCGAGGTCTGGTAGGTCAAGAGTTAGTTTCATTGCGGAGAGGCTAGAATAACGACTATAGTTAGAAATTATAAACTGGGCGCTGCGATTCTGGATAAGCTCTAAAAAAATGTGGTTGATCCCTCTTATATAGGAATCGGTATAGAACACGAAAGTGAAACGTGTCTTCACAGAAGTAGTGTAATGTTTATTGCACATTGATATATAATGTCTATTGGTGTTTTGTGGCTAAAGCGCCCTTAGGCGTTGATGCACCCACGCTGACGCCTGGTGGCACGTCTCCTCCATCACGACTACCAACGTCGATGACCATGAGCAACCGTCGTGCATATGGAAGCTGCACTACGCTGCACACGCTAGCACAACGCGAAAGACGAAGCACGTAACTGACACACTAATACAACGCGCAAGACAAAGCACGTAACTGAATCGTCACCGAGTCAAATCAGCGCGTACAGCGCGTCGTAATTGCAGCCTCCGCGATCAACTTCAGAAACATTTTCAGAGCTAATTGCGGAGGCCACGCTCCGCTGTGCTGAGTACGGTGAACGCCACCTAGGTGGCGTTGGTAGTGCTTCTTGATGCCAGCGTCCCTTCGAATGCTGGCATCGAGGCGTCGTAGTGCTGAGACCACCGAAGCGTTCACTGTCGGTGCGCGTTAGTGTCATAATGCAGTACTTCTCTTTTCTGCTCGTAGGCGGCGGCACCGCCCCGAGCAAGAGCGCGGGTACACGGAGGAGTGTTAGATATATAAGGCGCGTCTGTGTAGCTCTCTGCAAATGCGTTTGTGGCGCAATGGGTTAAACGCTCGGCGATCTGTCGTCGCGGACCGAGAGGTCGTGGGTTCGATTTCCAAATTTTGCATGTTTGTGGAACTTTTTCTTCTGGTTTCTTTCTTTGTATTATGTTCTATGACGTATTTCCGTGACGGAAATACGTCAGTGAAGTCTTGGTGGACCCCGGCATAAAACACTTTCGTGTTAAAAAGTTTGTTAGTGTTACCTGGCCAGGATCCCAAATTGAGCAGGCATACTCAAGTTTGGGTCTGACCAAGGTCTTGTAAAGTGTGAGTTTTACTGTAGTATTGGCGCGTGAGAAGTTGCGACGCAAAAAAACCTAGCATGCGGTTAGCGTTGTTGATAATATAGTTCACATGCAAAGTCCATGATAGATTCTGGGCTATAATGACGCCGAGATATTTGTAAGAAGTCACGGCGGTTAGGGGTGTGTTATTAAGAGTGTAATCAGCGGGATTAGTTGAGTAAGGCACTCGAGACACGCGCATGCTTTTACACTTGTTAATATTAAGTTTCATTAGCCAATCAGAACACCAGCGGGAAATACTATCAAGGTCAGTCTGTAATGCAAGTACGGTCACAGGAGTTAGAAATTATGCGATATATTACACAATCATCAGCAAACAGTTTTATAGTAGAAGAAACTTGGGTAGGAAGATCATTGATGTATATGAGAAAGAGTAGTGGTCCTAGAACCGACCCCTGAGGTACCCCCGATGTTACTGAGGCGAAAGAAGAATCATGACCGTTAGCCGAAACATATTGAAAGCGGTTAGAAAGAAAACATTTAATCCAACCTAGGACATAGGCATCGAGGTTCAAACTGTCAAGTTTAAGAAAGAGTAGCTGATGTGAGACGGAATCAAATGCCTTAGCGAAACCTAGAAAAATACAGTCACCCGCCGTGGTTGCTCAGTGGCTATGGTGTTGGGCTGCTGAGCACGAGGTCGCGGGATCGAATCCCGGCCACGGCGGCCGCATTTCGATGGGGGCGAAATGCGAAAACACCCGTGTACTTAGATTTAGGTGCACGTTAAAGAAACCCAGGTGGTCTAAATTTCCAGAGTCCCCCACTACGGCGTGCCTCATGATCAGAACTGGTTTTGGCACGTAAAACCTCATAATTTAATTTAATTTAAGAAAAATACAGTCGACAATGAAAGCATTATCAACAGCGCGAAATAAGTCGTTTGTAAATAACAGAAGTTGCGTTTCACAGGAAAGATATTTTCTAAAACCATGCTGACAAGTAGAAAACAATGAGTTAGATTCAAGAAAACATACCACATGTGAATAGATGACGTGTTCCATGAGCTTGCAAGGTATACTGGTCAATGATATCGGTCTGTAGTTCAGTGGAGAGTGAGAAACACCTGATTTGTGCAAAGGAACCACCCTCCCCACCTTCCAAGCACTTGGTATGGTGCAAAATTGCAATGACTGTGAGAAAATCTCGCAAAGAATCAATGATGAATACACTGATGTACATTTCAAAAACTTCGAATTAATACCGTCAAGGCCAGCACTGCTAGAGAACTTTAGGGTTTCAATTAAACGAGAAATACCAATTGAATCAAACACAATAGGATACATAGGGGGAAAACCCGAGTCGGGATAATCAGGATATACAACAGGATTATTATGCGAAAAAAAGGAAATAAATGCATCATTTAATAGATCACAACAGTCCTTGTTATCTACAGGAACGCCACCAGTATCACAAAGCTCAATCAAGGTTTCATTTTCGCTATTGACTGCGCACCAAAATTTTCGAGGATTGTGACGTAGAAGTGTCGGCAGTGTGCTACAATAAAAATCATCCTTGGCGCGTGCTATAGCCTGTTTGAGTAAGGCACAGGTACAGGTGTTTACTCAGAAATTATTCTTTTTTTTTCGTATAGGCAAAATGACGCCGTGCTCGCACACTTATCTATATGGCTCTTCCTATACAACACCCTTCTACAACTTCTATATCTTCTTGTTGGAATCCGGTGCTACTACTGAACAGCTGAGCGCATGCACATTTATTACAGTGAACGGCTAAATGGCTACTGCGCCCATTTCTTACATTGCTGAGGTGCTGTCGTGCTCTGTCATTAAAACATTGCCAAGTGTGTCCAATGTGTACATCCTTCCACAGCTTAAAGTATTTGATAAATGATGTCGTAGCTGCTCGTGGTGAATTCAGCTTCGTGATTAGTAGAACATTACGGGCGCTTGCGATCTTTCATTACCCTGCGAAGTTATGAAAATTTGCAAGCAATCGAAAACACAAAGTTGACTTGATGTAGCAGCACGAAAAAAAAAAAAAACGAAAAAAAACCTACATACCTATGCACGTTATACCGAACGTTCACAGGATTTGCCATAATCTTAAGAAAGTCAGTCCGACTCTGTTCGCAACGATGAAGAGCCGCCTAGAGATTTGAGCCAGCGTAAGGCTAAGGAAGCTTAACGTTCGACTGCTCCCCGAGCAATCGGAGGAGCCACGTGACCAGAATTCTGTAGAATCTTGGTCGCGCTCCTATCTACAAGGTGATCGCATCTCCGGGCACTCTGAGCTGGAGCTAGGCTTTCTGAAAGAACCAAGCTAACGTCTTCCGAGCTCTCAATTTCTAGCAGCCGGATTTACAAGCTAGCTAGAGCGCTCGAAAGCGGCCAGTTGAATGTATACCATTAGCGTTGCGCTGTATATAGTGTCTTGTCTCTTGAGCTGAAAGCAAAGAGGAAATAGAGCCTCAAGCAAAATTTGAACGTCAAGGTTCTCCTCGGATTTTCGCGCACTGGTGGAAACTAAAAAATTAAAATAAAAAGGGGGGATGCAAACAGGCAAGTTTTGAGTCAGCTCACCGATGTTGCAGCCTATACAGCCAGGCTCAAACACGCAGTTCGATAAGTGGGTCTGGGCGAGCTCCTCCAACTGTAGACTGTAGCTCTGCATGCAACACAGGATATATATGCTTACGGCGTGTCCACAATGCGGATGAGGACAAATGCAGGCATAACATGAACATGGTTCAGGTATAACAGCTAGTAAGAATTTCAAGAAAAGTTATGACCACTGATTAAGCACAACTTAACACACACGTAGGAAGACACCACGGTCCTACCTCTATTGCAGGAACCTATATTCTTCTCATTCGTTTCGAATTGGTGTTTTTTAGATATACCTTTTTTTCCTTCCTTCTACTTTGCCTTGTTTTTGCCCGCTGTAACTACCCTCATACAACACGTAAATTTGGGTAGGCACATAATTACATATTGCTATACGAAGCAGTTGATCAAATGTACAAGGACTTGAGTTCATTTACTATTTACGAAAAGACTTCGTCTATGTCAGTTCAAGCAATATAGACACTTCATAGGAATTGTCTAGAAGTTGTATGCAGCAATACAGGAACATGTATGTAGGCTTTATTAGGCTGGCTAAATACGAGTATACAGAAGTATACGAGTAAATGCAGAAGCACCGGTTAACAAATTATGACCATGTTTACGTTGGCTATATAAGAAGCTTCATACAGGTGGGACCACTCTACAAAACTGTTAGCAGCCACTAGCAATGACACGCATGTGGAAGACATAAAACTTCCAGCGCTTGTGCGTGCCCATCTTATTCGTGATTCGTCTGTGCTGCGCCGCAGTAACTTCAATAAAGCAAGCGCCATGCGCAGTGACGCTCCCTTGGCCTTTGGCTGAGCTTTTCCTTGTTGGTCCATTCTTGATCGAAGCAGAGCACAAAGCATTGGCGGTAGCGTAACTAATCGCTCGTTACCATAGCAGGGCTCTTCCTGTATAGGTAAAGACCAAGAGTGGAGCTCTGCTGCAACAACAATGGCTAGTTGACGAGCACGTATAAGAAATGCTCACCATCTGCAGCATGTCGGACGCGGCCGGCCATTTCTTCTCTTTGCCCATGGCCACCGAATTTCGTATCTGGTTGTGCAGCCGGACGATGGTTGCGCGCTCCTCATCGCTCAGCGCTGCGCACCGGATGCTGCAGAACAGCAGAAGCATGGCGGCTTGCGCGAGCAGTACAAAGCGGAGCGGCACGATCGTTGAGCGGCGCCTGCGACATACAATAAAACGCCCGCATACGCGACAGAATCTGTAAGGATAAGGTGACACGCACACGCACGCACGCACGCACGCACGCACACGCACACACACACACACACACACACACACACACACACACACACACACACACACACACACACCACACACACACACACACACACACACACAACACACACACACCACACACACACCACACACACACACACACACACACACACACACACACACACACACACACACACACACACACACACACACACACACACACACACACACACACACACACCACACACACACACACACACACACACACACACACACACACACACACACACACACACACACACACACACACACACACACACCACACACACACACACACACACACACACACACCACACACACACACACCACACACACACACACACACACACACACACACACACACACACACACACACACACACACACACACACACCACACACACACACACACACACACACACACACACACACACACACACACACACACACACACACACACACACACACACACACACACACACACACACACACACACACACACACACACACACACACACACACACACACACACACACACACACACACACACACACACACACACACACACACACACACACACACACACACACACACACACACACACACACACACACACACACACACACACACACACACACCAAACGTACCTTGTCTCGCAGCTCGCTCTTTGAATGCATCGGATGGATCGCGGCAGCAATAACGCTACTAGGTGATTGCTGCGGCGAGGAGTTGCTTGACAAACACACATTCATTCTCGCACGACAGAAATTCACAGGAAGATGGAGACTTGGAGTAATGTCGAAACGTTGGCTCCAGCGACATTCCCTTTTCTACCACTATTAATTATACTCATTCTTTTGCATTTGAGTACAGACACCGAGAGCCCCTAGTTCCGCATTTTCGTCCAGGATACGCGACGGAGTGCTATGGAAGCACAGCGACCACTTGAGACGACGTGCGGTGCTGTCATCCACTTTCTTGAGTCGACGTGGAGCGTCAAGTGGCGGAACTTTCTGGAATGTGGGGGTCACTGTTCCACTCTTACACTCTACCGAGTGGGGGACAGCACCAAGCCTCGACTGAAAAAGACGTTGCGCTTCTGTAAGCTCTTTGGTGACTCTTACATAAATTTATGGACTTGAGTGGCACATCTTCGCTTTACCACAATAAAGTAGTCGACGAGAGTATCTAGTTAGGAAATGTTCGTTCAGGAGTCACCATGGAATGTCAATGGAAGCGTTTGGTCATTGCTTCAATCGAGCAGCAGCGCTGTCAGCAGCGCTCGTCTTTGGTAAGCAGTAAAGTGTCAAGGGGAAGGACGTTCCAGAATACGAGGCAATGCAAGGCGAAACTTTCGGACTGACAAAGAAAGTTTGACCGAAGCTAAGGACACAGCACAACTGGCAATGTCAAAAATAAAATGATAGGCGTAGCTTTAAGAGATTACAAAGCGGTAGTGTGAATCCGAAACCAAACCTGGGCGCACGATATTTGAGTTCCGAATCAGAGGAAGAATAAGGTAGGGTCGCAAGAGACATGCAATGCGTAGAACAGGTAACCGATTGTACCTCAGATAACAATGGGTGCGAGGTAATACGAACCATAGTTGGAAGTAACCGATAATAAAACCAAATCATGAGGTTAGGAAATTTGCAGCCATAAGGAGCTTTGACTGATGCGGAATAGGGGGAACTTGATATCTCAGGAGATACCTTTGTACTGCATTGGATTTGAAGAAATTGTGATTGGGAATAAGCTCAAATTAAAGAAGGAGTTGTCCGCTTATTTTGGCATTAACTGAACGAGGCTGGATTGGGCTGAACAAGTGTTGGGTAATGCTGTGAAAACCTGGCTGACGTTATTCGACTTAGCCACTTTGCAAGCTACTCTTGTAGATTTGGTTGAGTAAGTTTTACGGGTAACTAGATTACTAGAATTGCTATTTCCATGGCAATCACGTAAAGTACGTGAATTTTTCGAACGTTTTGCATGGACCTGTTGAGAAATCTCTCCAGTTCCTTGTAAAATCTTTTGCGGTTATGTTGTGCTGTGTGAAGCTTAATCTTTACTGATAATTCAATTTAACAAGAATTTTCAGCGCAGAAACAAATTGCATCGCTTTCTAATAGACGTGTCGCCAAATTGAGATAGGGGTTTCTTAAGTGACAACCAAAATGCTTATATTCATTTACTCTAGGCATTATTTTGTCTAGATTGAAGCTCTGACGTTTAGGCATTAGGTGACAGTGTCGTATACGACGGGCCGTGTCGAGACCACAAATTTAACTTCCTCCACACAGATAAAAAAATGAGAGACTGTCGCTTGCTCATGCATTCTGCTAGCGGCATACCTGTTTCGTTTGGTTCTTATAATCAGCTACGTATCTCCCTCTAACTGAGAGCACGCGACATACATAGGGTCCCAGAAGTCATTGTTGCGAGCAGAAAATAATAGTTCATTGGTGCGATACGAAAAGAAAAAGCAAGGATGTTGCAGTGCCCAATTCCGCAGAAAGAGAAAAAAACAAAAGGCTGCTCCAGGAAGTGGCCGTCTATTTAACGAAAAATTTCTCCGCAGAATAACTCACATGATAAACCAAAATGCCCTGGAAAATTCGATGCTGTATGAAAAGCAGGGCGTAGTATCCGCATTATATATTAACATAACACCAATTTACAAGGCGAGTCTAGATTACAGTTGCGCATGATTACAGTTCCCAAAAGTGTGACCCCCCCAATTTGTAAGCACCATAAATTTCAAACCATTTCACTTGCATTTCTTGACCCGAACGCCGTATGGTCTAACGTGCAGAATCACTGACTTTGTTCTGCACAGTAACCAAACGTTGTTTGACTGCACTATGAACGCGAAGCGGGCACACGATCCTCAAGCAGCTCCATTAACTCCTCCCCCCTATCTGTGTGGTGGATGCGCAAAATTAGACACAGGTACTTGGCTTACATGGTTTGAAAGCTGGAAGCAAGCAGGCTGCCTGAGCTAAGCATCGTGCTTCGGGATCTCAACGACGTCGGTGGTTTCCGGGTCGAAGATCGGAGGAAGTGGTGTGGGCACAGCTTTCGTGAGCGCCTCCAGCTTTGCACAGGGCCAGAATTTGTCACTTGAATAAACAACGGTATGCTGGAGCGCTGATCATTGCGGTGGGAGCGCTTCGGGCTGCGCGTCACCGCTACGTTCTTGTGAGAAGGAGACGAAGAAGAAGAAGAAAAGGATGATGATTATGAGCCTTAAACGTGGCATGTACCCACAATAGGAGAAAGAGGTCACAAATCAGGTAGTTGTATAGAAAACGAAGCTCGCCAATCGCCGAAGCACGTGAAATACGGCGCGAAAGAATAGAGGAAGGAATGAAATAGATTAGGAGGCAGTGTCATGTGACGATCTTGAAGCCTCGTCATAAAAAAATATAAAGGAAAGGCCCAAGTGACAGGCAGGAGGTCATTTCTAACCAACGATCGCACGCTAGATGTGGGGGTGGGTAGAGTTGAGAGGCAGGTGGCAAGGACCGGTCATGACGAAGGTGTCACTAAAAGATATACCATGAACCAAACAGTAACTTGAAAGGTCCGGCAACCAAAATGGGCCTATTTGCCCAGAGTAAGCGCGCAGGTGGGCACCAAAAGAAAGGACAGCCGACGTCAGAGGAGGCTGGTTTGCAGAGGCCAGCTGCTTGACGTCCTGCTTTCTCCTATAGGCCGGTAGTTTGTAGCGATGGCTTTCCGATGCTAATGCCTCTTCTAGCTTTTCGCGCTTGGTCAGTGGTCAGAGAGACGGTCCGCTCCCGTCATCAACGGGATCAGCCGGCCGTGAGCGGTGGATGATAAGCCTAGTATAGAATAAAGCATAACGCATCGCTACAAAATACCGGTTTTAGTCTTTCCGCCCTTCAAGCCACGAAAACTTTAGCAGCTGCAGCTTCAAGCACGGTCGCAAGTGACGCTGCGGTCATGATTCGCTTGGCGCCAAGCGAAGGTCCCAAGGGAGCTGCCCATAGTAATTCGTTGCTTGTCGCGTTCGGTGTGCGAGGTTTCTAATGTTTACACCTTTTAATGCGGCAATTTAACTAATGGTAATAAATAACACGCTTACGGGTTTTTTTCGTCTTCAAGTTCTTGCCACTATAACTACAATTCACGACATATGTCGCGGGAAGGGAGCAGCAACAACAGTCAGTCGTGACCTGCGCGTTTTGGTGTGCGGCTTTCTTTCGATCATGATGGCGCCTGGTGCTTCGGCATAGCGCTTTAGGAAGGCGCCCCCGTGCTTCTTGCGGTGCGCCGAGAGTTCTATGCAAGATTGCCCGAGCTAGGCGCACCCAAGCTCGAGACTGCAGAACGGTAGTCAGTGAGCAAAGATGGCGAAAAGCACGCGATAATAGCAGGTAATTAAATGGCCGGAAAATGCCATGTATGCGTCAACCCGAGCGCATCCGGCATGCACCACTTCCCCATTGTAAACAAGGGCTTTTCCGACGTTGTAATGCTCAGCATCTTCAACGCAGCACGACTGCGTGACTTTCGCATTATACGCAGACTTTATGAAAGCTGCTTTCCGCATCTTGCCAACTGTGGGTGGTTCCTTTAAAAAACTTCTGGCATTTCACCATGCTGAAGGAAAGTTCTAAATCATATATAAACCGGTTAAGCGACAAAGAAGAAACCTCGCCTATTTTATTAATTTGATTTCCCGTATTCGAGGCATTATTGTCCATTCTCAGTGTTTACATTGTTGCGTTAATGCAAACATTGGTTAACGTTATCCACAAACTAAGATTTTCACGACCACGGCATACCACGCGAACAAAGATACAGGCGGAAAATGTGGCACTTTTTCAACGAAAGGTGGTGCGTGGTATACCAATAGCCTTAGGGTGTAGTGCGCCCCGACACAAGACAAATACAGTGACACAGATATACACGGCCCACGTCACTGTTAGTATAGCGTATTAACAAGCACAGAGTGCAACCATAGTAATACGCGAGGCCTTGAGATGGTGCAAAAAAAAAGAAACACTCGCATTAACAACTTGTTGCCTGCTTACTAAATTACGGTATTGACTGATCGGCAGTCAATAAGCCAAGTGTATCGATAGTGCTGCTGTAGCAGTATAGACTGTTTGCCTCTGAGCCGCACATACACCCTACGCCGTCGACGGCCAAGAAGAGTCCGCCGAACACCCCACAATACTCGCAACGTCAGGCGAGAGAGCTATACCGAGCGAGGCAAAAGTTGCATAAGGTGCTGAGAAGCTGCTGTAGGCCGCTATAGCACGACAAAAAAGAGCTCTTTCTGTCAGCATTATAGTGCATCCTTGGCTTCGACAGCGCTGCATCGTTTTAGTAATATTGATTTCATTCAGCTGCAAAACTGATATGCATAAACAGCAAAGAAAGAAACTGTAAAAGGGCCGAAGCTCTGGACCCTTAGTTGTTCGCCATCGAGTGCCGAGATTTTGAGCAATTTTTTTTTTTTTTTCATTGCAAGAACGGGAAGTCACTGCAGGGACTCGGACTTTTGACGCTTCTGCGATATGTGGATTCGATTAATCGTAGAAGCTTTCGTAAAAGGTAAATTTATGCTTTTTTGCTTGTCATTATTTTTCGGTTAGGCATCCGTTCACAATCCGATTCGAACAAGCTTGAATAGTAATGTTCCTCTCTCCTGCTTAGCTGAAAGTGAACCGTATTACCGTAAGTATACAATATCCGAAACGATAAAGAATTTTGGTTCGGAACCTGCTCTGTGTAGGTCTCCTCCACTGAAGTTTTTTAACGATTTAAGAAAACATGCGCAATGCATTGTGTGCATGTGGCTCAAGCATTTTCGGCTACACGTCATGATGAAACTGGGAAAATTAATGAAACAGTAGAGATTATTTCATACTTGTGCAGAGGTTTATGCCACTAATTTGCACACGCATATCAGAATTGATTCACCTGGCCTTCTCGCACAAGCAGTCTCCATTGCACTAAGTACCATCATCGGTCGGTTAAAGAGCTGATAGTTCTTGCGCAGATAATAGTTCCGTTTGAACACGCGTATGTATAGAAATAATTTTGTACCTTTAGTGCCTGTTGTTCATTTCATTTCTTTGTTATTTGACAATCACTCTCTATCCAATAGCAGTCAACCTGAGACTATGTCAAGTATACATACACATACATCACATAAAATATATGTGTTTTTCGCTTGAGGGACGCCTACAACGTAGTGAAGAGCTGTTCGTACCTGGTGATGTCTGCTTGTTCCATAGCGCTCGCGGTGAACTTCGTCATTCCTTTTTGGCTCCTGTACTGTCCACAAATAAAACGAAATGGCTCGCTCTCGTAGAGTACAACCATACTTTCAAATTCGTTTGACGTGTTTCCTTACATTTGCTGTGGCAGGAGAACCTCCTGTTCTCTGGATGATGAAATAAAGAAGCTTCATTTTGTGATTCTGCTTCTTTTGTTTCTTCATATAGCATTCACGGCCAGGTGTTTATATTTGAGTGTCTTCATTCACCGTCCAAAACACTAGCCCACACCTGCTTATATCTGACCGCATGAGTCATACACTACTAGAGAATCTACAAGGGTCCAAGTCCACTTCACAAAAAAAAAGAGAAAGAAAAGAAAAAAAAATGGTTTGATTCAATCTTTTTATTGTTCTGAAAAAGTAGCGATCAAGGTGTCGCTTACTTAATTATAATATAAAGGGGAAACACAATACTGCTATGTGATTGATATCTGATGTTTATTTCATTTCATCTGCATTTGGAATAAATAGGACAATAGGATTTGCGTCTGACAACAGTAGGGCGTATGACAGCTGTCTTTTTTTGCGCATACTTTTTGCGCATACATTTTTTTTTGTGTTTGATTGCTGTCAAATTGAGACGGCCGAGGGTCCACGTTTGTAGCAGACGACACGCTCTACGGGTGCAGCGCTGCCGGTTCTGCGGCGCCGTCGCCGCCGGTCTCCGCCGCTCAGCGCATGCGCACATGGAAGCAAGCTGTTGAGTGTTTTCCACGCGCCTCGACAGATGGCGCTACGCGATGTATAATTTGCATTGCACGGTTTGTCCCGAGCGAATGCGTTGCGCGGCGGCGGAGTCGGCGCTCCTGTTTATCTTACTCCGCGGGCTAGACTAAGCACTACCAAGTCACCCGCAGCATTTTGCGTAATTATTTAATTACTGATCAATTATCGATTAGATATTGATTGGCTATTGATTGGCTATCGCAAGGTATTGGCCACCTATGTGGGCTAGGCTAAGCACTACCAAGTCATCCCCATCATTTTTCGGAATTCATTGATTATTAACAGATTTTCGATTAGCTATTGATTGGCTATCGATTGGCTATCGCAAGGTATTGGCTACGTATTTGGCCTAGGTTAAGCACTACCAAGTCATCCCCAGCATTTTCCGGAATTTATTGATTATTGATCGATTATCGATTAGCTATTGATTGGCTATAGATTGGCTATCGATGAATGACTAAGCTTAAGTAGTCGCAACCATGCTTGGCTATAGACTTAGCCAGGCTCAGGTTCGCTAGTTCACAGGGGTATGTGCCATTGCCCAAATTTGGTATCGTTTTCGTATTGTTGGGACAGCTTGCAAGGGCGTGGACACGTATGCTCCACGGGCACAATACAAATAAGGCGCGCCGCAATAAACTGGGCTGCACACGGCTCGGAGCTCTCCTGGCCTAGCCTTATCTACATTCCACGTTTGCATACACCATATGGCCACCGGGCAAGCACGTTAAGAACGTGAACGTAAAACAGAGAACAAAAAAATCGGGAAAAAAGTGTGTCGGAGTTAATGAAATTAGATTCTTGGGGTTTTCTAGCCAAAACCACGATATGATTATGAGGCACGCCGTAGTGGGGGAACTCCGGATTAATTTTGACCACTTGGGGCTCGTTAACGCGCACCCAATGCACAGTACACGTCCGTTAATGCATTTCGCTCCCATCGAAATGCGGCCGCCGCAGCCGGGATTCGATCCCGCGCCCTCGGGCTTTGCAGCGCAACTCCAAAGCCACTATACACGCCACCACGGCGAATTTACGTCAGAGTTCTTGACACGCGTTTGATTGTTGACAAGCACGGTTGTAGTTAGTACTATGGAAGCTCGGCATTGTGGATTACTGATGCTCTATATATCTCGTGTGTGGTTTTCGGTGACAGAAAATCGTGCTAGCACATCTGGCTTCTATTCGAGGCTGTACAATTCAATCACGCCTTCTGCACGAGTGTACGTATTTGGTCTTTTTATTTTCATTTGAAACTTGTTAGGCAAGGTTGTACAATAATTGCGATAGACGAATCTAAACTGAACAGAGATGCCATAGACAACTCTGACCGCAATAAAAGAAAATATTCTAATTCATTCAGGGATTAAGATAGGATGGGGCGGTCGAAATTCGAAGGGACGGAATGTCGTGACAGCGAGACGATGTCGTGTTCGCATCCTAGGGCAAATTGCAGGCGGGCCTTTCGAGTCGGCAGCCGTACGCGTCGGTGAAGGTAGCGAGCCTTCGCAATGCAGCTGTCTCGCAGCTGCCTTGGATGCCGAGGCCCCGCTTCCGGCAATCCTGCGTCAGATAGACAGCGTCTCGCAAAGACCGCCCTGCACTGGCGCTTCAAGAAATAAACATTAAAATTTATTAGAGGAGTATTGATTTACTTAGGCCTGGAAAATGGGCGGTATTCACTCAGACTGGCTTACATAAGAACAATTTTTTTTTTTTGCCAGCACTCTGAGGCACGAATCAAACTCTTTATCGAATAATCTTGTGCCCCGAAAAAGAAAAACAAGTAGCACTCAGAAAACAACGTTAGCGGTGAGCACGATCGCCGAAATCCGATCTCCAGGTCGATTACGTCGGCCGCCTATGCATGACTCACCGTACATTGCCACGTAATCGCTTGCGCTCGCTTTCCACCTTGTACACCAACATTTGGGTCACGCACAGAATGTGATGAGACAGGATTCTTTCCCTATAGAATTGGTGACAGCATTCGGTAAACTTCCGACAAATACTGACAACACTCCGGAAGGTCCGTCACATATTAGGCGCGCCTTGCGCCGAGCGATAACACGGTAACAGTGGTTAACTGGCGGAAAACGTTGACTGGAAAATAATACACAATGTGCCCTTTTAGTATATTATAAGCTGGATGCTCCGGCGCATCCGTGTGAACGTTTTTGTTGGAATAAACGTGTCATTGTTAAAGGCGATCATCCATGCCTTGTAATCTTCGCGTTTATTTTTCTTTGTTGCTTTAGCTTTGTGGTGTAACGATTTGGTAAATCTTCTGCCAAGATTTAAGTTGCACTTCTTAATTAATGTTTTACCGCGGACTTTCTTTCCTAAATTATGCGATAAAACACTTTGCTGCTCCACATAAATTTTTGTCAGACTTTTGGGGGAAATTAGTGGAATGCCAATGCGTTCAGCCGCGTGCAGATATATCGGTGCATTTTTATAATCACAATACTTACAAAGCGGTTGAGTCTTGACAAACAGTTGACAAATTCCCCAACCATACAATGCTGCAGAAATCAAACCTAAATGTTATGGAATAAAGTTTGATGATTATTGTGGTTTATTGGCGCAAGGGCCAGATGTGGCCAAAGAGCGCCAAGACGATGGTAATGGCTTGTTAGTGATATATGAATAGTCAATTATATGAACATTAGATGTGGCATGGCTATAAAGGGGCCTAAAAACAATCGCTGTAAAGTGCGTAAAATCTATACGTAATAAGATTATGGCAATGACTAATTATGTGTATACTATGAACATGAACAAAGCATTGCGAAGGAATGATACGACTTACAAAATATTAAAGATGCAAGAATTGGCCAGAAGCACAAGTGCCTAAACAGAGCCCTTGAAAATCAAGGGCATGGAGGCATGTGCTGTAAAAAAAACTATCACAGCAACATCCTCTGGAGAGAGGATGCGCTACGAACTTATTGGACTAATAACATGTAGCACAACATCATTCAAGAATGCGAGGACTGCTTTGGTGTTAAAAAGCGGTTCTTTGTCAAGAAACATAGCGGGATGTACAGGGACACCATAGCGATATGCTAGAGGAAAGTGTTTCTTTCTATTTCGGCTTCCCGACTCTCCAGGAGGATGTGGAGGACGGTGAGCCTCTCGCCACATATACCCCAGGTTGGAGGTTCATTACCATTCAATAGAAAATTGTGGGTGCCGTACGTGTGTCCTATCCTGAGACGACAGAATAGGATATCAGTTCGCCGGGTTTTCGTTACGGAGGGCCAGTAACCTAACTGTGGCTTAATCAAATGAAGCTTATTACTTGTTTCTGCGTCCCACAAGCGTTGCCAGTGGCTTCGCAGTTTCTTTCGCAAGAAAGGTTTCAAATCTGTTGCAGGAACAGCGGCTGTAGGGTTAAAAGCGGGTGATGTGACTGATGTGGCCATTTGGTCGGCAAGAACATTGCCCTCGATGCCTCTATGCCCAGGCACCCAGCATATAATGACATGCTGGTTAGTTGCGTATGCTCTACAAAGAACAGAATAGAGCTCAATGAGAACAAGGTTTTTCTGTTTACATGGTGACTTCAAGACTTTTACGACGCTTTGGGAGTCTGTAAATATAATAGTTTTCGGGAAGTTTTGATTTCTTAATATGCGTTACAGCTGACAATATTGCTTAGGCCTCAGCCGTAACGATACTTGTTTCTGGGTGGAGTATGCCGGATTCCAAGAAGGACGGACCGACGGCTGCATAAGATACTCTGGCATGTGATTTAGAAGCGTCTGTGTAAAATTTTGTGCACGACTACTTGGACTGTAATTCTCGGAAATGCAGTCGGATTTCGACCTCTGAAGCGTGCTTTGTAACCTCTACAAATGATATATCACATGCTACTACCTGCCACTCCCAAGGTGGTAACAGCTTGGCTGAAGGCATTAAGCGATGTTCGAGAAGTGGGATATCTATTTCTTCGCTAAGCTCCCTGACATGCAGTGAGAAATGCTGTCTTACAGAGGGACGATTACGAAAAAGTGTAGCACACGTCATATCGTTAACGGTATTAAAACACGGATGCTGATGATTAGAGTGTACTTTAAGGAAATATGTGAGGCTGGTGTATGTTCTCTGCAGATGGAGTGACCACTCATTTTATTCGACATATAAACTTTCAATGGGGCTTGTTCTGAAAGCGCCAATGGCCAGGCGGATACCTAGATGGTGGACGGGATCCAGCATCTTCAGCGCTCTAGGGGCGGCAGAGTGATATACCGCGCTACCATAGTCCAATCGTGATGAAATGAGACTCTTGTAAAGATTCATTACGCACTTCCTGTCGCTACCCCAGGATGTGTGAGATAAAATGTTCAGTAAGTTCATTGTTTTAGACATTTCACCTTGAGATATTTTATATGCGGAATGAAAGTAAGTTTATAATCAAGTATGATGCTTAGGAATCTGTGCTCTTTGTTCACAGGTATTTGTTGTCCATACATTTCGATAGTGGTATCTGCAACAAGCCCTTTCTTTCTGGTGAAAAGAACACAAGAACTTTTGTGGGGGTTCACTTTGAATCCGTTTTCGTCTGCCCACTTGGACACTTTGTTCAAGCCCTGTTGTACTTGTCTCTCACACACTGTGAGGTTGCAGGATTTGAAACCTATTTGTATGTCGTCTACGTAGATGGAATAAAAAATAGCTGGTGGTAATGAAGCACGAAGCGTGTTCATCTTCACGATAAACAGTGTGCAGCTAAGCACACCTCCTTGGGGTACACCAGTTTCCTGTATGAATTGACGTGACAGTACGTTGCCGATTTTCGCACGAAAGGTACGTTTAGACAAATAGCTTTCTATTATGCTTAGCATATTTCCACGGATGCCCACTCCCGACAAGTCTCGCAAAATTCCGTAACGCCAAGTTGTGTCGTACGCCTTTTCCATATCAAGGAATATCGACAAGAAAAACTGTTTGTGTACATATGCGTCACGGATATGTCCTTCATTGCGCACAAGATGCAGTTGTAGACCGCCCTTCTGTGAAGCCACACTGATAGGAATCAAGCATATTGTTCAGTTCAAGGAAATGTATAAGTCGGCGATTAATCATTTTGTTCAAAAAGCTTACACAGGCAACTTGTGAGAGCTATCGGGCGGTAACTTGCAGCCGACAAAGGGTCTTTACCCAGCTTCAAAACTAGAATAACAATAGCTGGCTTCCATGAGGATGGGATGAGGAGGAAAGGCCCTGAGGAGGAAAGGCCCAGAAGTGTCATCTGTGTATCAGTGTGTAAGTATTTAATCATGTCATACATTATTCTGTCAGCTCCCGGTGCAGAGCTGCTGCATATACGCTCAAGGCAGCTCTCAGCTCGGCAATATTAAATGGACAGTTGTATGGTTCATTCGGTCGGCATTTACGATCCAGTGACTTAAGTTCACCTACTTGTTTATATTTTAGGAATGCTTCTGAGTAATGCATGGAGCTTGACACACGCTCTAAGTGCTAACCCAGAGCGTTGGCCTGGTCTTCCAAGGTATTCCCTTTGTCGTCAACTAAAGGCAATGGGTGGATTTTCTGCCCCTTTAGCTTTGTTAGGCCATTCCATACTTTGGACTCTTGGGTGTAGGATGTTATGCCACAGAGGAACCTCTCCCAGCTAGCCCTCCTTGCCTGTCGCTGCGTACGCCTTCCCTGGGATTTTGCCAGTTCGAATTCCATAAGGTTTTCCGCAGTCGGGGAGCGACGCAGTGCGCCCCACGCTTTGTTCTGTTTCTTTCGAGCCAGCCTGCACTCCTCATTCTACCAAGGCACCCGTCTTTTACATGAGAGGCCTTTTGTTTGTGGAATGAATTTTTCAGCTGCGTCGAGTATAAAACCGGTAAAATACGCTACTGCGTCATCAATACTAAAATGGTTGATAAATCTTGTGTTAAGTAGGTGGACTCTTTAAAACCTTTCCAGTTAGCTGATGTTATTTTCCAACGGGGGGCGTGGGGTGGACTGTCATGCTCCTCTATCAAGGTCAACGTCACAGGGAAGTGGTAGCTGCCAAATGCATTCTTAACGACATTCCATTCTATATAGGGATGGAGGGTAGCAGAGCCAATCGCTAAATCTATACAAGAAAATGAAATATGGTGGATGTTATAATAGGTGGGCTCTTTTTTGTTAAAGATAGACGCACCAGAGGTTACCAAAAAGTCCTCTATAAGCCGACCCCTGGCGTCACACCGGGAGTCTCCCCACAAAGTGCTGTGAGCATTAAAATCACCGGCAATAATGTATGGTTCCGGGAGCTGGTCATTTAACGCGTAAAATTCCGTTTTGCCGAGTTTATAGTGTGGCGGTACGTAAATACAACAGATTGTTACTAACTTGCCGAAAGGTATCGCTCGCACGGACACCGCCTCTATTGGTGTCTGAAGAGAGAGATTCTGGCATGCAACAGATTTGTCTGCAATTATTGCTACACCTCCGGACGAGGCAACAGCATCATCACGGTCTTTACGGAAGATAGCATATTGTCTGAGGAAGTTTGTTTGTGTAGGTTTTAGATGTATTTCCTGCACACACCACTTATGGCTTATATTTATGGAGGAGTTCTGTGATATCATCGAGATTATACAGAGAAGTCCTCTCACATTCTATTGTAGGATTTGTGTGTTCATTTTGATAGATTTTTATGCTGTGTGTTCAAGAATATAAGTTAGCTCACGGGCCCTTTCCAGGCGCCGTGATACGAGATTTTTCTTTTTTGGAGCGGTCGACGGAATCGCGCCGCTCCTTAGGCGCTGGCTACGCCCTCACGCTCGGTGTTGTGTCCATGTCCTCTTGCGAGGCGCTGGACACGGGCTCTTGCGGGCGCTGTGTTTGCTTTGAAAGCCTCGCCTCAAAAGACGAGGCCTTGGTGCCCACCAGCCCGGAGGTTGATGGGCACTTCTTAGATGGCGGAGCAGCACTAGCTGCACCCGCCGAGGGGGCGGATGGCGTCACCGCCGGCTCACTACGCGTGTGCCAGACAGCCGCCGGGGGCCGTGGTGACGCTGCCCCCTGACGCGCCACTTCGGCAAAGCTGGTTTTCAGGCAGGTACGATACTCGTCTACGTGCCTCCTTGAAAGTTATGTTTTCCTTTACCTTAATTGTCACTATTTCTTTTTCTTTTTTCCAGGATGGGCACGACCGCGAGTATGCGGCGTGCTCCTCATCACAGTTAACACAATGTAGGATTACTTTCACAAGACTCAGATGAGTGTTCATGAGCACTGCATTTCGCACAAGTTTGGCGGCCTCGGCAGTTCGGCGAGCTATGGCCGAACCGCTGGCATTTGAAACATCGAAGAGGATTTGGCACGTATGGCCTAACACGAAGCTTGATGTACCCGGCCTCGATGGACTCGGGCAGAACACTTGAGTTGAAAGTAAGTATCAGGTGCTTGGTTTGGATTTCCTTGCCGTCGCGCCTCATCTTAATCCGTTTAACATTGATTACATTCTGGTCACTGAAATCCTCCAGGAGTTCAGCCTCACTCAGCTGCAACAGATAATCATCTGAGACAACGCCACCGGTGGTATTCATAGTACGGTGCGGAGTTACTGTTACTTGGGCATCTCCAAATGGCACTAGATTAGGCAGTTTCTCGTATTGTTTCACATCACAGAGTTACAAAAGGTGATCCTCGCTTGCCATCCTGGATGCTTTATAGCCTGGCCCAAAATATCAGTCTTTGACACAAGGAAAGGTGAGATTGTTCGTACTGATTTGTTTGTTTTTTTTTCTGAGTGGATCACATGAAATCGGGGTAAGTTCTGTGTTTGGCGTCCAAAAAGCTGGAAAACATCTACGGTGCGCCCCCGTTTCAGACGGCGATCAGGGAGTGGGGGGGAAAGAACTTGCCATAAGTATAGGTGAATGTTCGGCAGCAGCACCAGCCACCCACCATGGAGCCCAACGAGGGCACGCTGCAATACCTGGAAAAGATTGGTCCTGCAAACGCCAGCTGTACGCCACTACTATAACCAAATATGGAATATCCAAGGTTGGCTACCCACACAAGGTTAACCGTACCTGCCTGGGAAAACGGAAGTAATAGGAAGTGAAACGAAGACAGGATAGATTGAAAGTGAGAGAGAAAGACGAAGATTTAAGAGGAGGACAGGAAAAGGCAACTGCCGATTTCCCCTGGGTGGGTCAGCCCAGGGGTGCCGTCTATGTAAAGCAGATGCCGAAGAGGTGTGTTGCCTCCGCCAGGGGGCCTTAAAGGTCCGAACACCCGGCTCAACCCCCAGGATTCCCCTTTCCGCAGACACGGCTAAGCCACGCACCGCTGCACGCAGGAGGGTCCAACCCTCATGTGCTCGGGTCCGTGGTGTCGCAACACACCAAACGCCTGCTTACGCAGACGCCCCTGCGGGAGGAATAAAGTTTAGTTACTCACATGATTATGAGCCATTTTCGCAAAGTACCGGGTATTCAGTGGGGCGAATGATGGGTCGTCGAAAACGGCTTTCCTTATTCATGCTACATCTCAAAGCAATATTTAAAGACGTGTTTGAAACACCTGATCAGCAACGCTGGAGACGAAAACAAATAATTGAGTTCGCGGAGCCGTCAAAATATTCAGATAGATTTCAAAGTTAATGTGCCGTAATTTATTCTTGAATAGCAGGGCAAGTCACGAAGACTTCGTGGAGAACTGAAACTTCGGCTTGTTAGTATTGACGCATTATGGTTTCTTATGTACCAAGCAAGAACAGGAAAAATGAGGACTGAAAGTGGCGTTCCACTTGGAAATGAAATACTATTAAAAGCCAACCTAACAGATTGTAAAAAAAAAAAACACCCGCACCGAAGCTACGCATGTGCAGATAATCAGATAAATATCGACAAAGTGCGAACCGCCATGTCTCTATCTTAATTGGATATAATGGAAATGAAGAACACGTGGCGCAGTGATATCAATATTTAATAAAGTGTTTCAGTTGCGAGAGTAGCGCTGTTGTCTGTGCTTCTCTTTCGGCTTCCTGGTTGTAAAATGTATGCCCCGTGACAAAGATTTCATGATCGCTAGGTTTCGCTGTCGAAGCCACTGAAAGAGCACAGTTACCTACGTCAAGCAGTCACAGGGATCACGAAAACAAAAACTCGAGACGAATAAAAATGAAGTTGAAGCTCATATGACAGGGGGTCGAACTCTTGAACAGCACGTTACCGATATACTTGAAAACTACATAATCAGTGACCTTTGAGAATACTAACCTATCGGGACGATCGATTGAAGATACCAGGAAGGTTTTAGAATAATTTAGTCACATAACGAGCATAGGAACAGATTCAAATTCAAGAGACGTAAATTCAAGAGACGGAAATAGAGCGCGCTATGGTCTAGAGAGCAAACGTCGGCAGCCGATACTGAAGTGAAGATTAACAAGAAGCAGTGGAATTGGGTAGATTAGGTGATGCGTAGAGTAGATAAGCGGTGGCCTATTAGAGTTCTAGAATGGGTGCCAAGTCGAGGCAAACGTAGTCAAGGGTGGTACCGTATTACTGAGTTACTGTGGTATACTAAGATTACAGACAGGATAGAAAGCAAGCGAGGCGATACACGACTGACATGGCTGACAAGATTACACATAGCTGAAATGGCTGATGGTCAGTCAAGTGTAGTCTTGTCTCCATTTTGTACTGTTCGCACCCTTAGCTCTTTTATTACTACGAGAAAGTTATAATTTTTAATATGTCTATGAAAGGCGCCTTTTCTCACCACAAAAAACGCTTTAGCGCCTAATGCAACAATGTAAATTGTAGAAAAATAAGTTCTGTTTAGGACGACATAAGCTGCAGCCTTCGTCCTGCAGTGGACATAAAATATAGGCTGATGAAGATGATGATGATGATGATGAAGCTGAAAAAAAAGTACTAAATCAATAGAGAAATATCCAAAGTTGACAATTCTGTGGCTTTACGAAAAAAAAATGTGGTTGATCCCTCTTATATAGGAATCGGTATAGAACACGAAAGTGAAACGTGTCTTCACAGAAGTAGTGTAATGTTTATTGCACATTGATATATAATGTCTATTGGTGTTTTGTGGCTAAAGCGCCCTTAGGCGTTGATGCACCCACGCTGACGCCTGGTGGCACGTCTCCTCCATCACGACTACCAACGTCGATGACCATGAGCAACCGTCGTGCATATGGAAGCTGCACTACGCTGCACACGCTAGCACAACGCGAAAGACGAAGCACGTAACTGACACACTAATACAACGCGCAAGACAAAGCACGTAACTGAATCGTCACCGAGTCAAATCAGCGCGTACAGCGCGTCGTAATTGCAGCCTCCGCGATCAACTTCAGAAACATTTTCAGAGCTAATTGCGGAGGCCACGCTCCGCTGTGCTGAGTACGGTGAACGCCACCTAGGTGGCGTTGGTAGTGCTTCTTGATGCCAGCGTCCCTTCGAATGCTGGCATCGAGGCGTCGTAGTACTGAGACCACCGAAGCGTTCACTGTCGGTGCGCGTTAAGGCCGGAATACATGGAGCGAATAACCGGCGTCCGAGCGAAGAACTTCGTCGGGCGGCGAACGTCCGACGGCCGGCGTCAAGAAATTTGCCGTCCGCAGCCGATCTGCCTGTCCAAACATTTTCGTCGGGCGAACGCCGCCGCCGGAAGCGTCTAGCGCGCAGCGGTGGACGACAGCCAATCAGGAGGCACTAGTTCCGGTCGCAATGCATGCTGGTGTTTCGCGCGCGCGCACCTTTTCGCGTCGTCTGCAATCGCGTTGGTGTTGCCGTGTCTGCATGTCTCTGCACCGATTGAGTAGTTCCTAGTATGATCTCTCAGGAATCGCGTTGTATTTGTACATCCCATATCCGCTGATCTGCGAGGAAACAGACAAGCAGTGCAAGCTCTCTACAACAACCTTCAACAGAAATCTTCTGATCTCAGAGGCCACATGCTGTCGTCATGCCTATCTCCCGACTTCCCCGATAGATGGCGTTGGCATCGGATATTTCTTTCGCTAGGCTTAGACGCGTTCGAAACGAGAAGCGATCTCGAAAACTACTCAAGGTTATCCATAATACTCTGTCGTCGAAGCGGCCTGAGACTAAGCGAAAGCCGTTTACGCAGTCATTTGCTTCCAACTAAGTGAATTCTACAAGGACAACGCCAAATTCAGTTCGAAGCGGGCGGCCGGGACCGCCGCCAACACGGCGGCCAACGCGCGGCGGCGTTCGCCGCATGTATTGCAACACAGCAAACATCCTGCGTCGTGTCGCCGCGTCGTTACTTGACGCGTGAAGTTCGTCGAGAAAGTTCGCTCCATGTATCCCGGGCTTTAGTGTCATAATGCAGTACTTCTCTTTTCTGCTCATAGGCGGCGGCACCGCCCCGAGCAAGAGCGCGGGTACACGGAGGAGTGTTAGATATATAACGCGCGTCTGTGTAGCTCTCTGCGAATGCGTTTGTGGCGCAATGGGTTAAACGCTCGGCGATCTATCGTCGCGGACCTAGAGGTCGTGGGTTCGATTCCCAAATTTTGCATGTTTGTGGAACTTTTTCTTCTGGTTTCTTTCTTTGTATTATGTTCTATGACGTATTTCCGTGACGGAAATACGTCAGTGAAGTCTTGGTGGACCCCGGAATAAAACACTTTCGTGTTAAAAGAATAACCATAAAACATGTATATATATAACAAGAAATTAAAGTAATTGAGCATTAATTTCCGCAGATAATCATTCCAAGAACGCTCCCCCCCATAAAAAAAAAGTGGTTGATCCCTCTTATATAGGAATCGGTATAGAACACGAAAGTGAAACGTGTCTTCACAGAAGTAGTGTAATGTTTATTGCACATTGATATATAATGTCTATTGGTGTTTTGTGGCTAAAGCGCCCTTAGGCGTTGATGCACCCACGCTGACGCCTGGTGGCACGTCTCCTCCATCACGACTACCAACGTCGATGACCATGAGCAACCGTCGTGCATATGGAAGCTGCACTACGCTGCACACGCTAGCACAACGCGAAAGACGAAGCACGTAACTGACACACTAATACAACGCGCAAGACAAAGCACGTAACTGAATCGTCACCGAGTCAAATCAGCGCGTACAGCGCGTCGTAATTGCAGCCTCCGCGATCAACTTCAGAAACATTTTCAGAGCTAATTGCGGAGGCCACGCTCCGCTGTGCTGAGTACGGTGAACGCCACCTAGTAGTGCTTCTGCGAGAACGCGTTGGTAGTGCTTCTTGATGCCAGCGTCCCTTCGAATGCTGGCATCGAGGCGTCGTAGTGCTGAGACCACCGAAGCGTTCACTGTCGGTGCGCGTTAGTGTCATAATGCAGTACTTCTCTTTTCTGCTCGTAGGCGGCGGCACCGCCCCGAGCAAGAGCGCGGGTACACGGAGGAGTGTTAGAAATATAAGGCACGTCTGTGTAGCTCTCTGCAAATGTGTTTGTGGCGCAATGGGTTAAACGCTCGGCGATCTATCGTCGCGGACCGAGAGGTCGTGGGTTCGATTTCCAAATTTTGCATGTTTGTGGAACTTTTTCTTCTGGTTTCTTTCTTTGTATTATGTTCGTGTATGTTCGTGTGACGTATTTCCGTGACGGAAATACGTCAGTGAAGTCTTGGTGGACCCCGGCATAAAACACTTTCGTGTTAAAATAAGTGGCACGCAACTGTTCTGTGGGTATAAAAGCAAAAAAATCAGCCTTTCTGGTTCCCGTGCCATGCAGTGAAGCAGTTCCGCGACTGCGTGAGCCAAAGGTAGACTCGGCATTTCTGGCAGCAAGCGTTAGCTTTTGACTTTGCGCTTAAGATAGCACAGCGTGCTGTTCCGCCTCTCGTGCATCTTTCTCGCAAAGTGCTTACGTTCCGGCAGTAATGTTAGAGGAAAGTCTCTGCGATCTTCGTAGTCGAGCTTCACCTGCTGTATCTTCTCTGGGTGCGCCGCCGGATGAACTGAGCAACCATGCTACAGGACAGTATCCGTGTTCATGTCCCAACTCCGTTGTTCTGATTGCACTATTTTTGCTGCCTGAGGTTCCATTGTTACATATTTGCGTTTTTATAATGTATCGCGTACTTCAAGCTTCGTCGAATCCGTCCAAAAGTCCTGGTGATAACATTACCCCTCCACTTTCTGTATGGCGTTCTCCGGAATTAACGCTATAGCGTATAAAGGGCCCCGTGTAGCAGAAAAACCGGTGCCGGTGTCGGCGGAGTTGTGCGAGAGCGAACATTTCTGTATATATTTAGGTATATGTATATGCCACGCCTTGCTGCATGACATGCGGTATATGCGGATTATATTGCCACACCATTATATTTATAATGTCACTCATACCTTGCCTTACATTCTTGACAAAGTTATTGCTCGGAATTTTGAGAACGACCGCGCACAAACTAATGTCGTGAAACAAAACACCGACAGCGCATGTCTTTTATGTTAAATCTTCTCACACTACCATATTAAAAGTGCGAAACAATAACAGAAACCTGAAAAGGATGTAATTTTATTGGCGCGGCTGTGCACGACCCCCGAGATTGGCCCATGCAAGAGGTCGCGTTTCTACCAGAGAGCTCGCCTTCGTGCATAGCGTCGGTCGCCAGTGTTTGTAGGTAAACATAACGGTTACATAAACTGCAGTTGCCGGAAAGCGTGAGAAGCAGTCTTTCTGGGGTTTTACGTGCCAAAACCAGTTCTGATTATGTGGCACGCCGTAGTGGAGGGCTCCGGACTAATTTTGACCACCTGGGGTTCTTTAACGTGCACTACAACGCAAGCACACGGCATTTTTGCATTTAGCCTCCATCGAAATGCGGACGCCGCGGCCTGGGATTCGATCCCGCGACCTCGTGCTCAGCAGCACAACGCCTTGGCTGACTGAGCCACCCCGGCGGGTAGCAGTCAGGGATTTTTGCGTGCTATAGTGTTCCATTCTCAAAGGCGAAGCTTAAGCATCCCTACAAGTTTTTGAATAAATAATGCACAGAAAAGGGCCCATTTTGAGACGAAGTTGACATTTCAAGTTTAGGAAATCGACTACCTAAGTAAGGACCATATGACTATGCTGCCCAATGACGTCCTTCGGGCAGCACCAGGTCGCCTTTCACCGCAACACCGGAAAGTAATCTTTCTTACGTAGCTGAAACAGGCGTTACCTTCAAACAAGCGAAGGTGAAGAACTGTCTCTGCGGCGTAAGGTGTAAGTGCATGGGCAACCACAATGCTGCGCTGGCATTGCGCTGGAGCTCGACGGTGTAGACGTGTCTGGCGCACTGGTACGCCAGCAGGTTCTCGAAAACGTCCGCCGCCTTCGACGCCTCCGGTGGGACGCATTGGGCGTCCGGCCGTGCCGTGGGCAACAGCATCCTACGGGAAAAACGTGAAATGAATGGTGAGAGCGTTGATGTGCCTCACTCCTTGTACATTGGTTACTGCGGGTGCACCCACTTCATGCAAGTAGCGTTTTGCTGCCGGTGAACATAGCGGCGGTGGCGCCGCTGAACTAGAATGGAATACACAAACGCGGTCTTAGTAAAACGGACTGGTGGGTCCAATGTTCACAACGGTACGACGGGACACCTTAGGTTCCACTGCAAGAGCTGTGCACGTGAACCTCGTTTCAAGGAATGCAAAATTGTTAGTTGAAATGCTATGCAGACCACGCGAGAAGTAATCGAGGCAACTGAAATCGCGCCTTTGGGAGCAGAGTGCGTGAGTGCGTGCTCCACCTATTGAACTTTCTCAGAAAAACTTTTGACATCTGCATCACGCAAATATGACATATGGCGAGCGCGTTGCTTTTCTCGTTTCAACTCCTAGACAACATGGTTTTTGGTTCAGTGTTCGTTTTCGGTGTTTATTCGGAAGGAGGGGGGGGGGGGGGTCTGCACAACTGTAGTTTCGTTCCTTCATCCCCCTTATTTTCGTGCTACACTTCGCATGCTGGGCTAGTTAGTACATGTTCATAGCTGAAAACTAGCAGAAAATTAAGACAGCAAAGGAGAGGCATATAGAAAGATCCTCAGAGCACTTGTTCTCGGTTCACCTCCAAGCACCTGTCCCGTAACCTCATCTGTCGTGCCCTGTCTTCGTGCTCCGTCTTAAGCTACGAACACAAGATATCTACACAGTGGCCCTCTCATAGCTGCTCAGCACAGCTGTGGCGTTCAAATGTGGAACACAAGTTCGCGGGTTCATTTTCCGGCCACGAGTGCCACATTCCAATGGAATCGGCATGCAAAAAAGGCTAGCGTACATATACTCGAATTTCTAACATTAGGTAATGTGGCATTTGCAATGGAAGCTACACCTGGTGTTGGCCCATATAACGAGAGCTATAAGGTTAATGTACACGCATTTGTGCCTCGTGTGTCTCGATCCTTGCGCTAGACAGACGTATGTTAATCTTTGAGCACATAATCAAGCAATGTCTGTAGCACCAGAGCTCGCCTCTACCTTACAGTCCAGCTAGTGTACCCTAACGTTGAAAGCAAGAACCTCACACGGATAAAATTAGCTTCTATTGAATGCCTTTGATGACGTCCTTGACGTCCCAGTTTGAGGCTTCGGAACTTAACATTCATGATTACAGAAAAAAGTTGATTATATAGACAATGCCATTTGAGGAATGAGAATAAAATGGCACATACTGTGTACGAATGTGAACAAAATGCAATATACCCGTTGAACTTTATTCGGAGTGGGTTGTAATAAAATTCCAGGACCCATTAGTGTTACAGCTTTCAAGCCACTCGCGCCATTTTGTAGTCTCGGCGTACGGACAACCCACGAAGACGAGTGCGCATGACAGTCATGACATGATAAAAACGGCTGAAAGTCTGGCGCGAGACAGCTGTTCTTTTTCAGAGCCGTACAAATATATATATATATATATATATATATATATATATATGTGTGCGTGTGCGTGTGCGTGCGTGCGTGCGTGCGTGCGTGCGTGCGTGCGTGCGTGCGTGTGTGTGTGTTGTGTGTGTGGTGTGTGTGTGATATATAGATGTGTGTGTGTGTTTGTGTGTGTGTGTGTGTGTGTGTGTGTGTGTGTGTGTGTGTGTGTGTGTTTGTTGTGTGTGTGTGTGTGTGTGTGTGTGTGTGCGTGCGTGCGTGCGTGCGTGCGTGCGTGCGTGCGTGCGTGCAGGTGGGTTTTGTTTAAATTTATGTGAAACACACAGACTAACAGTACTGTAATAAATCCGGTACCTTTGAGCGAAGCGTCTCGCGATCATGTGACCAGTGTTGCCGAATACGAACGAGGGCGGGGCTTCGCTACTGTACAATATGTAGGAAGTGGCCGCCGGCAGTATAACCAGCCCGTCTCGAGACACTATGACGTCCACTACTGACGGGTCGAAGTGGACGTCGGATGTGTTCATCTGCTGTTTCCTCGTCTTGGCGGCTAGCACCCAATCCGCCAAGAAGTTGTTAGTCCCTGTATGGAAGAAAGAAGATATGTACGTGCATTGCAATGTTACCATGAGAGGGGCGCACAAGTGATGTTACCAGTTGTGCTCGCCATTAAACTGATCTCGGTTTGCTCTGTTTTGAACGTGTTGGCATTCGAACCTCGCCTAGATAACGTGTTTTCTCATCGCTACCAACGGCGTCGGCTTAACAAATTGTACTGTCAGTTATGAGCGTCATAAATGTGCAGACGTTGATTGTGTTGACGAATATAGGTGCTTTATTACGAGCTGCGGGCGGATCGCAAGGGCCGTCGGCCTCAGATCAGACCGCCAGCGAGCTAGGCATATACTGTTTCCCAGCGATCGCCAGCTCGTCTGGCATGCTCGTTCACTACCGTAGGTGTCGATAAGTGGCAGAAGTGCGCGCTACTGCATGGACGCTTAGAATGGACCCCTTTGAAGAGCAACCAGATTTGCTCGCTTCATTTCGAGGCGCACCGAGCTTAGAGCAGTCCAATTATCGTCCACCAAGACTACGTAGCCCCAACCCTGAAGTTGTGCCGACTTTTACCCCGCCTTGTGTCCTACTCCGGAATATGCTTCATTCCCAAAGCGCCCTCGACGAATGGTTCGTACTACTTGTAGCGGTGAGTATACGCATACTCATATAGCTGTCGCTGGCCGCACTTTCTGAGTCGCTGCTTTGTAGTGGATCGAATCAAAAGTGGTTGGCCACGTCTAATACGGTGGCGACTCTCACCTGGGGGAAATAGTCGCAGCTGCACGACAAAAACGAGGACTACGATGACGGCGACGACATCGTAAAGCACGTGCAGGCGTAGCAGACGAACTAGCGACACGAAGCTCGCGCACCGCGCAGCGCTCGGGCTTGCACACGTCACAGTTTTGTGCGATCACGTGCCCACTGTATTTAGAATCCCTCTTTTCCCATCTCATTGCTCTCTGAAACTGAAGCTTGGACTGGTCGCTACTAACAAGACTCCAAAGAATTACTTGTCGCACTCAGAAGCAAATGAGGTTTCGCGCCGTGATTACAGGACCATTAGCTACTTATTACAGCAGAAAAAAACTAGATCAAATTTTTTTGTCAGTATACTCCTTTATACCGTAATTAGCTGCTTACCAAACACTGCATAGAAGTATGCTGCGTAAGGTCAGTGTATACGTGAAATAATAGCATACTTTAAAAATATGCTGCAATAAAATATTTCGCTTCCTTCGGGATAGTCTTGGAAAGTTGCGTGCCTTTAAAAAAAGGAAAAGAGGAATATGGTGGTCTCGAAATTAACAAATATAAGAAAAAATGTGTGATCCAGTATTTTACTCGAGTGAGGCTATTTCTGGACGAACTATCACAGTTCTTACAGTTTATTTGATAGTTCTATTCTCCCCTGGCCCCGCGTTCGTCTAATCACCCAGCATTAAATTGCACTATTTATTCAGGCGAAATGCAATCGCAGCAACGAAAACACGTTAGAAGAAAGCACAGTAGGGGATCTAGCACGCCTGAAAGAGCTATAATAAATTGGGGTGAGAGCGAGTGGTATTGCGAACTACCAGATGATTAAGCGCAAGACAATGAATGATCCCGCGGAAAGAGTTCCGTAATAATTTGGGTCAACGAACGCGTTCACATCGCGTGATTTCAATATGCTTCAGCTTGTGCATACCGCGCTTGAATATGCAGGCAGATGAAATGGTTAACGGAGCAAGTAAACTTCCACAAGTGAGGGACAACAGAGGGCGCACCGTGCGCTACTTATCATTGATATGTGTGCGACTTAACGAAACATGAATATTAACAATATATTTCAGATGTATTCGTCAGTTATCGTTCGACAATCCCCCAAAAAGCAACTATTCTCGTGAGAAAAGGTTTCGTAAGCCAGAAAAAACGCCACAACGAAATACGTGTGGCGACGCAGAGGCGTCGACTGCGGGGGGGGGGGGGGGGGGGGGGGGGGCGCCACCTCCCCCTCAAAGTGTCATTACCAAAGTTATGTTACCCGCGTCATTTGAGGTTTCTTTTTAGCTGCCTCTACCTTCTCAGTTCAAGTTTATTGCGGCTAAAAGCTTACTGCATCATTGTTAGCGCGGACGTGCACGGCGGTTAATTCATACTTTCGAGTTTATTCTGCATTGTCTGCAAATTGACAGACAATCGGAGGACAAGCTCACTAGAAGCACCAGCGGCAGCGACCTCATCCGCATTTTTGACTTCCACGTTTTTTTTTTTTTTCATTTCCACTGTGAACACCATGCAATGACACAATATATTTAAATAAATGAACAAGACAAATATTACTATATTTCTTAAAGAGAAAGAGGTAGCAAACTAACAATTATTTTTAATGGTATGGAAAGCCTATGCCTAGATAACGAATATATTGCTGTATGTTCACCTAGCTACAAATGACTTTGCATGTTTTTTGACCCTGAAAAAAAAAAACCCTGCATACTTCAGTGACCCCTTTGGCAGAGTCTTATCAACGGCGTGTGAAATTCACGTGCATCATATGTGTCAGTATTGCTTCTCTTTCCAGTAAGCAATGCTAATGACTAAAGAAAAAAAAAACTCTTCTAGTAATTTAGGCCCGTTTTCACAAACGGTACTTACCCTTAACTTACGACTTAAGTAGCCGGTCGATTCCTAACGTGTTTCGTAGACAAATCTTGTACTTAAGGTAAACATTAATCGACACTTGAGTGCCGGAAAATAAAGTACAGTCATAGCCAACCTTAAGTGCGACTTTCGCTACTCTCGCCTAACAAGCAAAATGGCCGACTGCTACGGCAGCCTCGCCGATTTTGCCGATTTCGCCGGAGGTTTGCACGACATTGCGGAAGATGAGGCATACCGATACGCGCCGCCACACGGCCACGGCTTAGGGATCGATAGAATCCCATGGAAGTGTACAGCGACGCGGAATTCTCGTGGCGGTACCGCTTTTCCAAGCAACCGGTTGTTGGAAATGCTGCCACAGCGAACGCGGTTAACCAGTGCCACCGCTGCTCCAGCTGCTGATCGCGCTGCGAGTCTATACGGCGCCGAAATCTTTTAGGTTGCCACCGGGGACCTCGTTAATATTTAATTAATTATTCACAAATATTTAATGAATTATATCAAATAACTAATTAAACAATTACTTCGCCTTGGCGCTCGTTGGTCACATCTGGCCCTTGCGCCAATGAACCACATTAATCAATCA
The DNA here is from genome assembly GCF_013339745.2 of Dermacentor silvarum. Lineage (NCBI taxonomy): Eukaryota > Metazoa > Arthropoda > Arachnida > Ixodida > Ixodidae > Dermacentor > Dermacentor silvarum. The sequence continues at coordinate 73,975,135 of NC_051159.1, forward strand.
ATCAATGTTTAATTCATTTAATTATTTTAATTAATGCGTGAAACGAGCTCCAGGGGCACGGCGCGTTCTTCGGAAAAGGTTGTTTTCTTTTTTTTTTCCTTCGTCCGCGCAGGTTGAAAACACACAATACACACACACTCTCTACGCACAATCGGGACGGCGACACACAACCGCAGTGGCTGCGAGAACCAATGTGAACTTGTGGCAAGACGAGTTTGAGTAAAGCGCTAAAACCAAATAGTTCTTTGTATTTTACTCAGAAGAATGCGTGTGCAAGCACTGCAACATTTATATCCGCAGTTATCAGCTGCAAAAAAATTTTTTTTACGATTGAACCGATCGTACACGTAAATTACTTACGTACCCCCGACACCAGACGACATACTTGACCCGAAAAGTGTTACTTTCGAAAGTGATACTTAAGTGTCGTTTTTGAAGTGCTCTCCTAAGACTTTCTTAACCTTTGTACATTTCCCGCACTTATTGACGCTCTACTTAAGTTCCGTTTGTGAATACTGGCCCTAGAACCTCAGCACTTGCATGCAGAGGTCATAAATATATGTAATTAACTCAGTAATCGAAATGACATCAAGCCGGATTCACTCGAAATCAAAAACAATTGCAGTCATGCGCCGCAGTGCTTGTACTCGGATTCTTAGTAAAAAAATAGAAAAATTAAATAGAAAAAGAACAGGCTGCAATTTTGCCGGAAACCCGAAGCAGTATTAATAATAGCGAAGTATAAGACAATTCTTGCAAGTGAATAATTCTAAATTATTCGGAGCTGTAGGGAGCGGCGGTTCCATTTGTGTGGCCAAGTGTATGCAACGTGTCTGATTCGACTTTCCGATGAAGCGCTCGTGGGTACTGGGAACCGTTGAGCCTATAGCTCCTTGAATCATAATGTACACATTCGTGTACGCTACTTGTTTTTGCCAGTTCTGTTCATTGGCGACAGAAAAAGAACACGATTTTAAGCTGCGATTAAATTTAAGCCTGCGCTTAGTCACTAGTACTCCACTTTACGTCAGTGTTCGTGGTAATCCTACATGAGACCGCTCTACTGAAAGCACCCCCATGTTTTAAGGGATGCTCAATATATACTGTGTTCTGACAACAATAACGGAGTATTTTTTTTCCAACTAGTGACTGCAGCCAATGATTAACTCGTGCATGGAGTTTGGGCCAGTTATTCAGTCTTCTAAAAAATGCCACGTGACTCACTGTATAATAAATCAAAACTTAATTACTCGGTAATATTACGAGGGCTTCTTAGAATGTGTACACATAATAATGCCGTATTGCATTTCTTTGAATCGGTCGTGCAGAGTCTTGGAATGACATTTTGTAGGTTTGACACATTTATTGATAGTTCGTTAAAATCGTGATTGAAGGGGATAGGCAGACTCGGCTTCCATGATTGCCTTATTTCCACGCGTGTGCAATATCATCTCTTCGCATTCGGAGCCACGTACATACACTCTATACAAAAAATGGCCGTTGGTATTCACCTATTACATGCTTCGGATATGCGTCGTATTTCTTGTTCAGCTTCTCCATGGTGTCTTCGCTGGGAGGAAAGCCGATGACTACGGTGGCGCTTGTCGAGGATGTCAGGCCAGGGCGGCGAAGCCAGCGCGAAGCGTTTGTCGCAAAGCAGTCCACGAGGTCGTCGGTAAATTTCTTCAAGAAATTTGTTGTCTCGACACTGTGGAATAATCAAAAAAAAAAAAAAAAGGAAGGCCGGGAAGCGGCCACAGGGATGCAACGTTCAATGCTTGAATTATCTTGTGGTGTGGTATTAGAAGTTTGCGAATAGTAGTGTTTGAGGACGTTCCGAATAGGAACCGAAAAGTGCGGAAGCTAATAGAACCGACCATTGACTACATTTACAATATGTTTCAAATTGTGAACAGCCGTTTTCAGCATTAATGTAAAAAGATGCCCGGCAGAAAAGTTCTGCGGAAGCCCGCAAGGTGGCGGAAGGTTCGCGAAAGGAATAGCTGTCACCCACCCGAATGTGGGAAGAAGGTACAAAGAAAACCCTTACAAATTACTCAGAAGGAAAGCTTAGCAGTACGTCCGGGTCAGGAGATCGAAACCTGGACCAACACCTGTTTCCGCTCTACCATCTGAGTTAATCGAGAGGCTAGCAATCCGTAACAGTGAGGGCGAAAGAATCGACGAATCGAAGCACAGGAACACTGAATGTGGCAAATACCCTTTCATGTATAGGATTGACGTATTTCATAGATTGTATATTTTATCATTTCAATAGTAATGTTTACATGTTCTTACAATGTCAACGCAAGCACGCTTCTGTCCTCATATTGCACATTATGTGAAGAGTTGTATAATTAAAGAAAAGTCGCAGTTTCGCCCGATAGGCGAAGCATCAATTGCGATAGCAATTAGTAGAGGGATATACGGCGTAGGGATAGTAGTTTTATCGGCAGCATAAACTTGGACACATTCGCTTACTAACTGAATCAACAAGTGTGCTGTCAGCCCGCACAAGCAAACATGAATGTATCACACTCGATGACCGCAGACAACCACTATCAAAACGCTGGCGTGCACAAGCGTGGCCGCCGCAGCGAGCGAAGGTTCGTGCGGTCTGTCGCTTGAACGGAAACAGCAGCAAAAGCACAGTGCATACAAAGGTCAGAGCCATGTGGAGATCGCTTTCAAGATACGGTGCGCGCGACAGCCCACAAAGGCGCTGTTGTTGGTAGAGTAGAAGCTGCCCCCCAAACGCGTACCAGTTCTGATTATGAGGCACGCCGTAGTGGGGGACTTCGGAAATTTGGACCACCTGGGGTTCTTTAACGTGCACCTAAATCTAAGTACACGGGTGTTTTCGCATTTCGCCCCCATCGAAATGCGGCCGCCATGGCCGGGATTCGATCCCGCGACCGTGTTCTCAGCAGCCCAACACCATAGCCACTGAGCAACCACGGCGGGTGTTTCTCTCTCTCTTCACAGTAAGATATTGCCAAAAGTGACTACAGATACATGTATCAGCAGATTTTGTTAGTGTACTTATTATGAGTTTTTAAGCCTACCCAAAGAACGTCATTACAAATCTTAGTTGGTATTTCAGCAATGTGTCATCTTCAGTGTTGTCAAAATAAGCGCCAGCTGAATTCCCAGAAAGTATCAGTCAACCTGCTCAGCTGGAAACCATTGTACATTACCAGCATTGGCTGCTAATTGCTAATGAACTGGCAAAAAACATCTGAAGGATGAAAATATGTTTGGTGCATTCGATGTATCGTAGCTTTAGGAAACCGCATTGTCCATATCATAGTTAACGCCAGGGACCATGACAAGTGGCCAAGCAATATGTTGCTGTCTGTATTCCCAGATACGGCAGCTCGATCCAAATGTGGACATATTGCCAACAGGAAATTCCTTCTTGTATCAAAATTCCAGTGCCCCTTCAGGAGCCAGATGAGGTAAGCAATAGCGCACAGTTGTCGACCATTCTACGTCCATCATGGCACAAATCTATAGGCGTGCTCCCTATGAGCTGTGCAGTTTCATAGGTAGCACGGCTACCTATGAAACAGCACAAATAAGGCGAGGAGAGGGGGGGGGGGGCAGTGAAAAACTTACGTGTGAGGGAATGCGGCTGCTGCCATAGGTACGGCCATGATGTGTTTGACCATACCGATGCAGCTCAGCGGGCCATGGGACTGTTGCTGGGAAATCCAGGGGTCCACGTGGTGGGCTAGGTCGCCCAGGACGCTCCAACTGGTCCATAGATACAAGTGTTGCGAAGTGATCTTGCCGAAGACATTGCCCAAGGAAGACGGAACCCGCTGGTCGAGATCTACTGCGGAGTCGCGAGGGTAAGGGGTCTTAGTGGCTACTGCTTCGCCGAACGCTTGCGAACTCAGTCCACGGATGACCACAAGGTTTGCCTTGGTCGTCATCACGGCGGGCCCCTGCGGTTAAAAAAAAGAACAGAACAGAAGCCAATCGTTACATTGAAATGAGTTCGCGGCTCAAACAAGATAATAAACGAAAATAATAAATTAGATTGTTGCCGAAGTCAGCGTGGGGAAGAACCTGCAATTCAGTTCCCTATTTATTGAATCCAGCGTCTTCGTTGTAAAACACACCTTACGACGGAACGCGTTCTCCGATGAAGGGTATTGGGAGAAAAAATTGGGCTTGACTCCACGCACCCCTTGTGCCCCATTCGACACATTGCAAACCACTGTCTGACTACGTTGCAAACCACTGCCTGGATAGAATCACCATAACAAGTTAAATCCTATGGTAAACACTGTGTTTCAGAAAATGCCCTCGAAAATTTTCAAATATAGGGATGACAGGATAATTAAGCGATCTTCTCAGGATTGCCTTTACAAAGAGGCGTACATTTTGAAATATTTTGAGAGTTAGACAAGTAGATGTGCAAATTATCTACAAGAATTGCACAGCAACCTTGGTTCTCCACAAGAAAAGTAAAAAGTTACCTATCAAGAACGGGGTCAGGCAAGGAGATGCAATCTCTCCAATGCTATTCACTGCATGCTTAGAAGAAGTATAGAGAAATCTTGGAGTGAGAATGGGAAAGCTTAGGAGTGAGAATCAAGGGCGAATATCTCAGCGAACTTCGGTTTGCAGATGACATTGTCCTATTCAGCAACAATGGGGACGAATTACAGCTAATGATTGAGGATCTTAACCGAAAAAGTCGAAGAGTGAGGTTGAAGATTAATATGCAGAAGACAAAGATAATGTTCAATGGCCTGACAAGGGAACAAGAATTCAGGATCGCCTGTCAGCCTCTAGAGTTTGTAAAGGAGTACGTTTATCTAGGTCAATTACGCACAGGGGACCCTGATCATGAGAAAGAAATTTATAGAAGAATTGGGCTGGAGTGCCTACGGCAGGCATTATCAAATCCGGACAGGGAGATTACCACTGTCATAGAAAAGAAAAGCATACAATCATTGCATTCTACCGGTGCTAAAATATGGGGCAGAAACTTGTAGGTTAACAAAAAAGCAAGAGAAAAAGTTAACGACCATATAAAGAGCGATGGAACGAAAAATGTTAGGCCTAACGTTAAGAGACAGGAAGAGAGCGGTGTGGATCAGAGAACAAACGGGGATAGCCGATATTCTAGTTGACATTGAGAGGAAAATGTCACAGTTTAGCCCTAAGGGCGAAGCAATGAATGCGATAGCAACACAGCAATGTCATACGAAGTAAGGTGAGCGGCTTTGGTAGCAATATGAATTGTAGTAAACATGAGCTGATTAAGTAAGCAGGTGTGCTGCGGCGTAAGTAGACCGACATGAAGAGAGACTCGATGACCACGAGAAGGCGCGTGTGAAACGGTGGTGTTGATGAGAAGCGCTTCCCGTGGGCAGCGCGCGTGCGAAGGGACACACCTGTAGCGCTGCTACATGTGTAGCGTGCGTTGGAAAATGTGGCCCGACTATTACTAACTGAATGAACAAGCGTGGTGTGAGCGCGCACAAACAAACATGAATAGATCACACTGAATGACTGCAGGCAACGACTGTCAAAACGCTGGCAGCAAGCCCATACGCTGCAGCGGGCGAAGGTACGTGCGGTCTATCGCTTCAACAGAAACTGAGCGGCGAATGCACAGTGCATAAAGGTCAGAGCCGTGTGGAGATAAGAGACGGTACGGCGAGCGACGAGCGCGGTTGTTGGCAGAGGAGAAGTGCGCCCCCCCCCCCCCCCCCCGCTCCCTCCAGCGCTGGCTTCCCGCTTCCTTGCTTGCGCGTGGGAGAGATAAGAGACCGTGCGGTCGAGCGATGAACGCGGTTGTTGGCAGAGTAAAGTGCCCCCCCCCCCCCTCCCACCCCTGCTCCCTTCGGCGCTGACTTCCCGCTTCGTTGCTTGCGCGTGGGAGATTGAGTGCGTTCGCTCTCCGTGAGAGCGCGCGTCCCCGCACGCTTCCGCTCGGGCATACGGCGCGCGGTGAAGATTTTATCTATACGGAACCTCACGGCGACGGCGACAGCGACGGCGACGGCAGAAATCCGGTTGAAGTGTCCATATAATTGCTATCGCAATAAAAAGTGGAGCTGGGCAGGCCGTGTAATGCGTAGGATGGATAACCGGTGGACCATTAGGGTTACAGAATGGATACGATTCAACATCGCAGGGAGATCGCCTTCGTCCTGCAGCGGACATAAATATAGGCTGATGATGATGATGTGCAAATTAGACTAGTTTTTTAACAAAACTAGACTGACGAGTTATCCCAATAAACACTTAAAACCCCTTATGCGAGGATTCCCGCTAGGAGGCCGTGGAGAGCAGACGTGCTTCACATGGGCTCCCGCTTCTCGTGCCTCTCAACCAGGATCACGGCCAGTGAGCAACCTAATTTTGCTAACTGCTTAACCGGCAAGACGAGAGGAATCGTCGGACACTAACGACCACCAAGTGAGTGCCCTGTTTCCTGATTTCTGCAACAGCCGCACAACCGCCTGGCTAAGCCCAACGCCGAACGAGCTGCCGCAACCCCGCCCTGGAACGCGCCATTGCCCCTGTGGCGCGCGGCTCGTGCTCGCGCCACTCGAACGTATCTGTGAGCGCAGCACGGGCACCCGCCCACGCGGCGACTAAGCTCTCGAGATGAGCCAAACAGCAGCAGATGCAATCGAAATACCAAGAGAACAGCTGGAAGATACAAACATAATGCAGATGGACCAGACTGAAGTAAACGACGCAGAAACTACCTGAAATTATGACTCAAACAGCGGAAGAACAATTGAACGCGAGAGCATCTGGATCACGAGGGGCAGAATAGGCAAGAATGACGCAGAGAATAAAACAACACAAGAAAGCAGCCCAACCAAGGAACAAACGAGCAGAATGCCACCACCACCGCAACAGCGAAAGCCCAAGATGCCGCCTCTACCAGTCGACGACTACAAGGTCGTATACCGCCCACAAGCAGGCCTTGACCTTGCAAAGTGGAACAATGTCGCCATCAGGCATGCCATCGGAAGAACCAGCGGTTTCTCGCTGCAAGACTTCGGCGAAAAAGCGCGTGTTTAAGTGCAGAGAATCGAGAACCTGATTATTGCAAGCACGGCCAGCTGGGAAGATTCCAAGAAACTCGAAATTATCAGCAGAATATATCTTGACGGCACTTTCTTCGCTGTAAAATGCAACACGAGAACCCCGGACGATGTATCCAGAGGTGTAATAAGCGGACTCTGGCCCGGCACGAGTGACGAGGAACTCAAGGCAAGTCTTCGCGCGCCAGCAGGGTACACGGTCCTCCACGCCCGTATGCTCGGGCAATCGTCCACGGCCGTGATTTTTTTCCAAGGATCGCACGTTCGTTGTTACGTCCGCTTCAGACTCTCGACTTTCGATGCCGACCCTACCGCAAGTCGGTGCTATACTGCAGGACCTGAGGCAACACGGGACACAGCCAGGATGTTTGTCCAACACCACTGCCAGCCTTCTGCTATAAATGTGGCAAAACAGAGCAACTATCTGACCACGAGTGCAAACTAACTTGTAAGTTATGTGGAGAAGGCCATGAAACCACAAGCAAAGATTGCAAGAAAAGACTAAAACCCTACTAAGCGCCATTCAACACACGACGGCAACGCATGGACAGGCTCAAAGCGAGAGACGTCGTCACTGGAGCTCAGGCGGCGAAGAATTTTAGGTATTAGTAAGCCTAACCACCAGCTTGATCAGTAGTGCTGGTAGCACCGTCAAACGAAGTAGATCTACATCTACACTTCAATCGCCCTCCCGAGCACGCTCACGTTCGCACTTGTCCAAACGCGTGAGCTACTCGGATGTGGTAAGCGGATCGAGTGGATCGAGAACCACGAACAGCTCAAAAATGTCGTCGGCCGAAACCGCAGCCTTCCAGGCACTGGAAAATAGGGTACAAATTCAAAGCAGTCAACTACAATGCCAACAGGCCCTCATCGACAAGCTGATCCAAAGCCAACAGAAACAGCAAGTCAGCATAAACAGGGTTCTAGAGAATTGCGAGTAGCAAAGGGACCTATTTGACAAGCTGCATCAGAAATGTACGAAAGTCCAAGTAAACAATGGACAGCCGCGACCATCCCTTCCTAGCGCAGATGTGGAATCCGTAGTTGACGCAAGATTCCAAGTCCTCCAAGAAACTCTCATAAAAAGCACCCTACGCCACAATTGAGAAAATCGTTCAGGAAGCAATAGCAAATTTCGTCGCTAGTTTGGCAAACAATATTACTACGCTAGATGCCAAGGTCGATGGACTTGCAGCGCAGCAAAACAATTTCATAGCCCACGTGAAGAAGACCTACGTAACCAAACAGAACCTCAACACCTCACTAAATGGCATTCAGCGCGACAGAAAGCGGGCGCGAGCAAACGGCCGACGTACATCACACTCAGTTTCCCCTACCCGCGAGCGCCGGGAGGGAACAGAACTAGCCCAAGATAGCGTTTCCTAATCATACGACGACAAATGCGCTCTCGACTCTCCGCATATGATAGTGGAACTGTCGTTCCTACCGACCACGGCATGCTACCTTACAAGAATTTATCAAACAAGACCCACCCGACCTCATAGCACTCATATCATAGACCTCATACACAAAATTACTGGCTACAGGGGTACAACGCCCACGTACAAACAAAACGCGCAGCAATCCTCACCAAGAAGAATCTCACCATACAGGAATTGGAACCAGTCACACACCTTAATAGAAGTCATAACGGCTAGGAAATCGCACAAGAGCCTCTTCGTAGCGAGTGTGTACAGCCTTCCCAGAGACCTCCTTTCAGACTTCGACCACCTCGTCCGAGAAATTAAGAAACGCACCGATGGTCATCAACTCGTGATAGTGGGGGACTTCAACTCCCCACACACGGCATGAGGGTACCAGACCACCACGAAGAAAGCAGCCCGAGTACACGACACTGCACAACAGCACAGACTCACCATGTGGAACGACCCACTCCAAACCACGAGGATAGGCAATAGTGTCTCCAGAGACACAAACCCAGGCCTCACATTCACGCTAAACGTGCCCTCGGCAGAATGGAGCTGACTCCCAGAAGCCCTGGGCAGCGGCCACCACATCCTCCAACTGACCGTGGCCCACACTCGCAAGCCCGCCAGGATTGGAGTGGCCCGGGTAACGGAGTGGAAGTCATTCAGAGACCAGCTAAATGTCGAGACCACCATCGAAAACATGGATGACTGGCTGAAGAAAGTCCTCGACACGGCGGATCGCCACACCAAGAAAATACAGCTGAATGAAGTCACGCCAGCTGTCGATACGCACCTCCTCCACCTCTGGGAAGCCAGAAGAGCTTCTTTTCTTTTTTTTTATTTCAGACATTACCCACAGAGCCTTTGTTGGCATTATTGCGGGGGGCACAAACATTCATAAAACAAATCCGCAAGTCTTGCGGCCAACCAAATCTGGCGGTAACAAATTCCATCCGGAAATCGTTTTGGGGAGAAAAGAATTTTTGAACAGATTGGTCCTGGGGATGTATGGCCGAACTTTAAGTTTGTGATCCAAACGGGACGACTGATAATACGCCGGTTGTAGATAATCTGAAGCATTGATTCCTGTTTGCTTGTTATAAATTGAATAAAAGAATTTAAGTCTAAGATTACGTCTTCGCTCTTTTAAAGATTGCCATTTAAGGTCTCTTTTCATTTCTCTAGAACTTTCATATCGATCATACTTCCTCAGAACAAATCTGGCTGCAATAGACTGAATACGCTCAAGTGCATCCATATGTACCTTGTGAAACGGGTCCCACACAGGACAGGCATATTCCAGTATAGGTCTGGCATAGGCGTGGCATGCGGTCTGTTTAACTTCTTAAGTCGTATGTTTAAGGTTTCGTTGTAGAAAGCCAAGGGCTTTTCCTGCCCAGCTAACAACACTGTTGATTTGTTCAGACCAAGTCCCTTCTTCAGAAAACGTAACGCCCAAATACTTGTAGTTGTTCTCCTTCCTAATTACTTGATTATTTAAGACGTACTGATTCGTTAATCCATTGACCCTTTTAGTAAAGCTGACGTGAACCCACTTATTGCTGTTTAGTACCATGTCATTATTTTTACACCATGCCTCTACGTGATTAGGATGTTCCTGAAGCTGTGTGGAATCCGTTTGGTCAATCAAATTAGTATACAAGATACAGCCTTGGATAATAAGAGACAGAAGCTAAACAAGAAATTAAATTGTCCTCCTCACTGAGCAAGCGCAGGCATACGCGGAGAAATTAGGAACGCAGAACTGGCACGCATTCTGCGACAAACTCCAGTGAACATTGAGCACAAAGACGACGTGGCACCCCCTGCGCGCCCTTCTCGACAATGGTCCTACAAAGACGCAGCAGCGACAACACCTATGTAGGCTCGTGCACAACCACGTCGGACCGGAAGAGAACCTCCTTCGAGAAATTCAGAAGAAGCTGTGCGGCGAACCACCCGGTAATACGCCGGCACAAGGCAAAGCTTACGGTGGGAAACCAAACCCCGAACTTTACCAACCCTTTACGCAGGTTGCACTCTCTGCAGTACTATCGTCGCTCACAAGAAACACCAGCCCAGGCAAAGATCGTATCATCAGCAAGCATCTCCGGAACCTTCCGCAGCAGGTCACCACAGCCTTACTCAATGCATGCATGCTGTATGCATGTATGCAATACATGCATGCATGCATGCATGTATTTCAATGCATGCTGGGAGAAAGGAGAGCTACCAACTGCTTGGAAGCACTCGGAGATCACCATGATCCCCATACCAAACAAACACCTCAGCATCGAGAACTTACACCAAATTTCCCTTACCTCATGCGTAGGGAAACTTTTCGAGCACATGATACACAACCGGCTAACCCCATACCTCGAAGACAACGGATATTTTCCAAACACTATGTTAGGATTCAGGCAGAACCTGTCAACGCAAGACGTCTTCCTTCTACTCAAGGAAGACCTAATCGACCAACTATCCTCTGCAACCTTGAAGACCTGGGCTGCGGGTCGCGGACATACCACTATGTCAAGAATTTCCTCATGGACCGCAAGGCCACAGTAGGAATAAACAACCTCCGCAGCAACAGCTTCCGACTACAGAACAAAGGCACGCCGCAAGGGTCGGTCATATCGCCATTGCTCTTCAACGTTGCCATGATCAAACTACCCAGCCTCCTCGACGCTATACCAGACCTACGACACGCTTTTTATGCAGATGATATCACGTTATGGACAAGGGTCTCGAACACCGAAACGCAAGAAACAAAATCACAGGAAGCAGTAAATACTATCGAGAGCTACTTGCAAAAACGCGGTCTCCGCTGTGCTCCCGAAAAGTCGGAACACATCGTCCTCAAATCACGAACGAGAGGCAGACACCCAGCTACGATGAACCTAATCCCAGCGTTACCTTCAATGGAACGCCCATCCCAAAAGTGGAAACCCTACGAGTTTAGGGCTACACATCCACAAAGACGGTTCCGGAGTGGCCAACTTCCCGCGACTACAGCGAACGATGTCACAGCTCACGCATCTCGTCAGGAGAGTTGGAAGCCGTAGAAGTGGCGTAGAACAAGACACGCTACGCTTGCTGCAAGCACTCCTAACCAGTCGAATAACCTGCGGCACGCCCTACCTCGCGCTGAGGAATGCAGAGGTAGAAAAACTTAACATTATGCTATGCAAAGCCATTAAAATCTCCCTGGGGCTCCCATTCATGACTTCGACCACGAGGCTTCTCAAGATGGGCGTACACGGCACCTGGCAAGAACTAGCTGACGCTCACAAAGCCAGTCAATTAGAACGACTGAAGCACACTCACTGGAAAATCAGTGCTCCAACGGCTAAGCTACGGCGACACCTTCATAACCGCCACGGACAGAAATGAAAGAATTCCGTCGAACATTCATGAATCCTTGTGCATAGCACCAATCTCGCGCAACATGCACCCCACGTACCATAAGGAAAGAAGACAAGCCCGAGTGGATACCCTACGGCGAAGACACAGGCAAGATCCGGACACCAGATACACCGACGCAGCCAAATACCCACAAAGAAACGCTTACGCCCTGAGTGTAGTACATTCCCAGGGCCGAGAGCTAGCGTCTGTCACAGTCCGGGCACAAAACCCTGAGACTGCAAAAGAGGTGGCGATCGCCCGAGCGACTACAGCGTGTATGGACGCAGCTGTCGTCTTTTCCGACTCTCAAGCAGCTGTCAGAAATTTCGTTAAGGGTCGCGTGTCGACAGAAGCCCTAAAGATGTTGAAGCGCCGAAGCACTCCGATCCCGTACAGCTGCGTGACATGGGTTCCTGGGCACGAGGGGCTGGAGGGGAACGAAGCGGCACACGCCGCGGCCCGGGATCATGCCTGCCTGGCCAACCCTTCCTACTCTCAAGACGCCCAGCCAGCGTCAGCAGGGCCAGATACCATACCCATCACATACTCAGCGATCCTTCAACACCACAGGCTGGAACGAAGGGTGTACCCACCACCTCACCCAAGATTAAACAAAGAAGCAAGCACCACACTCAGAAGACTGCAAAGTAACACTTACAACCACGGCATTGAATCTACCCGACGCTACAAGGATATCGCTGTCCAATTTGCGGCTACCGGACACCTTGGCGCACCTGATCCGCGAGCGCCCATGGCACCTAAACACAGACGCATCGCCCTCACCAAAAGACTGCAACGCCAGACAAGAAAGCAAAGACCTCATCGAAACGCGGGAGGAGAAGCTCGTCTCCGAGGACCTGGAACAAAAACGACGCCTCGTCGCCAGGGCCAAGGAAGCAGTGAATGCCAGAGGGTTCCTGGAATGAGGAGTACCTCCCACCTAGAGTATCGAAATTAAATGTTTATTCCTCCTCCTCCTCCGTTATGCGAGGAGCTCATTACCTTTTCCCGAAATCTAAAGTGGGCTCTGCCTATTTTTACCACGTAATGCATTCCGACCTATTTCACAGTTAAACGCGAAATTTAAGTGCCTAAGAGCGGAAAGTTCTGCCCTGGCCTTAAGAGACGCCCATCTGTGTACCCCTCAACATAGGCCGAGCATGAAGTGAGCGAGATTGCGGCTTGATATATGCATTTTCAAGCATTATTTAAAAGTAGTTATACAACAATGTCAATGCAGAAACTGCCCGATATGTTTGTAAAATCTCTATTGAAAATTTAGACTGACCGATAGAGAAAGGTTCACGAATCATATCACCGCCACTGAAATAACTGAGATGTTACTTTGTGTTAGAAAATAAAAAGGTACACTACGGCGTTGTTTGACAATTTATACATGCAATCTACCTGGATATATTTTTTTTATATTTCAGGACGTCAGCTGTACAATACGGGTGTCACTGCCCCTTTGAATAGTATCTTCGTTCCATGTCAGTTTCGTTAACACTCATCCTGTTAAATATTTAAAATCAATATCCTTGAATCAATCTTTAGATATATACATGCACGCTTATGTGAGCGTATCTGGATCTTTCTCAGTGTTTCAATATTTAGAGTCCATGTTAAGGGCACCTGTTACAATTAAGTCAGGCTATGAACCTCACGTTCAAGAAAAGAGCCCCAGTGATAGGTCTTTTCCAGTGCTTTAAGCGCCTCACCATTATGTACCCTTGGGGTGACCCTGTGGTAGCCAAGGCTAGGGCTGTCTTGACTTCTAAATGCAGATCCACTGCTTGCTGAAGGAGTTTCTCCGTGACCTGTGAGACGCCGCCTATAGTTGCCAACGTGGATAAGTACGTGGTCAAGTTAGCGGTTCCCAACTGGCGGATCAATTGCGCCTGGTTAGGCAGTGTGGATGTGTCCAGAAGAACCGCGAGGCAGCCGGGAGTGCCTGCACGCGTTGGCGCCATTGGAAGTTATAGCGCCATGACTGTGCCCTCCTGTGCTCTTTTCGCGTCCTCGCCTTCTTTGTACTTTACTATGTTCTAGATGCCACATCAACAAACCTAAATCGTAAAGCGCGTGATGCGCGCGATGTTTTGAGCGTACCGTTCTGTTCACGTGCCGGCGAGCGACGAGACTGGCTGTGTAGTTTACAATTAGCAGCATTTCGCATTGAGTTACGCTGCCATTGGTTTGTACAACCGGTCTCGCTTGGTTTCATGTGTTGAGGCTATATATATATTACTTTATTTTGGTGTTTACTACTGGAAAAACCGCTTGCGCTCGCTGACAGTGCACGCTGTGTCTTATCTCGACGAGAGTGCGTCCCGTGGTTCGCTTAACCATGCAAGAAACTGGAGCAAAAAATGCAGTCGAGTCTCTAGAACCATAGGTGCTACTGCTTTTTTGTTTAATGACTGCCACACGCAGTAATTTACAGGACCTAAGAAATTTCCTGTGGTGAAGCGGCACACATAATTGAAGGAAAGCTCATAGAGTGGTATAAACTGTTGCAGTGCTCATTGCTGAGAGGACAAAAAAAAAATAGACTGACATAGTAGAGCCAGCGACTTGCGGCCTGATGTTCCTACAATGCAGATAAAAATTGTGGTCAAAGATCTTTCGTTACATAATACGTTGCTGCTAAACAAGTGAATAACAAACAAAAGAAACCATTGCGGCCGTATCGTTCTCTCTTTATGAGCGAAATTCCTGTGCATGAACGCGAAGGCACGCGATTGAGCGCTAGGAATGCACGCATAAGCAATTGACGCATAAGCATGTTTTTGCGTTCGACAGTCCAACGGCAGCTAGCGCAGGCACGCACCCGAACCGGTCAGACTCAGTCACAGCGGTAACGCTATATATAGCAGCTTATTTATTCTTTTATTAGTTTTATTAGTTGATTACACTATTGTTCAGAGGCCACAGTTTTGAGTCGATGTACATGAAACGAACAGACACACATTGACACAGTCTTCCGTTACAGCTTGACATCATGCGACTTGAAAGGTACATACTCGTGTAAGCGGCATCGCAGCCAGACTGCGTCTACGAATTCTCGCGAGCGGCGTACGCGTTTGGCAAACACGTGGCTTCCTTTTCGACGGAAAAGCATGCTAAAAAAAAACCTGCCAGGCACGAAATTTTTCAAAATACCCACCGCATCACAGCTCCGACGATAAGGTATACTGCGGCTCTTGCAGGGCCTCGCGTTTTGTACTACCCGAAACCGGTAAAGCAGTGTTGACCAAGGCGTTACTGAAGCGGCGCCAGGACATCGCATCACACCCATAGGGCACCACCTTATAGCAATAGCTCCAATATTATATTGCAAATAATTTTTTTTTCTCTGGTGTGAACATGCAGAAAGACGGACACTACGTTCTGAATTTCTAAACATATGCTGCACCCTTTCCTCCGCATCTTATAGCGAACAGCTGTCAATTCAGCATTTCGCGTGGACGTCACCGGCCTTGTCTCATTAGCAACCAGAGTTCTGCGATTCCAAGAGCGCATTGCAACTGGCATTGAATCCGGGGCTTTAGTTCGAAATGTGACACTTGAGACCACGGAACTCAAACACGCGGCCGGTGGAACTCTTAGGCGCGGCCAGCTTGTCCCCATTGAACAGTGCACCCCCACTCTACACTCGAACTGTGCTGCTGCCTGTTATATAGCGAACTTGGCCAACTGTCGTTGTTGGTTATCGTAGCGCGGTAAACGTAGCAGTTGTGGCGCCAGAATACGAACAACGGCAATAGAATAACAAGTACACAGAGACCTTTCAGAGCAATAATAACACGCTAACAAGATTAGGCCTGACTAAACATTACCATGACAATATTTCTGCTTGAAAGTAGGAGTGGGTGCGATACGACTTTTCCCCTCAACATATAACACAATAAGCGGGAGAGGCAAATGTCAAGGAAGACGTGCAGTAGACGCGCCCTCACCCACGCCAACATAGCAGGCAGTTTTGCAAACCATCGCTTTCTTGAATCGCGTTACAATAAGAAATGAGGCATCTAAAGCCGCAAAAATTTTAGTTGAGGCTAAGTCCAATTTCCGATCTTATTTCAATATTCCTGTGTCCAATAACTTGGGTTTGTAACATAATTTATTACGCTCCATCTTTTCGACATGCTAACTATGGTGGCTGAATAAAGTATGGAAGCACCCCTTTAAGCTACAAGATTAACACTTCCAAGAAAGAACGGAGAAGGATGTTACGCGCTAATATGTGATCGCAACAGAATTGCAGTCCGTCGTGTGGAACTGCCAGGTTTCATTGCCCGTTACTATACACTAAGCAGCGCACTGCAACGAGCAGCCGGAAGAGGGCGCCACAGGACGCGTGAGCGAAAATCCTGGTTTCGCCATCGTCTTGGTCAGAACATTATAAGTATTTGCGCGAGACCACTATAGGTATTATTACATAAACACGTCGTAGTAGGGTCGAGTTGGTTTGTCGGGATGAAATATGATCGTGTTACTAATGTAAACGCTCTAGGTGGGGTCGGGTTGAGTCAAACGGACTGCAATAGGCTGGTTGAATCTCTCGAGCCTCTTGGCAAAATGCATGGAAGCGCTGGTCTGGTCAGTCCGGGTCATCCCAACTTCTGACTCGACCAACTCACGTCGAGTTGATGTGAATGAAGCTCATAATTCAACGTAGGCACAGTGTCGACGCAGAAAGACAAAAATGCGAGTCGGCACGGGTACTCACTTGGCTCGACGTGGATCAGTCCCCCGAGCCGGTAGGTGAAAGACAGGTGCACTTGCAGTGTTAGTACGTCCTCGAGGCTCGCTGCCACGCTGGCAGGCACTGTTTCTACGGTGAGCTGCTCGGCTGTCATGAAGTCTGAGAGCACAGCGTGGACTGCCGTGGTTTGCGAAAACCGGTAAACGCAGCCGGCCACCAGGGACGCCGCCTTCTTCCGGGCGTCCGTCAGCGGCATATTGGTTGCTTTCGCCACTTCACTTATACCATAGTAGAGATACTTCGAGGTTGAGTCGGTGCAAATTGAGGTCGTGGTTATCAGCAC
Organism: Dermacentor silvarum; assembly: GCF_013339745.2. NCBI lineage: Eukaryota > Metazoa > Arthropoda > Arachnida > Ixodida > Ixodidae > Dermacentor > Dermacentor silvarum. Next base: position 73,992,106 of record NC_051159.1, read on the forward strand.
ACGAAACGCACTCAGAGCAGGCGTGAAAATTTGGGCACACGCTATTGCTTTTCACGCAATAGTGCACTTCTTGTTGGAGGACATAAATGCCCCCCCCCCCCCCCCCCCCCCAAAAAATTATTAAAAAATAAAGGACGCACATGAGAACACGGACACGTAAAGAGGTGAGCAGCCTTGTCTAGAACGCGGACAAGGCTGCTTCCCTCTGTACTGTCCATGCCGTCGGGATTGTTACCCTCCGCGTCCGTGTTTTCGTGTGCCTCCTTTTAGTGGCAGCCGCACTGAAAGTACCTACTAGGCCCTGTACACGTTCTTTTGAAGCGGTTTTTTGGCCCGCCAGCATTTATGAAGGGCACAATTTCGAAGTTGCATTTTTGCGATGCGAACCGCCAAATGACATCGATACATGCACTATATGTTTATTGTGTCGAGAGTGTGAAACACAAAGAAAAGATGAAAGTCTAAGTCATAATAACGACATGAGCGACAGTTGCCGCCAAAAGTTTACAAGACGCATGATAGCACGCTATTTATATACAGTCATGTCTGGTTAATATGGACGCCTCCGTTCTCCAGAAAATCGTCCATACTGTATTGTATTGCTACGTTCAAAATATACACAAGTTAGAAAGTCATCCGGGATTTACAGTTATCGTGCCTATGCTAACTTCTTTCACAGGAAATTTTGCAGTCACAATACCATGTGCCATGGGCTCTAAATGGCATACGTGCACAATCTGAACCATAAAAGCGAACTTTAAAGAAACACATGGTGGTTCCATATATATTATTGTAACGCGTCTCGTATTTACCCGCGTCAAACAAAAATGGACACCAATTTTTCGAGCGTCAACGATCAGCAAGAAATTATAGTAAACACGTGTTTTTTCTTTAAATCTTGAATACACGAATGGGACAAAATACACACCACAGATAACGAAATATGACTTCACAGGTGATTCGGTGTAACCTGTGCGCCTTTAAAGAGCCAGCGAGAACTACTATTTTACACTGAATCTAAGAAGACTAACGTGACGAATGAATGTAATAATGCGAGAGGAAAGCCTGGCTGTTACGCGTGAACCATCGAGTGACTAAGAGACACATTTGACGTCATGTGTCCAATGTACGTGGGAATTCCAAAGCACTAAATTCTGCATTCGTTGCGCTTCAAATAAAGTTTTCATAGCTTGCTGCTTTGCTTACTTTAGCTGAACTGACAGCCCACTTTCAGATAACGTCACATATATTCTGGGCTTAAGATCGTTGTTACGGTTAAGTGGGAAGCACCAAGAAGGGCGAATTAGATTTAGGGTAAAAGACTCAGGAAAATATGTCATGAATTCTGCAGGGAAAGTATCCAAAGAAATATTTATCCTCGAGAAAGAGGTTGTTTGGACAAGTAGTCGTTGGACATAACTGATTTTGACCCCCTTTGAACAGTTACGAGTCGAAAACGACGTAGAGAGCACCTGCGTATGCTTTCATTACCAGAATTCTCGCTAGCTCTCAAAATCACTTTTTTTTTTCTGCACACTTTGTTGAATATAGGCATGCAGTAAAAGTTTACCTCAGGCAATTATCTCTTAAGACGGTATATATTTAGCCGAACTACGTTTTTGAGTAACGTCGTTAAGCTATCCACAGACTCCCTGCGTGTAGCTATCGTCTCATACGTTTTATTAACTAATGCGCTCATAAATATTTCTGCCAATGAGCTGTTGGAAAGTTCACAGACAGATATAGACTTGCTCACAACTGGTTTTATATTGACAGTTCATAGCCTTTATAAAGCCTGTAAGAAAACAAGGCGATCACAAAATTCGCTGACAGCACATAGACTGGTCAAGTTTACTTTTACAAGTTGCGTATGCTGTAGACGCCAATCTATATAGAACGCGAGTGTAACTGGTATGACCAGATGATTAAGTCACCAACCTTTCGCGCGATGTCGATGTAGTTGTCTAGTAGGCTATCCCTTTCACTTTCGTAGCGTCCGCAAACGTGCTCCTGGAAATTGTCACATGGGTCAACCAGCGGGTTGAGCAGGTGGCGCAGTCCTCTCGCCAGCGACACGCACGACGGTGTGTAGCAGACAGTGTGGTTGAACCCCGCGAAGGACAAGTGCTGCTGCGGTTGAGTCGCAACCACGGGCGCTGTAGACATCTGCGGTAAGCCGCGTGTTGGCGGCAAAAGTGAAAATGAACTCTGCGCAGGTGAAATAAAATATGCACTCCCGCCTCTCTTGCTTGTTTCTCTCTTTCTGTTTTTGTGTTCGAACATCATTTATATATACTAAATTAAGAACTACAAATAATTTACCCTATGCTGTCCTTCGTCTCAATCTTTGTTTCTTATGACCTAACGAAAATCGGGTCCCTCGGTTTTCTTTTCCTCTCGTTTACTACATGGCGAGGCCTCGCGAATCCGACAGCCTTGATTCCTTCAGGTAGCCTGTGTGGCTTGGTTGACCAGTGGTCTTCACCCAAAGAGTTCACGTACTACGGGACGCCTGCAGGTAGGTAGGATGTTCTACATAAACTGCCATGGCTGTGAGTGGTGGCGCTGGCTAACACACTCCCAGGGTTAGTTCTAGTAGAAAGATTTCAATGCCCCAGAAAGTGGACGCGGGAACAGCGCCGTGGCCGCTCATCTGGAAAGAGCACCGCACCCGTAATGCGAAGACGTTAATGCCTGTTGTCTTTACAACCACTGCTATTTCCATTTATTTACCATTTACTTTAATTCAAATAAGCAATACAAATAATTACCCTATGCTGGCCTTCGTGTCAGTGTTTGTTGGCATCTTGTGATCCAACAGACAAAAAGTGGGTCCCTATATATATATATATATATATATATATATATATATATATATATATATCAGTGAAGCATTGGATCAGAAACGTCAAAAATATTATAGAAGCACGTAGGAAAAAAATGGACACATATATGAACGTCTCGGCCGTGGGGCCGGCCTTCGCTCGGAATTAAACATGAACGCAACCCTCTGCACCACCGGTGAGTGTGAACTGTGACTAGACGGGACCGTAAGCTATGTTTGGGCAAAATTGTCTACATTTATTAAACTCGCCTTCGTGCTTAGCGACTTAGGAGGTACGGCAGAGATCGGAAGTGTTCCGCTCACCTCTGGACTCCGGATCGTGTACCCTGGCCCTTGAGACAGCGGCTCTTCAGGCGGCGCCATCGGAGCCAGCGTTGGCGGAGGGTGGGGCCTCTCTTTGGCGCTGGCATCAGAGTACGCCAGCATGACGCTCGCGAAGCCCAGCACGCCCCCGAAGGCAACGCCGGTAAGCCAGAAGAAGACGAAGGTGGCGCGGTTGACATTCCACTGGTATGCCGACGGCTGGCTCGAGGCGAACACCTAAGGCAAACATCCATGGTTTCAACCTCCTGAGTGCGAAATTGATCAAAGAACTGGCCAGAAGAACACCAAGGAAACGGACTGCTTATCTGTAGGGAAACTAAATTACCATTGCAAGGAGGAGTTACATTGTTATATACTTATCACTCTGGGACATCACTATGATCGAGATACCATATTTTTTTTTTTGCGCCGAAGCATCCCACATTCATATTTGTGGCTTGTGCGTTCCGCCGGTGTGCCCGACGTGACATCGAGTTCATGAAATTCCGATTTCATTCAATACAATAGTGAATCAGCCTGGAGTCTTTGGGCGCCGTTTTCATCTCCCAACACCTGTTCACGTGAGTACACTGGTTGTTTCACTAATAGTGAGTGAAACTATAGCTTTAAAGGCGTGGAATTTGGTCTCAGAAGGATCGGAGCCGGGACTATTTCATTTGTTTCTCTCTTTTTTTGCCGATTGCGTCATTATTAAGCCAGTAGAGTAAAATGGCAGGAAAGACGAAACTACGGGTGCTTTATTCTGGTACAGCGCTGGCTAATTTCATTCGTTTTCATTTTGTGGAAAAGAACATTACATTGCGGGTGGTGAAGTGACGTATACGCTGGTACGAGACATGCGGATTAACCTTTCTCTAGTTGGCGGCACCACTATAGAAAGCGGCAACGCACCCGCCGTGGTGCCTCAGTCGCTGGTGGTTTGTAGCCGAGGACGAGGCCGAGGGTTCCATTTGCGGTCACAGCGGCCGATTTTCAATATGCGTTGAAAGTAATAACGTTACTATAGTTCGGTTTAGGTGAACGTTAGGCAACTCCAGATGGTCAAAACTATTCTGGAGCCGTCCAACATTCCAACAGGACTGATAACCATCAGACACCCGGAGCTTATACTAGACGCGTCTGCAGAGCGGGAATCACGGCGAGCCACGACTGCATCCGGGACGGATCGACATTCCGCATGGTGGAACTTCAATGAAGGTTCGCAAATGCCATCCCAACAAACTCGCTGAAGAGCCGAGTGTTGCGAGTGGGAAACGTTCAGGCACCAACAGCTGTGGCGGCCATTGCGAGGTGTACAAAATTCTGTTATTCGAGCCAAGGAAGTTGATGCGGGCCAAAGGCGTCAGGCATCCGCAGAACCACAAGAGATTGCTACTTTAAATGAAAAAAAACACGTATCTATCAATTTGTATCAATATATTCACCAACCACGGCATTTTCATATGCATTGGCAAATCGTCCTACTGACCTGCCGCCACCCTCGTTAAAATGAGCACAACATAAAGACCAAGACTTGTTATGAAATGACGTTAAGCCATGCACAATGTTTTGTAAAATTAAGGGTTTTACCGCCACGCTTCAAGATCACAATGCTTTTGTGCGTAGCTTGAGACGATTTTGCGGGATTTATAGAGTAGCTGGTTCGGAAAGCGGCGAGGCCGCTGAGACAAGCTAAAAGACCGCCACTAAGGTACTTTTACCGCTTTGCGCATTACTTGGGAACGTGTTCATACAATCATAACGTTCATTGAGGATGGCCTAGACGTCATTCGACACCGGACTATATCAAAAAACGACACCGGACTATATCATAGACTGGTCGTCGTGGAGCGGTGGCGTCTGATAGAGGTCATCCGTCAACGGCAACACGGAGACTATGTCGGTAATAAAGTTGTTGCTCGCTGGAGGCCAGCAGTGTCTTTGACGGAAGCAACTTTTTTTCAGCATCGAACTCACACCCCTTCACTAGACCGCCGACGAGCGTCACCGAGATTGCTGCCAAGGAAGATGCCGTAAGAGGCAGGAAGAGGCAGGACGGACGACTATGAGCTGGCCGGTGACTGCACCTGCGGCATCCTCACAAACTCCACAAACCGACGAATAAAATTAAATGAGAATTGTCGTGCTTCTGCACGCACATGCAAAGTAATTCGAGGCGTGTGTGCACATTCGCACAAAAACATGGGCGCACTCATAGAAAGAACTGACGACAAGTGCTGCGTGAGCTACAATAGCAGGACTACACGAGAAAGACCGCACAACTTAAGCACATCCAAAAGAATGTACTACAGAAGCACAGAAAGTTGAGCGAATCTTGTACAAATGCATCATTAGCTATAGCGCTTACTGAACCGATGAACCGTACTGTGTCGAGCCAGTGATAAGTGTATTAAAATGACCTCGGACGTCCATGACACATGTCTAAGCGGCACCTGATGTTATGAAATCTTATAATACTGGCTTAGCACAAGAAACTTCCTTTTCCTCCGACCCTAATTTCTTTTTCCTTCCTCAGCTTTGCCGCGTACCCGTGCGACGCCAGACCATTCAGCCTGCCACAGCCAACTCGTCGATATCACTAGCCAGAACACCTTGCTTATCTTACTCAGCCTTGCTTTGGTTGTGAAGTCTGCTTAGTTTTCTCTTTTGTTAAAAACGCAGCCGTACTCACACGGTCGTGTCACCGACCCAGCGACACGAAGTGAGCACTGTGCCGATAAGAACCTTTATTCTGGCGAACGTAACTTATATACAAGAGCGCTGTGGTGCCATCTGTCGCATGTGCCCTGCGTCACGTCGGTAGTGCCATCGGTTGCGAAGGCACGACACTACATCTAGCCCTCCCCCAACAAGAGAACGCAGGTTATATCTATACAAAAAAAATCGTCACTGATTGTGGCGGTCAACTAAATTATTGCGCTAACAAATTGACGGTAAAGTCACTGGTGGTGATTGCTTAATAAAGTCACCGCACTCAGTAAGTTCATTGTACATAATCCCTGAACTTTGTTGAAGGCCTTCGCTCCCGTGTAGAACGGCGGAGCCCTGACTCTACTGGCTGATGATGGTCTCCCGATCCATCACCACGATCAGCACGCAACCCAGAGGTCATGGCTCCAGCCAGTGGACTCACTGGTCGTGTAGGTGGGTTTGGCGTGCAAGGAGGCAGTGGAGACACCAACGGTTCTGGAGGCTGCGCGTTATCAGGCGTTGGTATACCTTGGAATGTGGTGCTCTGTGTTCCTGAGCGCGGTGTCCGAGTCCTGGCATTGCCTACCGGTCCATGTCCAGCCGCAGGGATGCTTGTCTCGCCATTTCTTCTTGTACAGCTTCGTAGGGCACAGCGCACAATTGAGAGGCGTTCCACGTCCGGCTGTCCTCGAGGTGGAATGACCAACGTCCTATGCGTTTCAGAATTTTGAGTGGAGCTCCAAAACTGGGGGTGCCTTTCATTCCAGGTAGAGGACTCTTGACCCGCACGTAAGCACCCAGTTTGAATTTGAGCTCCCTGGCGGCTCTTCGCTTGTCTGAATATGCCTTGTTTCTTTGTTGGGAATCGTATACACGGCGCCGAAGTCTACGCAGTTCCTGGGCGGGGTTGGTGCCGAAGTCTGCGGTTGGCTGGCCGATGACATCTAACGATGTCCTATGTGGCGTCCGTGGAGCAACACTGATGGGGACAGACCAGTGGCGCTGTGAGGGGTGGCGCGGTAAGTACCCAGGTATTCCGTAACGGTGGCCTTGATGGGTCGCTGCTCCAGTAGCGAGAGTTGTATATATGATTTAAGGACCCCGTTGAACCTTTCCACGACATTGGCTTGATTGGTGGTAAACTACAGAGAAGAAATGTTTAATACACCTCTGTCCTCTAGGAAACACGCGAATTCACTTGACGTAAACTGTCGGCCGTTATCCTAGACCAGTTCTGTAGGGTAACCCTCTCGTGCAAACACACCAAGGAGGAAGTTGATCACCGTGCGGGAAGTGATGTCACTGCAGAACGCAATATCTGGCCATCTAGAGAAGTAGTCCACCACCACGATGACAAACCCACAGTCAGTCGGTGCACGTTCTAAGAGCCCCATGATGTCTATTGGCACTTTATCCCAAGCCCTGTCAGGCAGGGGGACAGGCTGGAGCGGTGGCTGTAAGTTCTTCGCACACTTATCTGAGGCTTGGCAAACAGTGCAGCTTCGCATGGCGGTCTCCACTTTCTTGTCAAGACACGGCCACCAGTACTTTTCCCTGATGCACTGCTTAGTCTTGACAATTCTCGGCTGGGCCTCGTGGGCTAACTGGATGAAGGTATCAGGTAGCTTGGCAGGTACCACAAAACGTTCTGTGCGCAAAACAAGCCCATCCACTTAGAAAGCTGTTCCCGTACATCATGATAGGGTGTCCATTCTGCAAGGTGTTTTCCAGGTTGGCCATGATGACTGGATGAAGCGCGTGACCTGCTGTAGTATGCCATCCTCAGTGGTAGCAACCCAAAGATCCTCTAGGTGTACAGGCGATGCAACTAAAGACACAACCTCTTCATCGACCTGGAAGCCACCCTCCGTTTAACGTGTGCCGTTATTGGGGCGATCCTCTCGTCGGCCCTGTGTGGTTAGATTGTCCCGCAACTGCTGCTGAATTCGGTGCACTGGATTGGCGAAGGCCTCGGGTTCGCGTTGGGTCCGCCCACGCAGAAGTGCTATCTGGACTGCATGGTCGAACGTCAGTTTGTCATCCTGGAGCAGCAACCTTTCCCGGAGCCGGGGTTATGTGACACCGGCTACAAACTGCTCACACATGTTTTCGTCGGCTTGAGTGGCGAAATCGCAAAGAGCCGCCAACTCGCGAAGTGCGATAGCGAAGTCCGTGATGGGCTCCCCCTGCAGTTGGCGACGCTCACAGAATCGATGACGTTGCAGGCGAATGTTGCAAGGGGCGGCGAAATGCCTTGTTAGCATCTCGAGGGCCACGTCATATACTCGTCGGGTAAGCGTGGGGCGTCTGCGGTTCTGTCGTGCGGCATGTGAAGTGGACGCGGCTCCAAAGCTCGGTTGTTCTAACCTGGTTTGTAGTGTACTCGGTGGAAGCGCGTCAAAAATTCTCTGTCCTTCGGTCCCAAGACAGTGCAGCAAAAGAGCTCGGCGTTGCTGTGCGGATAGTTCGGTTGCTCCGGACGCCAGTAGAAATGTCTCAAATAGGCGTATCCAGCGGGTCCATGGCACAGCCGGCATGCCAGAGGTGTCAATGAATGGGGCGGTGGCGAAATACCGGTGGAAAACATCCTCGCCGCCAGATTGTCGTGTCGCCGACCCAGCGACACGGAGTGAGTACGTTACACCCCTACCGTCTTCATGCCGATTACAACCTTTATTCTGGCGAACGTAACTTATATGCAAGAGCGCTGTGGCGCCATCTGTCGCATGTGCCCTGCGTCACGTCGGCAGTGCCATCTGTTACGAAGGCACGACACTACAGTCCCATTTATACGATTCTTCAGGGACAATCTGAGCCGACTCAATTTGACATTTGTCGCCTGCCGTATTGGGCGTATGCCTTATGAACCATCTGTAGCCGATTAAAGAAATGCGCGATGCCACGCAGAGAGAAAAAAAAATATCTCACCTCATCGGTTCCAGCTGTCTCCATTTCTTTAATTGTGGCGCTGCTGCAACGACGCCAGCCCAATATCTTCTTAAGCAATGACACTTGCCCTCTACGGGATATTTGCCGAGAAGCCCTGGAACTTGTCACTTGTTCTCCGCATGGATGATTATGATGATAATGATGTTGAACTTCGGCACCGTGGCACATCTTCACTGTGGGCTGGCCGAGAACTGACCGATCGAATCGGACGAGCCAAAAGCCCCACACCTCCGACGGATTTGTTAAGCAGTAGTTTTGGCTTGTTGTCGCTTTAAATTCCATTGCACGGTTTTGGTGACAATGATGATGACTAAAATAATGATGACGATAATGATTATGTCGACCTTAGAAACTGTGCCACATACTGTTGTGGATCGGCCAAAAATAGAGTAGCGTGAGCAAATACACTTTGAGTGATCTTCAACTTAACTTACATCTATAATTCGGAATCCAAAAAAAAAAAAAACACTGCATATCCACGGGGTGAATGATGATGAGTGGGCGAAGCTCCGGAGGGAATCATCGTCTCGCCACACTAAATTGAACGATTGACTTCCACCAATGACACGCGCCATATGTGACGTCATTCGTATTTTATAACAGCGCCCTTCATTATAATTGCACCATCTCCCGCTTAAGGGGACGCTAGCACAAACGCGTTAGAAACGTGCAGTACTCTCTAGTAAGGGGGAGAGGCCACAGCGTCTTACGCAGCCGTTTACACATGCCGGAACGTGCACCGCGTTTGCCGGCGCCATCACATGACTGCTGAGAGAGTATAACCCCCGTATTCATAAACGCTCCTCGACTTGAACTTGACTTGCCATCGCCTTCAACGCGTTTCGAACGCGCTGCCCAAGGCGGTGGCAAGTCAAGTTCAAGTCGAGGAGCTTTTATGAATACGGGGGTAAGGCGGAGAGGCCACAGCGTCTTACACCAGCTTCTTACACGGGCCGTAACGTGCTAGCACAAACGCGTTAGAAACGCGGTCTTTCGTTAATGTTGGGTATTTATTGTCATCGTGGTGCGTGTGTCCATGTGCGCTTCGTGGCGTAGTGCCAAAACCCAAGGCATTTATGCTCCTGGGCCTGCACAGCATATGGCGAACGCGGACGCTGCACACAATGCAGATATTGATGTGCGACCCGTTCGCGTACATTTTTGCGAATCTGTGTCCCATTTTGTCGAAGTGCAAAAGGTGCAGACGTTTGTACCGGATAGGGTTCCTAGATTGGAACTTTTGTTGCATACGCCGAAATACTGATTACATGTAGTCAGCAAACAGCTGACGGTTCACCGATATAAGATCCTGTTAGTATGTTCTTCTGCGCTCGTCAGATCTGTGACATACGAGGCAATAAAGAAAAAAAAATAAGCTTCGTGGCGAGGGGTCACTGGTTCGATTCCGCGCTACGGACACAACTTTCGCAATTTTTTTTTTCATAAAAGTAGACGTGGCTACCTACTACGACGACGACCACTACTACTACTACTACTACATACTACAGAGGAGGGTCAGATACACACCCTTAGGAGCTTCGCCCCTAAAACGTAATTTGAAGTGGGAGTAGCATTAGCAGATGGAGAAAAAAAAAAACGAAAGTCACTTTGTCGAGACTAAAGTGTGAAACGGAGGAAGCCTGACTCAACTGCCTGCAAAAGTGTCTGTTAAAGTAGTTTGTGGCCGCTTGGAACTGTTGCTGCGCCGTTTGTGAATCAGGAGTAGAGACCATGGCGGTGCTATGCCAGCTATGCGCGCTACAGGCGTCAGGGCATGAGGGGAGCAGACGACAAAACGGATAGGCAAGCAGGCGCCGTTGCTATAGCAACTGTAGCAACGATGACGAAACCTACAGACCCGCGCGGCGCCGAAACACCCCGACACCCGCGCTTGATGTCAGTGACGTCACGCACGCGAGCCAATCAGGAGGCGCACAACTGCGCCTAGCGATAGTGACGTCACGACACAGAGGAGACCAATCAGGAGGCCGGAAAGCTGTGACAGTTCTGCTAACGGCAGATGACCTTGACAATGAGCCATTCAAGGCTTCCGCCTTAAAAAGAAAACTAAAACGGGCAAAGAAGGAGGAGCAGCAATAAACATTTATTATAGAACCCGCACTTTATGGTGGCTGGGGCTAAACCTTCCATGTGGGGACGTCAAGGGCTTGCCTCGCCGCTGCCTCACGGGCGTGCTGGGTTGCCCTACGAAAGAATTTTAATTTTAGAAAGGAAGAGCCGATGGGGGAAGGGAGGAGGGGAGCCCTGAGTTTATGTGCTCGAACCTGCTGTTCTGCCACGCGTGGAAGGGGAGTGAGTGAGTACGAACTTTATTGAGGTCCTGAGGAGAAAGAATTAAAGCGGGGCCGGAGGCCCCGCCAATCAATCCGGTGGCTCCACCAAGGTCGGTGCCGGTAGACAGAGTCCTTCGGGGACGGCCCGGGCCCTCTGGACAGCCTTGAGCTGAGCGATGAGCTCTGTGCTTCTGAGCGCTGAGTCCCAGGAGGACTGGTCAGGAAAGTCCGTGCCCGCGTTGGCAGGGCACAGCCAGAGCATGTGTTCGAAGTTGTCGTATTCGTGGCCGCAGTGTGGGCATGTAGTAGGAAGGTCAGGGTTAATCCTGCTTAGTGTTGTTGGTGTGATGTATGTCCTAGTCTGCAAAAAGGGTCCATTTTGTTTTCTCCTCTTTTGCTTCATACTTATAACAAACAAAAATATTTCTCCTAGTGACAATCCAGAAGCTGTCAACATGACAACGTATAAGTCTCGTCTAAATCTATAAATCTCGTCAAAGGTACAACCAAATATCATAGAGGTAGCAAAATAGGATAGGGTGAACCATCACGTGACAATCTTTAAGCCTAGTCATAAAAAAAAGTGGCAGCGTCGTCAGAAAGGCAAAGCATTCATAGCGATAGCTAAGTATTATATTAGACAATACAGGTCCGCGAATTGTGAGATACAGGCCCGTGAATTTTCTAATAATAATTGTCTAATACAGGCCTTCGAATACACGCAAAATGCCTCGATCGGCCAGTTGCGCGGCGATGTTACGTGTGCTCGCGGGCTTCTTTCACGCTCAAAAAAAAAAAAAAAAATACCACTTTTATGCTGCACGTATTGAGCAACAGAAAGCTGTATAGGGAGTTCTTCTAGTTGCTCTGCAATTTTCTCATTGACGCTTTTCATCTAATTATCATAATTGAGAAGTTGGATAAATAATTAAGACTAATTATCTAATTAGGCGGAGTGCAAAAAATAATCTGAATATCTCCAAGCGACGGCAAACAACATTACCTTGGTTCGGTACAGCTACGTGGCGTTAGGATATTTAAAAAGTTTGGCTCTAGTTAAGTGAAACACCCTGTATTAAAAGAACTAGCCTATCAACTGATTTCAATGTTGTTGCAGCACCGCTCTGGGCCGTGGCGTGCTGTCAAAATCAGCATTACTTCCATAACTACCATTACTCTTAATTACCATTACTACAATTGCTCTAAAGCAATAAAGTATGGTATGCCCGCCTCAGCAGTCGTACGTGGTTTTCAACAGCTTCCCTGGACATCCCCTTACGCATTTACTGGATCTCGAGTAAATGTTTTTAACACGAAAGTGTTTTATGCCGGGGTCCACCAAGACTTCACTGACGTATTTCCGTCACGGAAATACGTCAGCTTACAATGTACACGAACATAATACAAAGAAAGAAACCAGAAGAAAAAGTTCCACAAACATGCAAAATCTGGAAATCGAACCCACGACCTCTCGGTCCGCGATGATAGATCGCCGAGCGTTTAACCCATTGCGCCACAAACGCATTTGCAGAGAGCTACACAGACGCGCCTTATATATCTAACACTCCTCCGTGTACCCGCGCTCTTGCTCGGGGCGGTGCCGCCGCCTACGAGCAGAAAAGAGAAGTACTGCATTATGACACTAACGCGCACCGACAGTGAACGCTTCGGTGGTCTCAGCACTACGACGCCTCGATGCCAGCATTCGAAGGGACGCTGGCATCAAGAAGCACTACCAACGCCAAGTGGCGTTCACCGTACTCAGCACAGCGGAGCGTGGCCTCCGCAATTAGCTCTGAAAATGTTTCTGAAGTTGATCGCGGAGGCTGCAATTACGACGCGCTGTACGCGCTGATTTGACTCGGTGACGATTCAGTTACGTGCTTTGTCTTGCGCGTTGTATTAGTGTGTCAGTTACGTGCTTCGTCTTTCGCGTTGTGCTAGCGTGTGCAGCGTAGTGCAGCTTCCATATGCACGGCGGTTGCTCATGGTCATCGACGTTGGTAGTCGTGATGGAGGAGACGTGCCACCAGGCGTCAGCGTGGGTGCATCAACGCCTAAGGGCGCTTTAGCCACAAAACACCAATAGACATTATATATCAATGTGCAATAAACATTACACTACTTCTGTGAAGACACGTTTCACTTTCGTGTTCTATACCGATTCCTATATAAGAGGGATCAACCACATTTTTTTCCCTTACTCTATGGCACAGACGGACCTAAGGCGATCGGCCAATAATTGAGTTGCTTCTGCAAACGCATTTTTTGACCTTTGGAAAAAAACTGAGTAAAACATTAGAAATCAAAAGAAAGAAGCATAATATTGAAAACTTTTGGGCTGGCAAGGGCAGAAATATTTCCGTTGCCTATTTACTAACTTTGTTTATTAATTTGTTGTACCCTCATGGGCCTTTCGTCATTAGAGAGGGGGGTGGGAGAAACAATAGGTGTTATAAGCACAAAGCCTCTGAGGAGAGAACAAAGTAAATGCCGAAGAGGAAATGTTCCTTCGAAGTGCGACAATAACTTAGTGATGCTCGAGCTTGCAGGGCACAGATTCGAGCCAAAAATTAACGTACCCCGCACGTCCTAAAGTCCACTCTTGCAAGGAAACACGAGCAGAATGCGAGAGATTTCTAATTAAACTATCTGGAGACCTTGTGGAAACTGTGTGGTAGTGCTCTTTTTATCCGGACATCAAGTGAGACAATTCACTTCACAGTATAGCGCCGGCAGGAACACATAAGGTGCTCCGTATTGTCCAAGCTTCCGCAGTCTTAACAATGGATGGAAGGGGCGCAGCCATGTCTTCACTGACCAGCAGCCGCCCGAGACAGAGACGAAGCACCACACGAGCCAAAAGATGATGCTGAGTCGTATGTACAAATGACGACGATATGCACAAATAGCGCTCACACAAGATGATGAGTCGTATGTACAGATGACGACGACAATATGCCCTAATAACGCTCAATATATATGTTTTACGGGTTATTGCTGGTATCGTTGTATAGGGAATGGATTGTACTGCTCTGATGAGCAACCCAGCTGATGATCCGCAGGAAGTTGAGCGAGGTGCACTGTTGCGCTTGTAATGACAGATCATTCGCATTTCACGGAAGCGAGAGGGCAGCGTTGGGCTTATGTGCTCTTTTCTGATTCCCCCGTCAGTTCAGTTGGAGATGTAGTTCGAGATGCAGCTGTAGCAACTTGCTCAGCCTGACACGATCATCTTGTCGCGTAGCGGTTTACTTATTCAACGGAACAAGAACGATAGTCCAGGCGGTACTGGCCCAGCAGGAGCACTGATCCCACGGACAGCTACAGAGCCAAAGCGCTTCTTCTTCTTCGCTACAATGGCCCAGGGAAGAAAGCTGAGCCATCCTGGCGATTTAATGGCGGAAATAGAATGAGTGCATGGGTAATATGGCTTAAGTCGGCTGACATGGACCATCTCGTGACCGCGATGTATGTCTCAGGTCGTGTGATGGTGCCACAGGTTCAACGACGTAGTTGACAGGGCAGGCACGGTCGATGATACGGTAGGGACCATCACAGCGCGCAAGAAGTTTAGGTGAAAGGCCAGGGCTATGAAGCGGGATCAAAAACCACACCAGGGAGCCAGTTGAAAAACTTTGCGTAGGCAGGCCACTGTCAGTTTTCCTAATAATGGCACCGAAATTAAGCTATATTTAGAATTCCGGTCCTACTTTTGCTCATCTTTACGGCAAGGTACTAAAGCTACGAAGCTGCGGTTTGAAACTAACAAAGGTACATGAATGAAATTTTGCGTCCTAAATGGAAATTTCTTGAACTCTAATTTATCCAAAATTTAGCTTGCTTGAGCGTGTAGTTGCCGGGCTGTTTACAACAGTAATTGCAATATTTGGCAATCTTCAAAAGCAAATTATCAAAAAAGAAAAAAATTCCACATTATTTTGCTGCGTCTAGGAAATAGATAAATATGTCTTAAAGCTACAGAGCAAGCCGCAATGCAGTAAATGCGGTAGTTTCTTATAAATATGGTCACAACTGAGATAGTTTGCAAAAACCATGTATTTCATGCTTGTTCTTGAACATTTATTTCTAAATCACTATAATCAATTTCTTTATATTATATATAGTTGGAATCTACACGACTTAGGCTTTTTTATGGTACATACGACAACTTTATATCCTAAGTAGAAGAGCCGCCACGGTTGCTCCAGAAGTACTGAAAACGGGGGGCTCGTGCCACCGGAGTGGGACCGCCACCTTAAGCACCTTCGCTGTTAAAAAAAGATAAACAGAAGGAGGCGATAAAGAAAGGAAGAAAAAGTTCGGCAGGTGTTACACTCTTTTAACTCAAGAAGGTGAAAGCCTGCCGCACATTTGGTAAGACATGGAGTTACGCAATCGGGATTAGACTTCTTTGTAACACATATTGGTAATCAATTAAGTTATACAATCGGGGATAGAATTCTTGCAAGACATAACGAGCCGCAATGGGTAGTACACGTGTGGCGTTAAGGCGACCTCCTGAACATCACACATGAACACTTAAAGTAGTACCTAAAGGGCAGCACATTAGTACACGCACTAGGGCACACCTTTCGTCCGCGCGGTGCATGGCGGCGACGTCACGTGTGCAAGCACGCACGCACTAGGTACACCTTTAGTAATCTAGAACCGTGGAAGCAGCTTAAACGAGTCCGCAAGATGCCTTTATCCCCATGTACAAAAACGTTTTTCTTTAAATTACACAGTGAAACATTACCTGTCAAAACTTGGTTGCACAAAAAAGGAATTTTTGTATCCACTGTGAACTGTCGCCTTTGTGATGTACCTGAGACTATAGAGCATTGCTTTATAAGTTGTAAAGACGCAATATTGTTTTGGGATGTGCTCCAAAGAACTCTCAAGAAAGACTTCATTTTGAATCACCATACCATCCGATACTTGATTGCACCACACGAAGAAGACGTGCCTTTTGATATGTTTTTCTTAATTGGACTACACAGCTTATGGAAGACGCGCATGTTAGACAGAAACGCTGAACCTGTTGTTTCGGCGAAATTTCACTACGCTCAAATGATTGGTCACTTGAAGGACATGTATGACTTGACAGAGTTTCAACCGGACTGGTACCATCTCTTGTTACGTTGCTTGTCGTTGCCACCTTTTTAGGATCAAAGTTACTTGCCACTTGTTTAAGAACAAAACTACTTGTAGTTTTGTTCGTGTAGGGTGTGCTTAACGAGATTTTAGGCCATTTCTAGGCCATGAATATAAGATGTGTTGGCTGGTGCTTGCACGTTTTCCGCAGATAGTATTTCTCTCGCATATACATGATGCAATAAATACCATGTAAGAAAAAAAACAGCAGCCGTGGCTTCGGGGAAGCGTGCTGCAGTCTCGCACCGCGGAGGCCCAAGTTCGATTCCCAGCCAGGTCGAAATGTACTAAATATCCTGTTCAAAACTGCTAAGTTACTTTGTTTACAGGAACCTCCCTGAGAAATGGGACGTCAATCCGAGCATTTTTTTTTTTTTGCAGCATCGGACATTTTTCGTCACGGCGCACTTTCGTCAAGGTCAGCGGCAAGGGCTCCGCCAACGTACACACCTAAGGCTTTCGCCTTAATAATTGCGGCAATAAAGGTGGTTGTTGCGCATCGCGAAGTGGATGACTTCGCGGTGAAGTGTTCGGGAAGAAAGAATGACGGATGGATCACTGAAGAAATACATGTTTGAAAGTTGCTCAACCGTCATATCGGTGACGCTGATGGGTGACGTGGTCGCGGAGGACGTTCGCAGGTGAGCCACGTCGGGAGATATCGGCGATTGGGAAAGCGTTTCGGCGTCATGGTACTTCCAGGCCTCGGAAAACCCGCTGGTTTTTTTCTCCACGCGAATTGCAGCGCCAAACATGAGATGGATGCGAAACCAAAATCGCTTTTCCTTTTTTTTTTCCTTGTCAACCCTCTCTCAACTTTGTTGTTTCTCTCTCGCTTTCAACTATCGGCGGCGCGGCTGGCGTGGCCCGCGCTCGTCGTTTGCCGTGCTGATAACGGCCAAAACGGCAGCAATTTTTTTTTTTCTGGCATGATGCGGTCAGTTTTGTGGTTTTCGCCTTCCGCGCTAGCAGTGTAGTCCGTGTGGTGCCCTACCGTTGCACGTTTGTCGGCTTTTCCCCGCAATGTCTCGCAGTTGTCGCTGTTCGTGTGTGGTTCAATGGTGTGCGAACACATCAAGACGAAGTGAGCCATGCGACGTGAAATTCTACCTCATCCCTAAAGACAACAGGTGAGCACTGTGCGGTTTACTCCCGGTTTTTATTTGTGATACTAATTGTGCGCAGTCGTACATGGCTGTCCGGTGGTGAGGCAGCAGCTAGCTGATTCACTCGCCACCGCGCTTCCTCACTCCAGCGTTTTGGCAGCGAGTTTCCGCGGTCATCGAGTGAGATGTGCTCATGTTTGCTCGTGCGCGCGTGACATCATGCTTGTTCATTGAGTTAGTATGCCTATGTTTACAAGTTTATACCGCCGATAAAGCTACTATCCTTACTTCGTATAGCTGTTCACTAGTTCGATATAGAAATGCATGCTTTGCCTTTCGGAAGAAACTTCAACTTTTTCTCAAGCAACGCTTGAAACGCTACGTTAGCAACGCATACGCTAGCCTGCGCCGGCGATGTAACACCAAAAAAAAAAATGCAAAGCCCTTTCTCTGTTGAGAAAAGGGGGGTAAGCGAAGCTTGTGGCAAGACCACACTGTCGCAGGCGTTCCGCTTCGTTTGCACTAAACTCATGGACGGCGGCTCTTCGTTGACATTTGGCTTCAACATCGCGCTCCCGCAACTCGGGGTCCGCGGCTCTCCGCGGCTCGGAAGCCCTCACGCTAGAATCGGACGACAAGCTTCGCTTACCCTCATTTTCTCGGCTGGTGATTTTGTCTCTTTGGGCCCAACGTGTGACCAGAGTAGTTCAAGGGCGCGTTACAGGTCCCCGAGCCCACAAGGATATGTGCCATTGAGCTTGGACCCTTTCTGTACTGTCGCCAGGATCGGCCCACATGACAAGGATATGTTCCATTGAGCTTGGTCCCTTTCTGCACTATCACCAGGATCAGCCAACTTTTCAGCGTGACACCACCACCACCACCACCGAAACTTGTGAGTGTATAAAGATTCGCTTAAAAGCCAGCTGCTCTCAGAGCTGCACAGTTGGGTCTTGCTCAGCATGCGCTCGTGCCACTGCTCCCACGTCCGTCGTCGTCATATGCTTCCAAAGCTGGCTGCGTTGCCGCTAATCGTTCCAGCGTAGAATTTCACTTCTCTTCTGTCGTCGTAATGGGGAGGCCGCGTTTAGGGGGGTATGAGCCATTGCTTGTGCAAAGTGAAAGTGATAACGAGGACAGAAAACCCCGTTTGGCGTGACGTCAGGTTGACGTCATCACACGCGCCATAGCTGCTTGATCACGTCTTTAAAAAGGCTGTCACTGAATAAACGATTCGCAGTGTTCCCGTTTTTGTGAGAGCGTTATTATGCTCCTGGCCGTCCGGCCGAGTGCCCTACCTGCCCGGCCGAGTGCCGTACCTGCCCGGCCGAGTGCCGTACCTGCCCGGCCGAGTGCCGTACCTGCCCGGCCGAGTGCCGTACCTGCCCGGTAGCAGTCATAACAGTGGCGACGAGCAACGAACCAGCATCTTGACGACGGCGAGCACTCCTGCCATGGCTACCAAGTTCCACATTTCGACGACGCCAAGGACAAGTGGTCGTCGTACTACATCAGAGTCGAATCGTACTTCGAGGGTAACGACATCGTCGACGATGCTAAAAAGAGAGCGCTTCTCATCTCGGCATTGGGTTCGAAGCCTATCGACGTACTGAATGGGCGTTGTGCACCGCGGAGGGTGAGCGAGTTAAGACCCACCGCCAAACCACGAACCCGCGCCATGCGTGCCCGCAATTTCAACGTCGTTCCCGACCATGCCAGTGCCTACGACGTCATTCCCAGCCATGCCAGCCTTCACGTCAGACCCAGCAGAGAACATGCAGCGCATGGCAGCTTTTCTTCACCAGAACATGGCCATTATGATGACCACGATAGCAAGTCACGCGAACCCAGTGCACGAGACAACGATATATATACCAGACCTCTCAGCTTCGCTGCCTACCTTCAACGCAAGTGGCACCCCTACTTTCAAGCACTGGATAGAACAGCTCGAGCGCATTCAACGATTTGCACGATAGGAAGACCCAACTCTCCTCGCCATCGTGCCAGGAAAGCTACGTGGAGTCGCAGCAGACTGGCATGCCTCAACAGGGCGACAGCTTACAACATTGACCATCTGGAAGGCAGTACTCCAAGAACAATTCGGCGAGCAACTTTCCATGATACAGCGGCAACAGAAGGTCACAGCCCTCACACAAAAAGCCGGAGAGAGCCTGCAGCAGTACACCTTTGCAAAGTTCAAGATCATGTCACGTTGTCCAGTTCCCATTACTGACAAGGAATGCATCGAATACCTCGTTCAAGGCATTCGTGACGATCAGGTAGTCACATCCATCGCTGTTCAGCGACCTCGTACTGTGGACGACTTCCTCAGCATTATACCCGAAGTGGAAGGAGCATTGGACCACGCCCGCTTGATAGATCCCCTCCACAGCCAGCAGAGCAATTCGCAAGACAGCCGGGACGCCCCCAGCTCCAGAGTGCTACTGCGAGAACTGACAGTACTGTGAACTCCTCACAGACTGCTAGACCATCTACGTTTCAGCATACCACACGCGTGACACAGCCTCCTCGTATTAACAGCCTACCACCTGCGGACCAAGAGTCGAGGTACGAAGCCATTTCAGCCAAGTATGGTGCCCCAGCATACAGAAGAGGACAAGACTTGAAAGATGCGCTGTGCTACAACTGTCAAGAGAAGGGTCACCTAGCAAGGAAATGTACTACACCAAAGCAACCTTCGGGTGACAACAAGCCGACAGTCCCCAAAGCACCACGAGCCTGTGTTGGCCGTGTCGATGACACCCTGTATGGATCCAAGTTCAGATGTGCCGTTGCTGCTGCTCACGTCAAAGGACTGGGAGAGATCAGTGCTTTCCCAGACAGCGGTTCAAGTGTCACCATTCTTGCAGCAAGCTTAGCATCAAACCTCAACATCGAACCGTGGACCAAGCCACCTTTGCTTGTCGTCGGCGGAAGCTCCGTCATGCCGGAAGGATCTGTCTTTTTGAGGATAACTATTGGACCTCTATCCGCAGTTGTCAAAGCAGCCATCCTTGAACGGAACGCCCTTCCCCTCATTCTAGGAGAGGATTGGATTTATGCAGCTCAAGCTGAACTCCACTTCAAACCTCCGAAGCTGCCTGTGATCTGCCAGTCATCTACCAACGTTGTTGTGCAGTGCAAAGCGGAATTATTGCCAAGAATGTCAAATGTAGTAATTTTGACAACACCTGCATTGTCACGTTTTGATCCCTCGCAGCCCACGGCAGAGCCACTTCAATTCGAGTACGAGCCAGACGAGAATGAACCCTTGTGGAGCCAGCTCAACAAGGCGGCCCTAGTTCAACTGGAAACATGCCCCACAAGCCCACTCCAGACAAGCTCTTCCAGCCCGTTGCCTTCAGACCCACTTGCTAACGTCCCTGAAGATCCCCTGACTGACATCTGCCTCGGAACTCAGCTCAATCCCGAAGAACAAGCAGCCGTAAAGCGCATTGTACAACGTCATGCTGGTCTTTTCAGCACAAGCCCTGAAGACATCGGTCTCTAGGAAGGCATCGAACACGAGATCAAGCTGGTGCCTGACGCCAAGCCCTACGGTCGACAGCCGTACTGTTACACAGCCAGTGATAGACAATTTATCGAGCGTCAGACAGCGACTCTGCTTGAGAGTGACGTCATCCGACCATCCTGTGGCCCATGGGGCTTCTCAGCAGTGGTAGTGACGCAAAAAAAACGACAAAAAGAGGCTATGCGTGAATTATATACCTCTGAACCAGATGACAGTGAATGTCCTGCAGCCCCTTCCCCGGGCTGACATTTTTGATGACCTTGCTTGCAGCTCCCTGTTTGCGGTCTTGGATTTGTGCTGTGCATAGTGGCAAATCAGAATGAAAGAGGAAGACCAGGAGAAAACCGCCTTCATCACACACAGTGGGACATACATGTGGACACGCATGCCCTTTGAACTCAGGAATGCTCCTTCAACATTTCAACGTGCCATGCAGCTCGTCTGCAAGACCTTCAACCTCCTATAAGGTCGGGCATCAGGATCTACTTGGATGACATCCTCGTGTTTGCTGTCCACCTTTGGAGACTCCTCGCCCGGCGTCATGTTGTTCAGAAACTGCATCTGCTTTGCCACTGAACGATCAGTGCCCAGTCAGACAGCCTAGACTGCCCACCCATCTACAAGACTATGTGACCTGTCAATGCAAGAGTAGCTTTTCGTTTCCAAGTGGACTTGGACTTCTAGGTGGGGTGGGATGTGAGCTTCAGCTCTAAACATAGCTTTATTCGGAAACCAATTCAAGCAACCCTGAGAGCCGTTGGAAGTTTTTCTGGACGAGAGCGGGGAGAGTTTTTCCAGCCTCAAACAATGTGAACGTACTTTGTAATTCTGCCAATTAAGCGTTTTCCACCTTTTCCGCCCGCTTCCTCCGCTCACAACTTGAGCTGTCTTCGTTTGACTGTGCGGGCCAATGGACCTTTCGTTTCGCCGAGCCCACTGTTTACTGTATGCTTCTTGATTGCCTTTTTTAAATATATTTTTTACTCATGTTCCTTCCATTTGTTTTTCGTCATCATTTGGCTCCTCTAAAATACCGCTTGACTCTTAACACGGCACTTACACAGCATCACTCTGAGTTTCGCAAGTGCTATATATTTTCTGCTATAATATTGCTTTACCTACGTCATTACTGGCCAGACCAAAGAGGTCTCCTTGGGCCAGACAACCATAGTGAGCAAGATCCATCGAATGAAAGAGCAGCAAGTACGCTGCTATTTTCCCCTTCAGGGTACGTTCCGTAAATTGAAGGCAGAAGAAGAAGAAAGTGACGACGCAGACGGCGGTACTGTCGGCTGGCACGTAAGTCTGCAGTTCATTTATAATTATATTATTAGTTTGCAGGAAAATTGCGCTTGTGCCAGGTAAGTTGGTTCTTAACACAAATAACCTACACGCATTGCCCGTGGGTCCTAGTGGAGCAGCCAGCCAGTCTCTTTTGTGTAGTGAGAAACCCACTCTGTTAGGACGCGCCATTCGCCGAAGGTCCATGCCATTCATCTGGCCTCGTATTCACGAACGGATCTTAGTATAGAATTGTTCATAAATGGAAATATCAGCCCATCCTGATGTCGGACAAATTGTTAGCCAAGGGGAGTGGCGAATGACAAAGAGAACTTACGAAATAAAGGCTCCGTGAATTCTGCCCCTGCTTTCTCGTTTGTAACTAGTTGGATGAATACTACGCACCTCTCCATTTCTCGCACCTAGTTCGGCCATGGAGCAGCACGAGCTCAGAGCTATCTTCACACTTGCGGTGAAGAAATAGTAGCGCTCGTTGTCCACGAGTTTGGAACTGGGGACGAACTCACAAAGCGTTTCGTTCGTAAGTGCTTTTTGCCATTGACCAGCTGGCTTCGCTAATTATATGACTGAAATATTCTCTTACGAGCAATTGTGTCGTAAATCGTTTTAACACGATAGTATTTTATGCCGGGTTTCACAACTGATTTCCGGCAACGATGTGCATCGTCTCCGGCACCGCCATCTAGGAGCGGTGAAGCGAAGTACTGCATCGTGACATAACGAGCACCGACCGGGAGCGGTTCGGTAGTCAGAGCGCAGCGGACGCTCCAACGCGGTGTAGCGGTAGAATAAAGAATGAAGTGTAGCCTCGTGCATAGAATTTTTGCCAATAATTATACAATAACTCATCATACAATAAAAAAGACATTATTAAAACTGTCCGATGGCAGGATTCGAACACAGGAACTCTAGCAAGCCCGATATTTAAACCATTACCCCATGGACGCTTTTTTTCTCCTTTATTTCCAGCTTGGCTACAAGCCTGAACAGGAGTTTGTCAGATCACACTCGTTTTCATGTGCTGGAGCATCCAACATTGATATCACATCTTCATCACAGTCAGTCAGTTTTGTAGACATCACGTACTTTCACAACCATTTCCACAAAATAATCATGCACAGATCGGCCTATATACCATCACAGTGTCTATATGCTAACAGACTACGCCAGACAGCTCGAATGCACTCGACACGCTACATAAAACGCTCTTATGATTTTATTGCGGGCAAGCCAGTGCATTGAGACGCTTGGCGCGTTTCGATTTGGTCGCCTCGACAAGCTCAACTATTGCAATTAGTAGCGATTGTGCATGTTCGCAGCGTCTTCTGCACTTCGAAAAGTATAGATTGCTCTGGAATTTACGGCAATGAAGGCATATAAAGCGCAATAAACAAAGCCACAACAACGTCTAAATCCACAAGCACGAAGATAAGACAAACGGTGTACTTCTGTGGCCTAGTGTAGGCAGTTATCGTCGGATTCGCCTGTGGCATCGTGTTGCCTATACGGATTGCGGCTTCAGCGTGCATCAGCAGTGCATTGCCTACTGCTTCGCTAGCGATGGCATCACCTAAGAAAACTGCTTGCGCTAAGAGGCGCAGAAAGGCAACCACGTCGCCGGGCGCATCACGCTTTGCTCCTGCGAGAGACAGGCCAGCGTGGAGCATAATGCCTTCGCGCGTTCGCGGCGCACGGTGAGAACTCTGCCACTGGCATTCCTGCAGCTGTGCGAGTCGCAGCTCGACTGGCTGCCGTAGCCACTACGGAGCCGGACCAGAATGCTCGCACCGTCGCTGAAGCCAGTCGCCAGCAGGACACCGCTCTCTAAGTAAGCAAACTTGGAACATTGTCGCCAGCCCGCAAATCGTGCACCTTACGCTGCAGCGGACCGTGAGTTCACGAAGCAAACATGCACCAGCTTCCGTGAAGACACGTTTCACTATCGTGTTCTACCGATTCCCTATTCCTATGAAAGAGGGATCAACCATAATTTTTGTGAATACTGGCCTTCGCGTTTAAATGACGGGAACTATCTCATGAAAAAGAGCAAGAAATAAGGTAGACGGATAAATATAGACATTAATTTACTTCGTGACACAGCTGTTGCAGTATCACATAGAGCGGACTGCTGAGCAAAATGTAGCTTTCTAAAGCCTGAAGTCCACCCTGTGTCCGTAGGTCACACGTAACCCGGACAAGTCCACTCTACACATAAATGACGGAGCAGCAGCACTAACAATTAATTGAAGGCAGTGATTGAGGTTCGATGAATCAGGATTACTTTCACCGATGTGAAAACTATCAACATCATGCAATAATGTTACACATACATTCCTAACGTAGCATGTTCGCTTCAATATAGGAATATTGGAAACATTCATGTAAACAACACACGAACATTTATAAGATTTCATAAAACAGAACATAGTACTAAAGGTTTCAATTATGTAAATCTGAAAGCGCTTATTTTAGACCAAAACAGTGCAGAGAGCCTAGTGTTTGATGAATATTAGCTGGAAGCCAAGTACGTGTTCTATGTCTACGAGGTGTGTTCAAAAAGTACAGATCATTTGGCCAGCAGAAATACATTTATTGATAAAGAGGTACGAAGCCCTGATCCCCTTCAGAATAGTCTCCTTGATAATGCACACAGTTCTCCCAGCGCTCCCGCCACTGCTGGAAACACTTCTGTAACGCGTTCTTTGGAATGAGGATCAGTCGAGACGTCGCATTCCGCATGTTGCCTTCTCTTGATTCAAATAGGGTTCCTTTCAGCGAAATTTTCAGCTTGGGAAATAGCCAAAAGTCACGCGGAGCCATGTTGGGGGAGTAGGCAGCCTGTCAAACCACTGGAATCATCGTCACGCCTTCTATACGACGACACAGTGGATCACGTTGTTGCATATCTGGACCACTAGGCATGTGCGCGTAGTAGTGATGCCATCGTTGTCGTTGCATCCTTGCCGTTCGAGCTTTGCCATCTGCCTTTCCTGATGCCGTAGTCGTCACGCAACAGTCGTCATACAGTCGCCATGCACTAGTTATCATACCTACGTCGTGATGCCGACGAAGTTGAATCATTTGTAGTTCTATCATACTTCATCTAGCTTCGCCATCCTACTTTCATCATGTTGTTGTCGTACTGAGGTCATCTTATTACACTCGTCTTCATAGCAGTGTGCGCACGCCCTTCTCATGCCACTGTCGTCATTGCGTCGTCCTAAAAGCATTCGGTGCCATATATTCGTCGTGATGCCATCGCGGTCGACCTATCAGCGTCATCCTCCTCTCGTCATGCCTCGTGGTCAAGCCACCGTCGTCACACAGTCCTCGCCCTGCCATTAGTGTCTCGCTGTCGTCCTCGTTCCTTCTACGTCGGCCCAGCGGCCCAAGTTGTTTTGTAGTTTGGGCCACTGGGGCCACTGGGCCACTCATGGTCTTGATGCCGTCTAGGTGGTTGCATCGTAGTCACACCCGTTTTTTAATCCGACTTTCGGCATGCCGTCATCGTGGCGTAGCCGTATTGCAACCGTTTACATACTGTCATCATGATGCGTCATGGTCGATCTATCGTCGTCACTCCAGCTTTGTCATCCGATTCTCGTCCTGCTGTCGTTATCCCGCCATCGTCGTCTTATATTCGTCTTCATCGCGTTGTCCTATAACCTCGTCATGCCATCGTCTTCATTGCGTCGTCTTCGTACACTTGTCGTCATGCATTCGTAGTGATACAGTCGTCGAGATGCCGCCGCAGTCGTACTATCATGGTCATTCTAAGTTCGTTATCCCACACTCGTCATGGTGACGTGGCCAAGCCAATGTGGTCGCACAGTCTTCGTCATCTTATTTCCATGCCATCGTCGTCATAACGCCATCTTCGTTTCACCGGCGCCATTCCTTCTTCGTCATTCCTCCACGCATTCTTAAGAACTTTAATTTGACCTGAGTAGACACTTTTTCTGGCGTACGTACGTGGTTCTTCAAAGACTGTACTTCAGAAGCAGTGCGCAGGCCGGAGCAAACTTGAAACAGCAGATCCTGACGAGCATAGTCCTCAGATGGCACCGACTTTTTCAGCGACTTTGCTGTTGCCGATTTCGTCTGCTTTAGGAACTTTATGAATAAACTTGCCTAAATCAAGGTTCGCAACATTATACGGAGTCTCACACTGCCTCAAAAAGGTGGCGCAAGTACTACATAATTCCGTTTTTGCCCTCTTACGTCAACCCATTGATCAACACCTCAAGAAATTTCACAAACAAAATTTGTTTATTGTAGAAGATGATGCAACATTCGTAAAACATAAAACGAGCGTAAATTCCTAAACGTTACGAAAAATACGGGCAATTTGGTAGGTATGGCTAAGGGCAGCTTCGCTTAAAATAATAAACGCCTCGTTAAACACTTCGCGAAGACTTTCAGGAGGGTAATCATCCGATTTTTTTTTCTCTCTCCACAGCGGCCTACACCGGACGCTCAGTTCGACAACGTCACGCCGTCTGTGGAAAAATTTGCAATCCGCGTCCCACCAACCAAAAGCTGGTTAGATGGTGCCGGATATACATAACTAAGCCGTCCAGACGTCATCCCCGTTGCCGAGTGAGCCTTTATACTTTACACCCAATTCCGGATTTGCGTGTTGCTGATGGCACCTATATCAAAACACGCCTCCTAAGAATATTGTTGTTATTGTGTTGTTCCCAGACTTTTACAAATTATGGCCGAAGATCTGGCACGTTTTATATTCCTTCTTATTTTAATAAACTATACAAGTAAAAAAATTGCGGTTCTATGTACCAAAACCCCGATCAGATTATGAGGCATGTCGTATTGGGGTCTCCGGAATAATTTGGACCACCTGGGGTTCTTTAACGTGGACTTAAATCTAAGTG
This sequence comes from Dermacentor silvarum, assembly GCF_013339745.2. NCBI lineage: Eukaryota > Metazoa > Arthropoda > Arachnida > Ixodida > Ixodidae > Dermacentor > Dermacentor silvarum. Next base: position 74,019,198 of record NC_051159.1, read on the forward strand.
CACGGGTGTTTTCGTATTTCGCCCCCATCGAAATGCTACCGCCGTGGCCGGGATTTGATCCCGCGACCTCGTGCTTAGCAGCCCAACACCATAGTCGCTAAGCAACCACGGCCGGTTAAACTACATACGATATGCCTGCCCATCCACCACCGTGTAACAGGCAAACGCTCTTGGGAACTTGGGTGCAATCTGCAGATTTCTAAACACAACCTTTAATTGTCACCCAAGCCGGTTCTTGCTCTCTTTTTCTCTGCGTTCGCCTACACTTGCCTGCACGTATTATTCATTGTATAAGCGTAGTCATTGTATAAGCGTAGTCATTGTATAAGCGTGTTCATTGTATAAAAGCATACGCGTTCTTTTCATTGTCTTTTTTTTTTTTTTGCTGGATCAGTGCACCCCTCTGCCGATGCTGCCCAGTCACACATGCAAGCCACGCGGCTTATGTGGACTAATTATGTCTATGATGTACCGCCGTCAGCATGCTTAACACGAACGCTCCGCAGCGTGGAGCCTGGTCCGGCTTAGACTGATGCCAGCGACGCGAAGTGTTGCCGAAATATATCGGCGGCTGACGATAGGTGGAGCACAGTTCGATTTGACTGGTCGACTTCGTCTTTCGCTTGTGTCTGACCAGCGGGGAGAGTGCGCTCACTTGACAGGATTGTTACGCCGCGTTTCGCTTGTAGCTGCGGTCTCACTCTCGCCCAGGAAACACGTTGAGGTATGCTCATCTCGGCAAAGCGAGATGTTGTGCGACAGCTCGCGCGCCTTTCGAGTTTGGCTTCAAAGCTGGCGCTTGAAGGAAATGATAAATAGGAAAAGCAGAGCAAACGCTGGTTTGTGGCTTGTGTAAAGGTTGGACAATAAATAAATCTGGAAATGCGGTGGTGTAGTTCATGGCCTTCTGCATTTCTTAATTCTCGAACAGTGCGCATCGGAGTGTTCTCGCAGGTTAGTGTCTGGCTTCCTGTTTAGTCCACGCTGCACTGGAGATCCACTGTCGGGGCGTAAGAGCTGCGCGTGTCCTGAGCAAGAAAGACGCGTGGGTGCAATTCAATCTAAGCTTTTCATGTTTAGTTATTAGCTAAAAGCACTACGTGACATCTTGTCGGATAAAAAACGGACTCTTTAGGCAAACTTGGTTTGGTTTTACCATAACCCCTGAGAAACCGTGGCGGTATTATTGTGCAAACTAGGAAGACTATGACCAAAGACGCAACGAGTCCAAGGATACAAGTCGATGGAGAACACCGGTTGGCCTACTGGTTGGCCACCAGCGACGCCAGTTCGCACAAGATGACGAGGACTGGATGCTAGAAGCCTGACAATAACGTTTTCACTGACGAATCGACTGCTTGTACGTGGTGGGACCAACGCCAGAGAGTTTGGCGTCCTGAACAATACCAGTAAGTCCTTTTTATACCCATTTTATACCCATGCGGAACGGACAACACGCCGCTTTTTTTTTTTTTTTTCATTTACGTCGAGCAGTACGTCTGGGACGTGCTCACAAGCTGACGCACAGCCGGGAAAGTGTGGGGGGTGTGGTCAGCTACGAGGGCCTGGGGCCTATCCACAGAATTCCAGGCCGTAAGATAGCTGACGCCTACACGGACACATTGGAGCATCTGCTCATGCCTTACATGCTGGATGGGCCCTTTCCGGAGGGTTGTTCTGGTTTTAGCATGATCGCGCCCCCATCCACACTGCACAAGGCACAAGTGGCGCAGGACTTCCTAGATGACCAAGCGGTCATGCAGCTTCAATGGCCGAGCCGCAGCCCCGATAGAAACATAATTGAAAATGTTTGGGGAATGATGAAGTTCAGGCTTTCGAGGCGCTTTGCTCGAGTTGCACCACGGCGGACCAGCTCTGGGTTACCATACAACAAGAATGGGAGCTCCTGCGGGCGAGCAGCGAGGTCATGAACGCGCTCTCAGCCACCTGAGAGAATCCATGGACGCTGTGAAGAGCGCACGTGGCTGGAGCACGCGCTGCTAGACTGTTTTAACGCGATAGCGTTTAGGGCCCCGTGTCGCAGAAAATCCGGCGTCGGCGTCGGCATTGGCGTCCGCGGCCGAGAAAATCATCCCCAACCACGTTTAGGTATGCCACACCATTCTATCATTAATGCTGCTCATACCTTGTCTTGCATTCTTGGCAAAGCTATTCGTCGAAATTTTGAGAATGACAATCCACAAACAAATGTTATGAAACAAAACCCCCACAGGGCATGCCTTTTACGGTAAATCTTCTCAGACTGAAATATTAAAAGTGCGAAACAAATACGGAAACCTGAAAATGATGCAATTTCTTTGGCGCGGTTGCGCACTATCTCCGGGATCGGCCCACACCAGAGGCCGAGTTTCCACCAGAAAGCTCGCCTACGTGCATAGAATTCCCCGCCTAGTGTTTGCCAGTAACCATTACGGTTGCATAAGCTGCAGTCGTCGGGAACCATGAGTAGCTGTCAGGGATCTTTGAATGCTATCGCGTTCCACTCTTAAAAGCGAAGCTTAAGCGTCCTCCCGAATTTTTTCGTTTTTTAGCGGCCGACAAGTGTTTCAGCCCTTATTTCTCGAACAAACCGGTACGGCCTTGCCCTTATTTTGTGTTTGTGCTTAAACTAAGCTTGTTTAGGTTCTGTTTGCTTTATGGGGTTTACCGTCCCAACCCGACTCGGGCAATGCCGGACGCCGTAGTTCAGGGCTGCGGATAATTTCCACCACCTGGGGTTCTTTAACTTGCACTGACACCGCACACTACTACACGGACGTGTAGTATTCCACCTCCATCGAAATGCGACCGCCGCTGCAGGGATCAAACCCGCATCTTTCGGGTCAGCGAGCACCATAACCATGATCGACGGCGGCGGCCCCGCTTGCTTTAGGTTAGTCTATTTGCAACTTCAAACGTAGAAGGGAGAGTATAGCGCGAGAAGTTTTATTGCGATAGCGACTATATGGACACTCCAAGCGAATTTACTGTCGTCGCCGTCGCCGTGAGGTTCCTTATAAAGTGCAAGGGTGACAAAATCGTCGCCGCGCGCCGTATGCTGTATGTGCGAGCGAACGCGCACGAGGGACGCGCGCTTTCATGGAGAGCGAACGCACGGCGGAGAGCAAACGCGACGTCTCTGTCGCGCGAAAAACCGCGGGGGGATGGAAGCGCGCGAGCGAAGGAGGGGGGCGCCGTTGTGCTCCGGAACCAACTGCGCATTTAGCGACCCGGTGCAATGGGATCTGGCGATTCAATCTCGCGCGCGAAAGGAGGGGAGTGGGAAGACAGACAGACAGGGAGGGAGGGGGTGCGGCTTCTACTCTGTCAGGAACTGCGTACTTGTACTTTGCGCGGCTGCTGGCTGTCGCGCGCACCGTATCTATAAAGCGATAGACCGCACGAACCTTCGCTCACTGCTGCCCGCGCGCTTGCTCACGCCACCGTTTTGACAGTGGTTGTCTGCGGTCATCGAGAGTGATCAATTCATGTTTGCTTATGCGCGATGACGCCATGCTTGCTAACAAATTCAGTTAATAAGCGAATGTGTCGAAGTTTATACAGCCGATAAAACTACTGTCCTTGCTCCTTATAGCTCTCTACTAATTTGCTATCGCAATTGATGCCGCGCCTTTCGGGCGAAACTGCGACTTTATTTAATGCGACAAAAGTACAAGTCCCATTACGAGAAACTCTGACGGCGTGTGTGTGTGTGTCCTCGCAGAAGGTACAGAAAATCCCGGCGATGATCAGCAAAAAGGGTGACATCATCAAGCGGCCATAAGACGCACACGGCAAGCCATGCACCACCACTTCAGACAAACCTATAGATGTCGTTCGTTTATATATACCCGCCACTGGCCGACCTTCATGTGGTGACATTCGTACCAAAATCGTGACTCAACCGTTCGCCGTACAGCGTTCCGGGTGGTGTCATACGCGCGTGTCCGTGTGAGCGCGTGGGGCTCAAACTTCGAAAAAAAAAAAAGAAAAAAGACTGACTGCCTGAAATAAACTCTATTCGCAAACTGCAACCAAACGTCTATGTCTTCCCTACATGACGTGCTTTCGCATTCCAACACATAAGCAGTCTGGAGTGTCTCTGCCGGATCTTTTTCCATCGGAAAATACGGCCATTCAAAATATTAACTGCAGTTTGCCTTTTTGAAAACTTGCGAAAAAACCACATAGGAAACGCGCATTGCAAAATTTTCGTCGTGTTGTTGCTTTTAGGCTTTTATATTCAAGTCTCAAGAATGCCGCTGCCAAGAAGATCGGGAACCCGGTGTTTAAGTCACCACTCAAATCGAGCTGCGCCCCATCTACCGTCAGCCGCCGCAAACATACCTGGATATTATCTCGGCAGCAGCTCCCAACACTTCACGACACTGGCGTCAGTCCTAGTCGGTTCAGTCCACGCCGTACACTTTATTGCTGAATAAAAATCTATTCTGTTCTATTCTATGCTACATGGTTACAAACTATATTCATGGTTGGACACGGCAATGCGCTTTTCTTCTTCCCAAGCATATTTCGCATAGACAAGGACAACTGACGAATGCACTTTTTGCATGGTGCCGCCTATTTAGTTGTCCACGAGCCAGCTTTCACGAGGACATGTCATGTGGGCATGAACTGCGCCACGTTGGGGCCAAAAAGAAGGCGGGTTCGCTCGCCTATAGATTTAAGTACCGATTCGAAGCCGTTGCGTCTAGGCCGGCAGCCTACGCTCACGAAGTGCATCGCCATTAACTCTATAGTTCGTTGTTCTAACGATGACCTGTTCTCCCTACAGCCGCATTGGATTCCTAATCATGGGTGTCCAGCTTGCTGTGAGTGAGTAGCAGATTTTCTGCCTCCTAAATTCAGAGATGCTCATGAGTAACGCGCTGATCGCGCACTCTTCCTACTCTTAGGAATACACATGAGTCGTTGCAGTAAAGACAGACTGTTTCTCTAACATCCTTCTTTCTAGAAGTCTTTCATCGGCGCTTTTATCCCTTCCTACACGCTACCCAGTAAGGAAAATGCATGGGTCCGACCGTTTCTACCGAGTCGAAATATTTATTTATTAAAATTACGTACAGCGCTTACTGAAACCCACTAATGCAGGGGCAGATAATAAATATAAAAAAACCGTGTGCATACATACAGGGCGCTTTTTTTTTTTTAGACAATACCGATTTTTATTAAGGTTGCCCGTGGCAGATACCATAATTCTCATCCTCGTGCTGTATTGCTCGAAGTGGTGGATATCACTCGCACCAGTAATCAAAATGTGTATGCGTCAAATTATCACAAAATAGTTTAACTTTTAAAAAATAGTTTAATTAACTTTTAATTATTTACTTAATGCACATATTGCCATTCATGAATTGTAACCGGCAAGTTTACAAGGCACATTCAGTTAAAATGAATTCTTAGGATTGCACGAGTTTCGAGATATGTGCCGTGAAACTGGCGGCAAATATGCACTATTGTTCTACTTACTTTCTTAGTAAACCACCACATAATATATTCAAGCCCAAAAGTAACTGGAACGCCCATGTATTGTCATCTGATGCCATCCTGAAAACCGATGTTTTCAGGATGAAACCGATGTCATCCTGAAAAGTCATTCCAATAGGGTACGCCTTGCGAACTCACCATCTGAAATTAGCAATTTGCAATATGTGCCGTACAGTTATTAAATGTTTTCTTTTGTTTTGATTAATGATTTGATTAGTGATGTTTTGTTAATAATACGGTAATGCACCCCGATTTATAGTGGAAGTAGTCTCCGCCTCCGTGAGTAATCTAGCTCCATGACTAAAATTGAATGTTTTGAAAAGAGATGTTTGAATGTTACGTATAATCTGAGACAAAAAACACCCGGTATATAGACGAAATAATAATATAGTGAAAGGTGTGATAAATTTTGAAAACGAAGCTGTTAAGGATGAAAAGGATGAAAAGCGAAGCTGTTAAGGATCAAATACATCATTAGCACACCTGTCAGCGAAAGGCTCATCTGCATTCAGTCACACAGTGGTTTGAATTTCATGAAGAATATTATTGATATAAACTAAGAACAATAGGGGCCCCAAAATGGGTCCCTGGGGAAAACCAGATGACCCACAGACACCATAAGATAAAGCACCATTTATTAGCCCATGTTGAGCCCGCCCCAACAGGTAGTCATGGATCCAACCTACTATGGTTGAGTGTATAACATGAAAAACACCCTTGTGTAGTACGAGAGCATGCGTGACCATGCTTTTACTCATTGATCAACCATACGAACGCTTTTCCAGGTACACCTGTCCCCTCCATGTTTATGTTTCAAATTATATTGCTTACGCTATCACTCTCCTGTGCCTGTTTTTTTTTTTTTTTCATCAACCTCACCTATTCTTCCATTTCCAGTTCTTCCCTGCATCTCCCCTACCACTCAACTTATTATCGTCCTCCATGCTTTTACGCATTGATCAACCATACCAGCGCTTTTCCAGGTACACCTGTCTCCCCCCCCCCCCCCCCCCCCATGTTTATATTTCTAATTATATTTTTTCTCCACTGTCACCCTCCGGTGCCGGGGTTTTTTTTTTTTCTTTTCTTTCTCCACACAAGATCCACACCGAGACAGTCCAAAATCCCAGACACCAGGATACCTTTTTCGGCGCCTTGACCACACAGGGTCTCGCCAATTCTGTATACCGCCGCGACGACGCCTAGGGCGAACTAGTGAGGCTAACGTCCCTTGACGGACCAAGCTGCTCCCTGTCAACCACAAAATTACCCGATGCCTTGATGCTACGCTACTCAAGTCATGCTTTCAACTCGTATTGGTACTCGCACACTGACCAGCTCTTCAGGGACCCCAAACGCCCGCCGCCCACGACACCTCGGAACGCTCACTCGCCTCTCGCTCCCCCAACCCCCTCTGACGTTTTTTTTTTCTTTCTTTTTTTTTTTTTTGCCGCTTTCTCGCTCTCCCGCTCTTGTCCCCTCGTGTTAGAAACCGCGCCTAGCCAGTCAAGCGCCAGCGCTCATTTTCTTTTCAGTCTCTCCCTTTACAGCCAGCCACAGCCGACATCGACGTGACGTCACTCCACTAACCCTTTAAAACTAACCCGCCGAGGATGACGAGGCCGCCTTTGACGAAGATAGGTCCTCCTATCGAAACGTTGGCCAGCCTTTCTGAGGCACCTTATCCCTGTTTATAATCCTTATTCCTCGTGTGCTGCTCCATTAGTCAGCCATCCTTTTTGATTTTGGATTTTTAGACCCAGATAGGCGTTTATTAGCGTCCACATCAGCCCAGAAGGTAAAACAGGACTGTCTGCTCCCTGACCCGAAGCTCGTCTTCTTCCTTTTGTACGAGGAACGCGGGAAATTCAACCCTTAGCTTTCCGAACATGCGCTGACAGACCGGCCACGGGTTGGGCCAGTATACGATCGACGCTGAAGCGAAAGGAAGCAGCCAGGCAACGGCGAACGGGAAGATCGTCGCGGTCTCCACTCAAATCTGTGGCCCCGTGGTTATTTCCCTTGGCGCGGGGTCATTTCCCTTGGCACGGGCACTTCGCATCCGTGCTGAATCCTCGTAGTCGCCTCAGACGGCATGGGTATCGGACGTGGAAAGATAATTCGTCGAAAGTTTCAGCATAACCGCTGGTGCTCGCGCACCGTAGAGAAAGTTCAACACCATGCGCATCGCGCATATAATCTGATTACACAAGGTTTGGAGAGTACACACACGACGGATAGAATCAATTATACCATTCGAGTAAGTTACAAATCATGTAGGCGCGTCTTGCGCTGAGCGATAAGTTTTACTTGTTAACGTGTGAAATGCAGTCCTCGGAACAATGATTAAGTATACGTCTCCATGACGTAAACGCCATAATTACTGGCGCTCACCTTCTTTTAGAGCGCAACGCACCCATTCCTACGGCGAGGGTCGGCGTTGGCGTCGTCACTTGTAACCGAGCGAACGTACGCAGAAAAAGATGTAAGAGCGAACACGGAGTGCCACGGGGAATGAAAGACAAGAGACGGAAAATGGAGAACCCTGAGGCGGAAAGCGGACGATGGTATGGCAGCCCCGATGATTATGAGATGGCGCCAGGGTAGTGCACGTCGTCTTGGACGTCTGTCGGCGCCGGCTGCCGTGACTCGCGCCCACGCGTCACCCACGCGCTGGCCTCACGCGCTAGCTTTGGCGGTCTCCAGATTAGCGAGGCAGTCACACTTCGCTGCGGTGGCAACGTGCCACACGAGACAGGTTGTCCGCGCCAGCCAATATATCGCGAAATAAAAACACGTTTAGAATGAATGAATGAACTTTTATTTCCCTTTTTAAGAAAGGGGAGGGGCCGGGGGGGAGAGAGGGAGGCCTGTGTGCTCCAGTCTTAGCACCTTGTGCTGCCAGACGTCCGCCTACCAGTCGTGGTAGGCCTCCGCTACCTCCTCAGCCCACCTCAGGACTCGGTCCTGCAGGGTGGGATCGGAGCGGCGCAGGGCCGCCTCCCACAGCTCCTCGCTACTAATTAATGGTTTGAGGTTGCGGGGGGGAGGGGGGGGATATTTGATTGGGCATTTCTACATGATATGGGAGAGATCTGCTGTCTGAACAGGGCAGAAGCGACACTTTGGTGTCGGTTATGTGTCGGGAAAGAATAAGGGCAGGTGAAGAGGCTGCTGTCGCCGCGCCATCTCCAAGCCGCGACCTGCATCTAAGCGAGCTGCTAGAGTGGCAGCGAAAAGCGATGCCTCGCTCCGGTTGATCCACTCCCACCGGGAATGATGATAGCGAGGCGCATACCCTAATCTGGGTAGAGAATCTTAGAATGAAGCGATGTCGCGCCGCCTCTTCCAAGTCAAAGATACGCCTTTTTTGCTGTTCCCCGAAGCATCGCAACGATCCCCTTACCCATCCTGCAGTTGAGATGCGGGACTTTCCGACTTTTTATGTACCTCACGATAAAAAAATTCGGCGGGCACTTAAGACTGCTTACGCTTGGGAATGCGAGAGCATTATACCGTTTGTAGACCTCCGAACGCCATCAACGCGCTCATTTTATACACTCGTGGCGTGGCACCACCTGCTCCGCATTATCTGCGCCATCACGTGCCCAATGACGCAGGCGCTAGGCCACCCCTTTAGTCAGCAAAATGGCTGAGACGTGACGTGCGCAATCACGCGCGCACTACACACACTAGTAAGCCAGAACCGCGGATCACCCGTGACTTCAGGGAAGCGTGCTCGTCTCGCGCCTCAGAGGCCCGGGTTCCATTCCCACGCAGAAAGTGATGTACCAAATTTAGTTTGAAAGCAACTAATTTACTTTGTTTACAGAAACCTCCAAGAGAAATGTAATGTCTATCCCAGCAATTTCAACGAGGTGTTACTTCCTGTGGTGTCGGCCATTTTTGTACCTTGCGTGTCGTCGACGCGTTTTCGCTCGAAGACTTTGAAGGTCGACTGAACGATGAGACATAAAGCTCTCGCCTTAATAACGCTGCTTTGGCATGCAACAAGGTTTAGTTAAGACATTAGAGGCAATCTTTAAGTAGATGTCAAGATGGCTCCGCCTATGTTATCATGTCTTCGTATAAAAATGGTGGGGCCCATGCATTTTAACACATCATTAAGGGCCCTGGGTCGGAGAAAATGCGGTGTGGGCGTCCGGCGCCGGCGTTGCCATCACGTAAGCGAAAATTGCCGTATATATTTAGGTACATGTATATGACATGCCTTGCTGTATGACATGCGGTAAGTGCGGGTTCTATTGCCACACCATTCCATCACTAAAGTTCCTCATACCTTGTCTTACATTCTCGGCAAAGTTATTCGTCGGAATTTTGAGAATTACAGCCCACAAACAAGTGTCATGAAACGAAACACCGACAGCACATGCATTTTATCTTAAGCATTCTGAGACTTAAATACTAAACGTGCGAAACAATAACAGATACCTGAAAATTATGTAATTATTATATATGGCGCGGCATTTCACTACCTCCGCGATCGGCGCACGCAAGAGGCCGCGTTCGCCGCCAGCGTTTCCTGGTAAACATTACGGTTACATAATTACAGTTGCCGGGAAGCGTGAGCAGCAGTCAGGGATCTTTGAATGCTATCGCGTTCCCTGAACCACTTTTTATCGAAGTGGAGAAATGCATTCAAAGTGAAAATAGGCTATTTCAGAAATACTTTGCCGCAAAAAGTACCTTAATGCGTTTAAGGGACACTAAAGGCAAATATTATTTCAACGTGGACTGTTAAAATATTATACCAGAAACCGCGAAACGCTTGTTTCGCGCCAAGAAAAGACTTATTTTAAGAAAAAAGTGCGTCTTAAGCGTCCGCGTGCCTCTAACGCAATTCAAATCGCCCGCCCGAGCGAGGAGTGGTGAGGTCATGGCCATATAGTCACGTTGTGCCGCCGGTGAGTAAAACGGCATGGAGTTTTTTTTCCTTCCTCCATGTAAAACGGCGCTCGCAGACGGCGCTACGGCTTTCTTTGCGGAAAACGCAAAAGCGCGGTCAGAAACGGAGCCAAGACATAGCCGACGTCAGTGCGAAAGCGGAAGTATGGTGGCTAGCCACCATAGCGCAAGGTAAAGTGCGTGCCGAATTGTGAACACGGTGATCGTCGACGCTCGTCGCAATGGACCAACTAGTTGACGACCCTCACAACGACACATTGGCTCGTGATGCTGGGCTCGATTTTAGCGATTTAAGCTCCGATGAGCAAAGGCTACGGCGGAGTGGGTCGTGGCCACAACGCTCCGCCTTCTAAATGCCACCGTGGCACGCAGTTCAAATTTCATTTTGGAAATGTCGCGACGTCTGTTAACGCAGACGTCACGACTTCCGATGTTGGTGCCTACGACGCGCTAAGTCAAACGCGGTTGTTCTCAGCGAGCCTCAGTGCGTTTAGCCAGTGGACTCGTGGCGGCACCCCGTGGCGGCCGCTGTGTAGCCGACCCGTAAAATGAGAAGGCAAATGAGAAATAGCGAAATAGCAGGGCATTGTGGGGCGCGCCGTCTGCTAGCAGCTTCCGGTTCGACGGACGACGCGGCGGCATCGGCGCCATGCCCGGCGCACGCGTTTTTCTACACGGTTTCAACTGTCAGTCGTGCGAAGCTTTCCGTCCGCTTTGTCGACCAGCAATGTCGTACCATTCATGCAGCTGATTTCTATGTTTCAGTTCACTCTGGGCGCGACGATGACGAGCCGATAACGGCAAGGATACGCTTTTATTCATAAACAAACTCTGGTTTTCGTTTCGGCAGACTTTTTTTGTTTCTGCCAGATTTAGCTCTAAGACATTTGCCGCTGCTTGGACGCACCGTCACCGAGTGCTCTGCCAGCGGGTAGGGAATTTTATGAAGCGTATAGAAGCATTAGTTAGAAAATCGGGTGCTGACGCGATGGCTATAGCAGCCTCGTAAATACAGCCCTGTGATCGTCGCTGCAACTGGTATCGTCAGTAACGGCGCAGCTAGCGTAATTAGAAAATCAAGTGCTGAAAATGTTTGAAAACTGCGCGCTGTCAACGGCATTTCTTGGTCAAAACTCGAGGTTCATTTGATGTGGTACGTAGTTAGAAGTTTTCGCTCTTTTGTCAACAGGTGATATTTTTGTCAACAGGTGATATGACCATCGCCGTAATATGTCGGCTATGGCCATATCGCCGACATATTACGGCTGCGCATTATCTCTATCTGTGTTCAAGGAACTAAGGTGGGCTAGTTGGTTACGAATATTATGTATGTATCTCGCTGTGTTCCCTTTAAATTTGCGCCGTAAAATCATGTTTCATAATACCTCTACATGTGCACACGACTACTGAAATAGTTATTGTTGCTTGAGTAAATGTTAGAGAAAAAATATCTTGGGGAACCATTCCGTGTCGGCCCTTACACAGCTCATTGCCGCCTGATAAGTGCCACTGTACGTTCATTTTCTTTTTGTTCACTGATGGTTCAGTTTTGGAAGTGGCAGTCGTGCCTCTGATGCTTGTACACAGCTGACTCAGCAAGAGATGCTGCAAGGCAGTAGTTACATGAGTTTACCTTTAACGCTTGAATTTGAGCAGCCAACGGCTGAACAGCCGACCATGGTTTTGTTTTGCTAGGCGCCTGCAACCGGGTAATTTTCGAGTGCAACAAAGCCGGACTGCAAGTGCATCAATAGGCTTCAGCGGTGAAGCGGTGGCGGCGGCTGCGCTTCCTCGAACCGGAAACAGCGAGCAGACGGCTCATCCCAGAATCCATCGCTCTTTTACGGGTCACCTATAGCAGCTGCGTATGGGAGTGCGCTTTATTACGAAATAAAGCGCACAAAAAAGAGTGAGCATCATGCGTTCTATTGTAAGGAGAGCGCTGTGAGAACGGTGACTTCTAGCTCCGCTTGCGAGCTCCACGCACTGCGTATGACAGCAAAACTTCTGTGAGATGTTCACAGCCAGCTTATGCTATCCGCGTACTATGTTACTTTACCAAGCCAGATGGGTGGTTCAGCGCCCTTTAAAGGCGAACCTTAAGCGTCCTGAACGTTTTAACTACTGGGGATCATATAGCAACGGATAAATGTGCCGATGAATAATCTTCAGAAATAAAGATTTCAGCGTATGACTTTCAGTATTTCTTAAAAATGAGACTAAATAACGGTATCTGATTTAGTCCCAGATTTAATACATCAGTTCTCTTGCGTTCCTTAACCAATATGAAATATGTTTCACAGCATTATTTATTTATTTATTTATTTATTTATTTATTTATTTATTTATTTATTTATTTATTTATTTATTTATTTATTTATTTATTTATTTATTTATTTATTTATTTATTTAACGTACTCTCCGGGGCGGGAAGCGTTACAGAGATGAGTGGGTGTGTGAACAACAAACAAAATGTATACGAACAGGGACACATTATTACAAGAGTTCCTCAACGGCGGACTGGCAAATATGCAGGTACTGCACGGGAGAGACAATCTATTCGTAGGAACGTACTGTATGGCAATTCCTAGCATGTGAATAGTTCGTATTACCGCTGAGTAAGAAGATTCAGTGTGTTAAGATAAATTGAGCAGAGCCACATAGCGGGAATACCAGTACGCGTGGCAGAGCGGGAAATTCAAGGCTGATTTCTTTCAGCTGCCGAGTTGATTACAGCACATCAAGACGTACCCTGAGGACTTAGCGGTTTGTTTGTGGAGATATCTTACAGCTACATTGTAGATGTCTCATTGGTGTTTTCGTGGAAATAGTAGACATTTTTCGCGTACAGGACACGGTACTCACATATATCGCTGCAATAATTCACCTACATCGTTAATACACTAGCATACATAGCTGGACAAAGACCTCTTTCAAAGATGGCCACCGTTACCCCTGCCCTACCACATCAGAACCCACGCAATACCAACTCTATTGCAACATGTCGTCACTACAAATAATCGTTTGCTCTACTATAGTGACGTTTGGTACGCTTGATTGCCACTCTGTTAGCCTAATAAATATCCCGTTGTATCTTCTGCGTGTAAGCGGTATTATTTAAAACACTTAAGAAATCATTTCGTTTCCTTTGCAGTTGGGTTATATGCTTACATTGTGCTGGGTTCTTACCTGTCGTTCCTGACGGCGTTGAACATCTTGCCGTCCATCAACATACTGGACTTACTTGGCTTTGGGACAGCTGGAGTGAGGCCCGGAACACTGGCTTCGTTTGTCCAGTATCTCCATCGAGGTACCACTCCCAAGCGAGGATGGTTCGCCGGCCTCCAGAGATGGGGCATGAAGGGCGGCATCCCGCCGGCATGTCGACGAGCCGTCAAAATCGTGGGATTCTGCCTGCTGTTTCTGGCGCGTGATCCCTCGTAAGTCAACAACAAGACAAGCACAGCACGGCGGCTGCGGATGTGGACGGATGGCGTCGTCATTACTATCTAGTCATTCACTGACGAATAAAATTGGTCCAACACTTGGCAGGGGCATGACTGTAGAAAGGCCGGAGGAGAGAATGGGAAACGCTGTAGCAGAGAGCGTGAATGAGTGAGGAGTAAAGACCCTATATATATAGGGGATTTAGTGAGGAGAGCTAGTATGTGAACGTAAAGAAGTGAGTGAGAGGCGAGTTATGCTGTTGCAGGCTGTCGCACACAGAACTTTAAAGACACTCCCTGTAGAACGCACGCGCCAGCCAGTGGGTTCGTTGAACTGAGCTTGATGCTATCACAAGAAGGAAAGATATCGTTCCTTATATGCATGGTCTGTCTCGCCACCTGGAATATGTCGTCACAAGGTACGATAAAAAGTGGTCACGGCGAAGAATGAATGAGACTGTGCAAGTCACTAACGGGCGCCATCGAGCAGTGGCAAAGGCGCATGTCCAGTCAAGCATAAGGTCGTTCGTGTAGTGACGAGGCGAGGTCGCGTACAACATCCCTGTCACGTGTGAACATGCATATATAGGCCAGTTGGCCAGATGTCGGAACCACGGAGTAAGATAAACAGGAGCGCCGACTCCGCCGCCGCGCAACGCATTCGCTCGGGACAAACCGTGTAATGCTAAATTAGTCATCGCGTAGCGCCATCTGTCGAGGCGCATGGAAAACACTCAACAGCTTGCTTCCATGTGCGCATGCACTGAGTGGCGGAGGCCGGTGGCGACGGCAGCGCGGAACCGGCAGGGCGGCACGCGTACAGCTTGTCGTATGCTGCAAACGTGGGCCCTCGTCCGCCTCAATGTGACAGCAATCAAACACAAAAAATATATGCGCACAAATAATAAAAGCGCAAGTAAACACGCGGTAGCGCTTTTATGCACGTATGCGAAACATTTTTACATGTCTTTAGAGGAAACAGACGATAAATGATGCCCTACAAAAAGACACAACAGAAGTACTTGTTTTTCCGTCCTCAACGTCTGCGCGGAAGCGAAGGTGCGAAATTTTCGTCTTCCTCGCTTTGTTTACCATGCATTGAGTATGTTTATTCATGCCTGACGGAACGAGGTATCTTGATACATGTGCGTGAAGAGACTGAGCAACAGGACAGTGTTTTGTTCCCGGCTGTAAATCTGGGTATGGCAAAGGAAGCGAGAAGTTTTCGCTCTTCGCGGCTCCATCTGATCTTCAACTACTGCACCAGTGGTGTCAAAAAATTCCTGAAAGTAAGCGAGCGCTTAAAGCAATGAACAAAATATGTGCGCGACACTTCGAGAAGCAGCTCATTTTTTATAGTTACTTCAGCAAAGACAAAGGCGATGTTCTACTAGATGTAAAGAAAGTGCCCCGACTTCGAAGCAGAGCCGTTCCTTCAATTTCTTTAGAGAAGCCTGTCGTAGCTCGATGACGCTGAATGCCAGGAGGAACCAGAAGACGCCAATGCGGAAAGACGGGAGGAGCTCAATTTAAATTTGCATACAACTACACACAGCGCAGGTGCCTTTCCTTGTCCAGAGACATGCCGTAATGTAGAGAGAGAGAAAGAAAGGGAAAGAAAGACAAGGAGGTTAGCCAGTGTAAATACCGGCTGGCTACCCTGTAAATTCTCAGCCTTGCCTGAGATGATTCTCCCAGTTATGCAGACACATAATCAGAGCTTCTCTTGTGAAATAATAAGCAGGAAACACTGGCAGGAATTCTCAGTTATTATGTTTAATGAGAATGGGGCGATTCTGCTCGCAAGAGAACCGGCGACACGAAAAGCACCGCGAGAAACAAAGAAGCAAGCGAAGCATCTTAGCACTTGATGCCTGCTCAGATAAAAAAAAAAGAGTGATAAACGTCAGCTTTGCATTAAAGGCTTCTTTTCGCTGTCATCTGTCATTGCTTCGGACCACCCGAACTGCCGTTATATCGCCATACCATTTGCTATAGTTTTTTCTTTCCGTCTCAGTTGCCGTAATTTATTTTCTGCTCCTGCGCCTTGTAAAGCTTCATGTAGGCCACCTGACAAATGCCCTGCATCTGGCCTGCATAAAATAAATTAAATAAAATGATACATAACTTGTTTCTCCTGCTAACGTCACTCCGTGAACCACATGAGCTATGCGCGCTACAGGCGTCGGGGCGGGCGCGGAGCAGGCGACAAAACGAATAGGGGAGTAGGCGCCGCAAGAGAGTCCCGAGCACGGTGTAAGAAGAACAGGTGATCCGACGGAAGCGCACGGCGTATCTCACTAATGTTGGGATGCCGCTAGGTGGCGTACGCGACTAGGAGGCTGGGCGTTGGGGGCCGGGGGCAAACATACCCTGAGCGCGCGCGTTTCAGCTGTTTCAGACTGCGCTTTGCAGAGCGCCTGCTAGTGTTAACGCTATCATATTGAGGTTATCATCTTAATTTCCCGAAAGCTTAAAGAGCTATTTGAGAGTGTCGCTAGGCTTGCTGCATTTTTAAATCAAAAGCATATATTTCGCTCAAAGCGGCGCTAACAGTCCGCAATTTTGTTGGAGCAGCTGACAATTCATTTTGCAAGTTACGTTTCGATGACAAGTTGCTATCTATCGTCACTATACGCTGTGTCCCCGTTTTCATTTCTCATGCGAAAACAGTGCGTAGGGGAGTACCGCGTACAATGTCCTCCTGAGTGTATATATAAGCGCTTTCGCGTAATGCGGTGAACTGTGCTATCATTGTTCTGTAGACTCAAACGAAAATTTAGTTTGCGCATTTCCCATACAGGCTCCGTGCATAGTATGGGTCCATAAAGCACCAATTTAAAGGCTGTTTGTTTTTTATGAAGCATGCGGCACCTTCCATGCGTATATCCTTCTACGCATGCTCCTTAATAAAATATTCATGATAGAAGACGCCGATCGTTTTTCTTGCTTTTTTGTTCAAAATTACGAGACAGCAGAAAAACAAATGAAAGCAACTTGCAAACCAACAGAAAGGAAGTCCATCGATGTAGAATATACATACCCAGCTGTGATATTAGTCCTGGCGAGACGGATTTTCAAAGAGCGTGTTGAAGTTGATGCTGTCGGTGTTACCGTCATGTGATGCTGCACTGAAGTCCTGAATTTTGTGAGGTCTTGCAGACTGCTGAGCTGCTATGGCTAACGTTTCCTTGTCCACTTGAGAAGTCTCTTGAGCTCTTGTCTCTTGCATCACATATACTTTTGCAGTAGCGCACCCAGGATCTCTGCCGGGGGGGGGGGGGGGGGGGGCAGTTTGCCAATACCATCTAAACAGCACTAATTTCGATTTCTTCGGGGAAAATTGTCAAAAAATGCGCTTTTTGCGAGTGTGCAGACGATTGTGCGTCTTACATCT
Source organism: Dermacentor silvarum (assembly GCF_013339745.2). Taxonomy (NCBI): domain Eukaryota; kingdom Metazoa; phylum Arthropoda; class Arachnida; order Ixodida; family Ixodidae; genus Dermacentor; species Dermacentor silvarum. The sequence goes on from NC_051159.1 coordinate 74,036,475, forward strand.
TAGTTGCAGTGCTCAAATGCGCAAGGAAAGAAAAGGGGTTGAACAAAAGGGGGGGGGGGGGTTAAGTCGGCCTCAGGAGGGAGGGGGGTTACAACCCCCGAACCCCCCCCCCCCCCCCCCCATTGGTGCGCCACTGACTTTTGCCTGCGGTTCTTGTAGTTGACTGCCTTCAGGTTTTGATTTGCGCTTTCCGTCAGCTGCAGTCTGTTCTGTGTTGGCTTCGCTATTCTGGTTCTGGCCATCTTCTATTGGCGCGTCAGTTGCTAGCTCCAGTAACTCGTGATTCACTGACATTTGGCTTTCTGTTTCTTCTTTTTCGCTTGTGCTTTCTGCCTATTGCTCTTTCTTTCGGGAGCGCTTCGCAGGCGTCACTTGTCACGGAACACAGTTCTTTGAAAGTGTAGGGTGAAGTAGCTGGAAAATGAGTCAGCATAGCATCTCTAGCTAGATAAGCTCTTCGGGTTGTGCTGGCTAAAACAACTCCGTTGTGCATTGCCGTCCATGTTTTTGACACGTACATTGGGATCGAAGTGCTTTTCGCACACGTAGTCCCCTGGTCGCAGGACTCGGTCTTCACGTTGTATGGCATCCCGTCATGCTTGCAGTCGACTCGTCTCTTCAGGGACACTGAACATACATACTTTTGTCTTTGCATGAGTCATATCCACTCTTGCAGTTTGGAACGAAACACTTCTTGCCCATAGTCAGGCTAGATCAGTCTCCACCAGGCAACGTCGCTGCTCAAACGGCAAATCTCTCTTCTTCCCTTCCTTGCGATTAACCGGATTCGTCCTTTTCCATTATGTATACCAGGGGAACACTTTATTAAGCGCTTACCGAGAACAAGGGTGACTGATTGCTCAACGGTAAAGCACACGTTGCAAAATATTTTAAAAAAAGTTGCAGTGGCTTAGCTCGGCTATGCCAGGATATACGTAGCGTTAGCAAAGGTTCAGCTGATTATTCTTAGCTTATTCTTAAGATTATTCTTAAGATAAGATTATTCTTATGAGTCAAGCTTCTCCGTTCTTCTGCGCTGTTGAGCAGCATTTGCGCTCTCCTTCTCCATGGCTATACCACACTGGCAAACGCCAGTCAGAAGCGCAGCGGCTCCAGCGCAGTGTCAGACGGCGACTGCACAGCGAGCGCGCGCCGGCGCCAGTGCGTCTACCACGGCTACGACGTCACTCCTCTGGAATGCGCAGACCGGCGGCGGTGAGTCGCGCGCGGCGGCGGCGGAGTGCGCGAGAGGTGCCGGCTCCGGTGGCTCCGGTGCGCAAGCCTTGTGACATCACTGATCCTTGCGCATGCGCAGCACGGCTCTTGATGTGCCGCGCGAAACGGGCTTGGCTAGGCCAGTGTAGCTAACGCTACAAAAGATAACTGATCGTCTGCCCGCACTACTTTTCTGCGACTGCTTTCAGGCATTGTGAAACGTCGTCTGCTAGATCCAACGACGCGACCGCAATGCCGGAGACATTATCGTCTGTTTCGGCGCCTGAGGGATTTCAATTATTATAGTGGCACATAGAAACAGTAAAAAATTGTTTTAATTATTTTAAACGCGCTTTACGTACAGTTACAATTATTTACACGTTCGAATTTCCCGCTTTTTCAGCCTCCTAACGTGTGCTGCCGTGCAGCGGTGCAGACGTGAAACTCCACCATTAGTGAGACGCGTTGCGCAGCAGCGGTCGCCGTGTCGTCGGATCACCTGTTCTTCTTACACCGCGGTCCCGAGCGTATGTTTTTAGGCTTAGCCCACCCGCGCCTTTGCTCCTTCGGTTTGTTGGGCTCGCCTCTCCACTATAGTGCTTAGAATATCTCCACTCCAGTTTTTCCTAAAGTCCCTATATAAGAAAAGTACCGCCATCCTTTGATAAACGCCGCTTCTCTCTCTCCTGTATCTCCGATTGGACGATGATAGCGCGCGCTTTTCACTTCTTTATATTTTCTTTTTTTCCGCCTCAGAGCCATGTTGAAAGTCCTCTGCACAGCCGCAGTCGCCGGCGGCGGCGGCGGCGCGCGCCCGGCCTGAAAGCTTCAACGTGGACTTTCTAGGTGCGCCACCATCGACTTGGCTTTCGCAAGCAAAAAGTAAAGAAAAAAGCAAGCGCTTTAGGAGAGGAGGCGGCGGAGGAAAGAGTAGATGGCAGTACTTTTCTTATATAGGGACTTTAGTTTTTCCTCATTCGTAGCTCCATCTGGCGAACACGCTGTGAAGCAGGAACCGGCGTTTCATTTCAGAATGTGTCCCTTCCAGACGAGCGGAGTCGGCGCTCCTGTCTTATCTTACTCCGTGGCCGGAACACGCGCTTTGGCAGCACAGAAATAATGTATAGAAGGATTCCAAGGCACGCATTTGGCGACACATTACCACAACTGTGAGTGCGAACCGTTGTTTCTGACAGCCACAATGCTGCTTCGACACAGAAGCTTTGTTGAGACAAACTCAACGATAGTTGGTCGACTAAGAAGCCCAGGGCCGGTATTTTGTAGCGATGCCTTCCCGGTAATAATGCCTTTTCGCGCTTATCGCGCTTTGTCAGTGGTCAGAGCGACGGTCCGCTCGCGTTATCAACGGGATCAGCCAGCCGTGAGCGGTCGATGATAAGCCTAGTATAGAATAAGTCATAAGGCATCGCTACAAGATCGCGGCCCATGGCCCGATTCTATCTCTTTTACAGGCATCTTGCTAAGCGCTTTCAGGAGTCAAACTGATCATTGCGGGCGGGATGACCAAACTCGCCTCGATGCTCGCTCACCCCGACCTGCCATAGCGTGTACATGAACATGATGACCGGTATTCAGGCCAACAAGCCGACTCGACCCACTTTTGTCGGGTTCATATTTTCCTCAGAAACGTCGCCATCTTCCCGCTTAAGATAGAATAGTCCGCACCGGTATCTACTAAAGCGCTAACAACGTAACCGTCGATCACCACCGGTATGTCGAGCGAAAGCCGGTCATTCCGTTAATATGCAGTTGACGTGGGATCGGTGTACTGGCTCGTTCGCGTCGATCGGAGGTCTTCAGCGTGTCGACTGCCAGCGGCCTCGCCCCTAAAGGTCGCTGTGGTTAGTTTTCCTGGCGGAAAATTGGCGATCGTGCGCCGGAATATCGCTGGGGCGGTGGTGAAAATCGCCATGGTGACGGCGAGCGTGACTGTCGCCCAGTAGGCGGTTGCATGCGCTGTTGAGCCAGATAATCTTCTATCTCCCGAGGTCGTGGGCCAAGTCGGGGTGGCGGTGAGTAGGTGGAAAAGCCCCGCCACCCGAGATGTCGGTATGGGCACTGGCGGTACAAATGATCTACCTCACCGCAGTGAAAGCACAGAGGCCGGCGGTTCGGTGTGCGCCAAACATCGGACTTCCGAGGGGCCATGCGTCGATCGTCGGGGCAATGTACCGGTAGCTCCTGCGGAAGCACAGCGGGAGGAGCGGCGGTGGGAAACGCTGGAGGCATGCGTCGTTCTGTGATGTATTGTACCGGTTGGGCAGATGATAGTGTAACCGGATGAGCCGCGTGAACTAACAGCGGGGGTGGTGCAGGGAGTCTCAGGGCTTCTGTGTAGGTCGCACGGCGGTGTTCAGTCGGTGCAGGCGCGGTGTAAGCAAGAGAACAGGTGGACCGGAGCGCTTGGTGAACTTCATCTTTTACAACACTCTATATAGAGCTCACCGCCGCTTTTGACGTGCCGAGAACCTTCTGTATTTCTTCGCGCACAACAGTGCGGATGAGTTCGCGGAGGTTGTCATTGTTGCTTCTGGTGGCCAGTGAAAATATCGGCGGTGGATGTCACGTTCACTTGCCACTCGTAGAAGTTGGATCGTTGCTGAAGCATCTTCTTCGTACTTACAGCCTCAGATAAAAATTCGGCGACGATCTTCGGAGGGCTCCGCACAAGACCAGCGAAGAGCTGCTCCTTCACTCCTCGCATTAAGTGACGCAACTTCTTGTCCTCGGTCATTCCCCAGTCTGCTCGTCTGAAGAGGCGCGTCATATCTTCGACAAACGTGGTAACACTTTCGTTGGGATGCTGAACGCGGACCTGGATTGCTCGTTCGGCTCGTTCGCGGCGATCAGCTCTGGCATAGGTGTCTATTAGCTGACGGCGGAACTCACGCCACGACGTCAGTTGCTCCTCACGGTTTTGGAACCATGCAAGCGCGCCGTCCTCCAGGAAAAAGTAGACACTTTTAAGTTCAGTTGCGTCGTCCCATTCGTTGTATTCGGCCACGCGCTCCAAGTCGGCCATCCTAGTCTTCGACGTCTTGGAAGACATTGCCATAGAACGGCTTTGGAGCCCGTGAATTCTGAAGTGTATACCGTTTCGTCATTGCGGCGCTTTCCATACCGGTTGAGGTGGTTTGAAGCGCGGCGGTGTCTTCAGGAGGCAGTCCCCGGATCCTGCGGCTGGCCCGATGGACGGGAGTATAAATTGGCACTGGGCTGGTGGTTCCGCTCCCAGGAGGGGTCTGCGGCATGGGTGAGGAATACCCAGCACCTCCACCACTTCGTCACGTGCCTTGAAGGAAGGAAGGAAGGAAGGAAAACATTTATTAGGTCCTGCAAGTTGTGAGTTGCCTCACAAATTGGGCTGCTCCCACGTTGGGACCGGGAGGCAGAGCCTTTTGGCCGCGTCGTGGGCTTGCTGGACGGCCCATAGTTGCTCGGTCAGGTCCGGGCTGCGAATCACTGCCTTTAGCCTGTCCCGATCCTTGACTAAATTTTCGTTGGTTCGGTTGCACGACCACAGCATGTGTTCTAAGTCAAGTGGTGCATTGCAGTCTGCACACTGTGAGTTAGGATATTTGTCTGCCTGCTGAAAAACACGGCGCTGGGACCTGGCTATCGAGTGGGCGGAGTAGCACGCGCACCTCTTTCTTCTTGTCCGTGCCTGCCTCTTAGCACTGTACCCACTACTGCTGGTGGCAATATATACACAGATAAATATACCATGTCCCGTGAAGTAATGGCAGCTTGTTTTATAATGCAGAATCTGCACTAATGTAGCTTCTATATAACTGCATTTTATGAACCACGTAGAAAGATTTCCCACTGTCTATGTTAATTAAATTTGGTGGAAATCGTGGGGCGGTGAGTGTGAAAGAGAGAGGGGGGGGCACAATACCTATTGTGCGTGCAGTGTGAAGTGTGGGTTAATTACGGCTTTTGAGCAGGAGCTAGGAAACGTTATAAAACAGTTATACGTGCGCAATATTTCGCAGTTCTTTTGGAAATCTAAATGCGCCAAAATGCTTAAATTTGCACCAAATAGCAAATATCGTTGGTACTATGCGCTCAAGGTTTCTAAGTGGTTGGTTAACTATGTAGTAGGGCTTTATGTCACGAAATTTCGTATGGGGATATAACGGATGCACATGGTAGAATTCTGTTTTAATATATAACCCGTGTATTTCTTGGACGTCCACCAAAATTATGGCATGTGGATGCCTTTTTTTCATTCCATCTCTTTGGGAATGCGGCCACTATACGTGCAAGAATGGAACGCGCGACCGCGTACTCTGAAGCACAACGCCATAGCCAGGTAGCCATGGGGACGGGCGGGTATGTTCAGATATGGAGTGACTGAGCGAGTCCCGTGAATTTTTAGTTTTCAGCGAAACGTTTATGTCAGGTGACAAAATGCCTCAAAGTGCCTCTGTAGAAAGGAAAGTTAGCATAGATTTCTTGAAGAAAGTTCTTATTTCACAAAAGATGGAAGAGAGCGCTTTATCGACAACTAGACTTCACAAACTCGAAGGCTTATCACACTAAAACAAATGTATTGCACCCCAGCAACTTTCTTTCGGCAAGGCTACACCACTGGTAATATTGGCCCGCAGGAAGGCAAATTTATGTCATTCACAGTAGATTTCTGAAAATTTGCCAAGCTTTGGGTTTGATCAACTGCCTCAGGATGACTATGAAATCGAGGGGTTCTTTTGGGGTGTGGGGAGGGGGGGTCATTTTAGCTAAGTAGATGAAGCTCATAAATATTTCTAACAAATCTTCGAAAGCTTTCTCGCAAACAAAAAAAGTATGCAGCTACTCAACGTATTTATTCCGTTATAATATCCCAAATGTGCCAAAATTATAAAAATAATGATAATTGGAATATTTTATATAGGTTTTAACTAAATAATCATCGTCGAATTTTATGAAAATTTTACAGAATACCCATCCAGGACTGGTACACCTATTACTGCAAGAACATGCTGCTATATTTATTTCTAAATGAAAAAAAAATGTGCCTTTTTCAAACCCATGTAAGGTCATCCCAACGATGCATCTCGTTCTAGTTGTAAAATATATATCACACTCATAGTGAATTATGAACTCATTCTTTTGGTTTTAGTATAGAAGAGTGACTCACATTGTATTTTTTGCGTTTTTTTTTTAGCCATAAAAAGAGTTGATCTGGAGTTTTCAGGGCTCCTGCATCCGTATTCATTCTACGGTGCGTTGAGGTAGCAAGTTTTTTTTTTCTTAACAGCGAAGCTGTTCTAGCTGTGTGTGTGTGTGTGTGTGTGTGTGTGTGTGTGTGTGTGTGTGTGTGTGTGTGTGTGTGTGTGTGTGTGTGTGTGTGTGTGTGTGTGTGTGTGTGTGTGTGTGTGTGGTGTGTGTGTGTGTGTGTGTGTGTGTGTGTGCGTGTGTGTGTGGTGTGTGTGTGTGTGTGTGGTGGTGTGTGGTGTGTGTGTGTGTGTGTGTGTGTGTGTGTGTGTGGTGTGTGTGTGTGTGTGTGTGTGTGTGTGTGTGTGTGTGTGTGTGTGTGTGTGTGTGTGTTGTATACAAGTACTCTGAGCTTTGTCGGACATTTTCATAATTTCCTCCCTTAAAGCATAACTTCGTAAAGGCTGACGCACAATTGTCAGAAACATAAGCAGACTAGCAAAAACTATTATACAGTGACGCCTAAATATTTGTGCTTAGTTGCCACTACTATTACTTGATTACAAATTGCATAGGCCTCAAAACTAGGCTGTAGTTTACGTGTAAATTTGAGTAGTATGGTTTTTTTTAGACGTTAGCTTCCATGTCCCATGTTCGACACCACTGCTCAACTTTCAATAACTGGCCCTGTAAAACACCATGGTAACTTTCACCGAATCTTTCCTTATACATGATACAGTGATCTGCACAATGTTTCATACGCTCGGAGTCAGACACTAGTTCAATTGTCAGATGAACTAAAAACAGCAAAAGACCCCGTACAAGGCCTTGCGGCACTCCAGAAGAGACAGAGCATATCGGAAGAATGATCATACACCTCAACAATTGGGTTTATATTTTGCAAGTACGCTTCCATTCACTTCAGAAAAAAAACTAATACCAATGAATTCTAGTTTATGCAGTAGTTTCCCAATCTATACCTTGTCTAATGCTTTCTTGAAGTCTATAAAAAGCGCGTCTACTCGCCCTGAGTCACCTAAGCTAGCCCAATAAAAAATTATCTACAGTGATAATTAGCTGAGCAGTTGTAGATTTTCTTTGTGAAACCGTATTGAAATGGGGGCAAAGGGTTTTTGCTAGACAAGAAAGACCTAATATAACCAGTTATGACATGTTCCGTAAGCGGCGCGCCGGCGATGTGCTGGTGAACAGCGCCGCGAGCGGCAGCTGTCGGAGCACTGGCATGTGAAGCAGACGACGGGACGAAGGCGCTCACGGTGCTTCCAGTGATTTCACACTGCGGGTTTTAAGGGCTGACGTACCGGAAAACGCATTTTCGTGTGTTTAATTTTGAGAAAGGTAGTCACTTGTACGAGGCAGATCACATTCGTAGCACCAGGTATAGTATATAAAGCAGAAAATGAGCGCAAATTGCGATGCAAATGCACCACGCGAACAGAGCTCGCCGCGGCAAGCTACGACGTGGAACTCCAGTAGTTATAATCCAGATGATATTTTGCTTTGCGCGTTAACATTGTCGCGTATTTAATCATGGAAATAGGCGAACACAAAAATTTATAGTAGAGTAGCAGTCTGGGTCAGTTGGTACATACCGAATAGTAAAAACCAGTCAAAAGACGAAGGACAGAGAAGAGACGTGGCACACACGACGACTGAACCAGTCGTCGTGTGTGCCACGTCTCTTCTCTGTCCTTCGCCTTTTGACTGGTTTTACTATACAAAAATTATGGAAAAAAGGGGAGACGTAAGTCTCTATTTTTCTGTCTCTTGAGCCGCTTCACCGATCGCACATTCGTCAGTGAGTTCCCGTACTCTGTTCGTCGTCATTATTTTTATCGTTACAATGATTCGCCATTCTTAATGTCCTATAAACTAGCCCAATCTTTAGTCATGGTCCATTCCACACATCTTAGCGCGACGAGAGCCGTCCGTGGGGGCGATTGTGAACACGCGTTTGCGTTCGCTGTCGATGCACAGCAAGCAGTCATGTACCGGACGCAGCCAGAGCTGGAAAGCGCGAGGAAGGAGAATATACCCTATAAAGAAAAAACTGATACACAAGATGTCAAACTGACGACTACAAATCATAGTGTTCGCCTTCCGTGCCCAAGCTCCGGAGCCGGCCGCTACACACGCGGAAGCGAAGACAGGCATTTCACATGAGACACGAAGCCCTCACGTACCAACAACTCTTTTATTATTGTTAGAACAACTAGACCATAGCAAAGCAGCGTCGGATACGTACAATCATCCACAAATTTTATTTATTTATTAATACTGTCAACCCACAATGGGTCATTACAGGAGTGGAAAGTACAGAAATAACATACAAATTGGTACATTCCTTGGCAGGTAGTGGAACATCATCATGTTACTTGGCAAAAGTAACATGCGCTATGGATCGGAACATTGCGTTTGTATTACTGTATTCATAGTTCAGCAAATATTCTAACGGACGAACACTTTCTGGAAAACGCACTATAGAGCGAACTCATGAAAAAATCAAGGTCACAGGGGACAAATTCTGTAAAATATGTAGACTTGACCTTTTCCTGAAATTCACCTATTGATGACAGTTTCACTATAGTGTCTGGTAGCCCATTCCATTCATTGATAGCCCTAGGGAAAAAACTAAATTTAAAAGAATCAATAAAGACAGAGGGAGGGGGAATGTACATACTGTGTCTGTGCCTAAGATATGTGTCTGGTTGGATGCTAAAGTATTTGTTTTCATTTATGCTAACGAGATCATGAATGACAAGAAAGTCTTTCGATGGAAGTTCTAGATTCTGGAGAGGGTAGATTGGCAATTTTGTTAAGTTCTGAGGGGGAGTCATGCCGCCGGTACTTATAAAAAACCTTAGAGCGAGGCGTTGTATTTTATCAAGTTTAGATTTATTCGTTACCGTGTAAGGGTCCATATTATTTTGGCGTACTCCAAGATTGGTCTAATTAACGTTTTGTATGCCAGAATTCTTATTTTAGGAGTTGCGCTGTGAATGCGTCTTCACATCCCGTAGTCTGCAAATGTTTGCAGACTAAAGTATTCGTAAAGTAGACTAAAGAGATCCCGTAGTCTGCAAATGTTTGCAGACTACGGGATCTCAGAAAACGTTTAATTTCCGAGCAGCCTGTAACAGTAGTCGGTAAAACCGAGCATCAGAATGTTCACATATACCGGTAGAGGTTGTAAATGCGAATACTAGGCTGCGCAAATATTCAGCTTTTTCTTAGATCTTGTGTTCGGTAAAATTTTGTGGTTGACTGTACGTACAGTGCTCAGCGATTGAAGTGCGATACTCGGAGCGCGCGGCTGCCCCCGTTTTCTTTTTTTTTTTTTTTTTTCGCGCCACAGGTGAGCGCTTGGTGATCGCCGTGGGACCAAATGCAGTCATAATGCGTCACAAAGGTTCTCGCTTTCACTGTACACCTCGATGCATCAGTTCGGTGTCCCCAGCGCTTACATTAAGTGCAACAAGCGCCGATGACCATGCGCATCGCGTATGGCGTTTCATTTGCTGAGCACTGTACGTGCTGTTGCCTACAGACCACCCATATAGTCTTTCCGCCTGAAAAACGCGATGCCGCGATGAAAAACGATTAAATTGAGTGGCCTTAACCCGCTTCAGTCATGCTTTAGTAACTGTTCGGGCACCCAAGAACATAGCATGTTTGATCAGATTTTGTTTCACGCAGTGTTTCGGTAACGCAAAACAGGAAAAAAAGTTGCAGTAGCTTAGCTCGGCTATGCCAGGATATACGTAGCGTTAGCACAGGTTCAGCTGATTATTCTTAGCTTTCCTGGTTGTCTAGATTGTCAAGGATTAGCTTGATTGTCATGCTTACTGCTGCTCCAATAACACACACGCGGTATACGTATTATGTGGCACATGTATATAGCCTTCTTCTGTTCATTCCTCCTACGCTCAACCGCTAATTGCCAGGCAACTACTTCGGGATCCGATGAGTCAAGCTTCTCCGTTCTTCTGCGCTGTTGAGCAGCATTTGCGCTCTCCTTCTCCATGGCTATACCACACTGGCAAACGCCAGTCAGAAGCGCAGCGGCTCCAGCGCAGTGTCAGACGGCGACTGCACAGCGAGCGCGCGCCGGCGCCAGTGCGTCTACCACGGCTACGACGTCACTCCTCTGGAATGCGCAGACCGGCGGCGGTGAGTCGCGCGCGGCGGCGGCGGAGTGCGCGAGAGGTGCCGGCTCCGGTGGCTCCGGTGATGCGCAAGCCGTGTGACATCACTGATCCTTGCGCATGCGCAGCACGGCTCTTGATGTGCCGCGCGAAACGGGCTTGGCTAGGCCAGTGTAGCTAACGCTACAAAAAAAAATGGCGGAACATACTAAAGCGGCGCAGCTAGCGGCAGCGCCTGCTGTGCCCGGTCCGGCCATCACATGCCATTACATTCGACGCGCCGCCGCATGAAGGCGCCACCAGTCCAAACTCATCCCGCGCCCGGTGCCTATTATAGAGCGCTGCACCACAGAACACCCATACAAACTTGAAACTGTACCTTCCACGGTGCAACGGAAATAAGCGTAGTGGTGACGTTGTGAACTAGAGTATGCGACCGAGAGATGGCGCTAGCAAAATAAAAACTAATATCATCATCATTACGTAGTGAGCAATATGGCCGCTACGGAAGCGGTTCGTGGGGCTCGTCACGCAGCTCGTTCGCTGGTTTTTGGGCGTTCTGTTACCGCTTTCGGGGCGGTATTCGTGTGGACTGTACTCTAACATGACTACAGATATATTTATTATGTCGCCAGGTGACCGAGAGGCCTCAATTGGCAATAAAACACAACAAAAAGTAAGCTTACATTGTTAACATTCATTGTTATTACATTGTTACATTCAATGGTGAATGAGGCAGTACATGCTCACAATTTTCGTACAACTCAGGTGGACTTAATGTTGTCCGTCACTGAGTTTACAACATACAGAAACACAGATAACCATCTATTTAATGGAACCCAAAGCTGAAATCGAGCGAAGTTTTCTCATCGTGTTCAGCGTGCCGTAAAGCAGGGAGAACGAAGGTTCAGACAGTGATACTTGTGCTGAGCTGCCCTCGTACTTGTATTGCGTAGAGTGCTTCTTGACGTTTTATATGCTCTGCGTTCGACGATTTCAGCTAGATTAGAGAAAGGAACATAAAAACTTGCTCGGTAAAAATGTACTGTCCGCAAGATAAGCTCGAGCTGCAATGTCCCATTGCTCTCATTGGCGAGAGGCACGAAGTGTAGAAGGAGAGGGGGGGGGGGGGGGGTAAGCTAACTCTTTGTAAAAGAGTTAGCTTGCCTGCGTAATGGTGTGTAAGGTATGTTTGTAAGCGGCGCATGTATGTACAAAGAGTTAGCTTACCTGCGTAATGGTGTGTAAGGTATGTTTGTAAGCGGCGCATGTATGATGATGTATGCTAAAAAGTTGTATATATGTGTGGGTCCTGTGCTCGAAATAAATATTGTTGCAAGTTTGCGCCTGTGTGTGTCACCTCTTACTTCGTCCTTGTCTTTTCACGCGCTATAAGCCTCACGATGTCATACCAACAAGCCCAAATCACTGCATTACAGCACATCTTTTGCTATTTCGTAAAATTTACCGTCACACCACACTTCATGACGACTTCATACTGCGGCCTCAGTGCATATCAAAATGCGTCGATAATTGCCGTAAGGTAAGAATTGATTCATGTAACACGAAGTCCTTCGTTCAATCTGTCATCCCCCGTACATCTCAGAAATGGAACCACCAAGTATCGCAGCCATCACAGATAACAAACTTTCTTGCAAAACATTAGCTAACATTGTATAATCAGGAGAATTATTATGTTACAAGAACTCCCTGCACTTGTTTGTATTATTCTACTACTTTGTAACCACTCCCCTCTTTAATGCCATGTGGCCCTGAGGGTACTTCAAATAAAAATAATATAATAAAATGAAGACTGACTGCCAGAGTTTCAGTCAACATGAAGTATCATTTCCTTAAAATTGCATTAAAATTGCATAGAGCACTTTTGATCGTTTTAAAATTCTTTGCATTTTCATGTAACAAATTATCGTTGTGAGGGACCAAGTAGGAGCTTGCTACATTGTTTCTGTGCTGGTCGTCATAGCTATAATGACTGCAAAAGAAACAAGTTGGGACTCAACATGTTACTTCTCTGATTGTCATAAAACACCCTTAAAGCAACTGAGCTTGTATGTCAAATATCTCATTCCCGCTCGGTACGATACAGAATTGTAGACCGCTGCTTTCCCAATAGGGCTGACACCTCTCTATCTGGTAAACTTACAAACATTTCATGGTGAGGCACATAGTTCAAGAAGACCTGTTGTCATCATGGTGACAGTTGAGCTTCTTGTGGCTTAGCGTGGGCAGCTTGCAGACCAATAATCTCTCTTTTGTCCGTCTTCCTGAAAAGAGAAATGACAACCATGACACACATGCAAGCAAAAAATGGTGAAACAAAAGTTAGTCCCATAAATGAAGAAATCAAGGTTCTAGTTGAAGTGTTCAGAAACATACCCTGTGAGTGTTCAGGCCCTTGATGTTACTTCCAGTGGTGACACGTTCACGGTTGACTTGTACGTCCAGAGACAATAGAGTCCAAAGGGATGAGTACAAAAATGAGCAGCGTCTTGGAGGCTGGAGTCGAAAGAAAAAAGAGCCTCAATTACTGTGGTGGAAATGTGGGTGAGTTTGTGATTCATGTATGACAAAGAACAGTGCACAAAACGCTCCATGACAGAAAATCACACACCCACACACACAACACTGTTTTGAGTGTGCATTTCTTTCAGTGGTGTCCTTGTGTGGGCTGTGCTTAGTCAAGCCTCGATTAGATGACAAGTGTTTCTGCCAAAACATAAACAGTAATAAACATGTTCATTTTATTATGTCTCAAATGCAAATAATCTAACTGTATCACAGGAAGTACATTTGTCACTAGTGTGTAGTGAATTTATCGCGGTGTGTCATTTATTTAGAAACAGCCAAAACTTTATTAGTTATGCTGTACACCTGTTAGTAATTTTAGCAACTTGGCAAAATAGCATGAGCCCTCGTTTGAATTGCTTTGGAAGGGCAATAACTTTATAATTATTACCATTTTCTACTTTTAAGGAATGACTACAGGAGTCTGTTTTATCCGCCTCGCACGCAAAAAAATTCAAAGTTAAAAATGCGAAGCACTGCTTTTTTACTTACCGGTGCACACGCCCAGGGGCTACAAGGTTAATCCGCTTTCGTAGGTAGTCTTAAAGCGGACTGTGCTCGGTTCCAGCGATGACTTTTCGCGCTGGCTAGCACTTTTTTTCAAGCAACATGTCATTACGCGGTCAAACACTGCAGATCACTAACGGTGGAAGCCGTGCATGCAGCCATTATGCTAGTGAAACGCCGCAGCTGATAAAGTTTACCGTCTTTAAACAAGTTCGCTTGGTGGCAACTATCGAATGTTGGACGCATAAACTGGCTGAGATATTATTGATATCTAATTAAAACGAACCTGCGTGATGCTGCTCAAAGGAAACGACCACCCCGCTCGCAAATACTACCGCCGTACAATTTGAATCGATATACGGCCCGGACTGCAATCGATACCAGTGGGCTGCTGCTGATCTCACGCGAGTGAGGCCTCAAAACCTTTATTCAAGTAACAAAGCACGGACTTTAATAACAGAAGTCAAATAAAAACAATAGACTACTTATTCTGTAAAAAAACCGACACCGTATCTGTGTTTCTCGGTTATTATATGTACAGAGGGGTCCACTGTTAAAGGGAACACCGGAGTGCGTGGCGTCTGCTCTGCGCCACCACCGGCCGGCGGCTGCAACGAGTTTCGCGCAAGCGCAGTGAGCGTAGTGGGCGGTGCTCTTTCGTCGTCTGCTACCGTCTGCTACCGTCTGCTGCCGCGCTTCGGATCGTCGCGGAAAAGCAGCTCGCGTGGTTCGTACTTGAAAGCAGCCACTTTCCTTCCAGCTGGAAGGAAAGTCACGGGATTGGTCTATAATAAAACAAATGTCACCCTGCACACCAAAGCAATGACGCTGCTCTCTTTTGTTCGCCTTCTTGATACATACATAAAGAACTGCCCGCTTCAGAAAAGGTTAAGTGTGCAATTCGTTCGCCACTACTCCATGATGGCTCGAGTGCCATACGATGAAAGGCAGCGTATTGTTGAACTGTGGCAAGGGAAGTACAGACAACGCGCTATTGCAAAATTAACACAGAGGTCGCTCAAAACAGTTAATAGACAGTCGTCAGCGTGTGAGGCTGCATCACAAAGGATGGCCTCGGGCCTCTGGTCAGCTTAGAAGGAAAATTCATGGCCGACAAATACTGCGACGTCATCGAACAAGTTGCCCTCCCTCATGCTGCAAATGGTGCTTTCCAGCCGCACGACTTCCTGTTCCAGCATGACAACTTCCCTACATGTGCACACCAGAAAAAAAAATTGCCCGCCAATCCACCCTGTGAAGGTGGTTGGAAAGCGAAGCTTTTTACGCCACCCTCACGGTGCCTGCAGCGCACTTCTTTTATTGTTCTATCCGCCGAGCCTTATATTCACGCTCTTCTTCTGCCGTCTTTACTTTCCATGGTCTACCCATAGTGGGGTAGTCTAGAAAATGAACCGAAGCAGTTACTAGGCTGGAAGGGTTTTGAATGACGTCAACCCTCTTTCAAGCAGCTGCATAAGCTTTGCAACAGCTGCAATCTAATCTTACGGACCGCGCCGAGCCTGTTTCCGTTGTTTGCCCGCAGCCCTTATCATCCATCATGTTGGCTCATCACTTTGAAGCTTGTTTTTGTGGTTTTTCTTGCGAAAACGAGTGCTTAGTTGTACGCTGAATGCCTGAATTCAAGTAAGCTATACTGCTATACCTGCAATTGTTAGCGGTTCGTCGGGATCGTTTTTTGATTACAACGACGGACACGACAGAATCCTTGGCTGGTAGAGGTACAAAGCTTCGCTTTAAAAAGCTCTATCACTTCTGCAGCGTCACCACGTGGAAGTTCTGGGCTGGCCACCGCAGTCTCTCGACTTGAACCCCATAGAAAACGTTTGGGCTACCATGAAGAAGGCTTTAGCAAGTCAATGCCAGCACGGGCTCTCCGCGGACAGCCTTTGGAGCGCGGTCAAGGCCGAATGGGAGCGTTTGAAGTAAAATGCCTCATTCTGTGAAGCCTTGTGTGCAAGTCTTCTTTCTAGAATGAAGGCAGTGCTGGAGGCAAACGGCGACCCAACCAGATATTGAGCGACGCACGGGTTTTTATTTGTTTTGACTCATGGTTTTCTTGAAGCTCAAGAAGATGACGGCAGTTTGTAGGCGCACATTTTACGTAAAGTCCTAATAAAACGGTTATAGCGCTCAGTGTTTTGAAGGCGTACCCAAAAATGCCTACCGTAATCAGAGCACGATTTGTGAACGTAAACAACCTAAAGCTGTAAAACAATTTGGCGTGCTGCTAATGCTCAACATCCACTCGTAACTAAAATATCTGCAACTGCCGGAGTTCAACACGTTACGCAGACCAATACATTTCTCCATCGAGCTTACCGCTGTGAATTCTACTGAATGATCTTTAACGGCGCTTGTAGATTCTTTGTTTAGAATATATACCCAGAGCAGTGACTCCAATATGCATTAGCGCGCATGAGATGGCCACTATGCGTGCAGAAATACTGGGGCCAACAATAATAATTGTTGTGCCCCAAATAGACAGTCCGCCAAAAATTGTCATGCTTTCCTTGCGAGTTCAAACGGCGGAAATATCTGCGAAGTAATATTTTGCCCCGTCTAATTCTCGTTCAGCCTTGCAACGGCTAGTTATCCGAGTGTATCCAGTGCAGCCTCCGGCAAACTTTCAGGACGCATGAACGGGTTGCTTTGCGACGATCCGAAGCGCGGCTGCAGACGGTAGCAGACGCCGAAATAGCACCGCCCACATCGCTCACCGCGCCTGCGCGAAACTAGTTCTAGCCGCCGGCCGGCGGTGGCGCACAGCAGACGCCACGCGCTCCGGTGTTCCCTTTAACAGTGGACCCCTCTGTACATTAACAGATCAAATATTGAGCCGTGTTGAGCGCCCCTAGCAGAAAAAATACAAACTAAAGTATGCGACCAAATTACAGTAGCTCCACTTTCGCGCTTATGCTGGAACGCGCCGCAGTTGATTTTTCGCCCTCCGTGGCCATTTGGTGAACTCGGGAGTTTCCGGGGCCTGGCTGCACGGGCTCGTGTCTACCCGAAAACCCGGGCCGGGTAATGTAGCCTTCACGACGGGCTCGGGATCGAACCTCCGGGCTTCGGGTTAGGCACGGGTTTGAGGCCGCCGGCTTGGGCCGGGCTTGTTTTTTGGTACACTCTTAATCTGGTTACACATAGGTTGGGTATAGACATCTATATTCCAGATATCAGTAACAAGCGTTGTTTTTATGTGGCACAATCCAACGGGATATAATACATCTGGAACACAAGATTGTTTCTCTTGTTCCTGCTTAATTTATGTGGAATGGTCGAGAAGTAAGCAAATGGATCAGCCGCTTCAGTTGCCTTTTTTTTCCACTCACTGCGAAAATGTTCCGGTAAAGCCTCTATCTCACTATATTTTCTGAGCTTTAACTTGCATTCATCATACTTTTATATTCGAAACGTTATTTTATAATATTAGTAATGAATGTAATATAATTATTATTTATATTGTCACGCCGCACGGCGGAACCGTAGGAAGTGAAAGTAGAGTGTGCGAGGAGCTGGCGGGAGCCTGTTGGCCTATAGGATGACAACCCTGTCTCTCGCGCTACGCTATCCACCTATCATTGTGTAAATAAACCAATGGCATTTGTTACAATAATATTTTTCGTCGCAAGAGTCATTACATGCTTTCCGAAGCGGGCAAATGTTCGTGAAAGCCTGGTGCCGTCCACAAAAATAAAAGGTATATGCGGCGTTTTATTACATAGATTCACTAGGTAAACGTTTTTCGCAGGGCTCTATCGCGGCTCTCAGTTGTCATGTGACACGGGATGGAAACGCAGAGCTTGCTTCCGTGCGTGCCCACAATGACGCAGGAGCTAGTATTCGACTATATGGTCCGAGACCTCCATAGGGCCGCTTTAACGGTGTTGCAAAGTGCAGCAGCATAGTGCCATTAAACAAGGCTTGGGCTGCAAAAAAGTCGCAGCTTCACCCTAAAGGCGAAGCGTCGATTGCGATAGCAAATTAGTAGACAGCTATAGAAAGTGAGGACAGTAGTGTTATCGGCCGTATAACCTTTTGAGCATAGGCTTACTAACTAAATTAACAAGCATGGTGCCACGCGCGCACGAGCAAACGTAAACTGATTTCACTCGATGACCGCGGAAACTCACTGTCGAAACGCTGGAGTGATGAAGCAACGAGCGAATTCACCTTTCTGCTTCCTCTCGCATCAACGGGAACTAAGCCGCGAAAGCACAGCACACGGCGGACTCTGTCCCCGTCGGAGATGGCTTTCAAGTACGGCTTATTCTTACACCGTGCTTTCAAGAGGCCTGCGCGGCCGGTCGCGGTCGCGCCTGACGCAGCATCTGCCGGAGTAGAACGCGCCCCTACCCCCCCTCTCCCGGAATCTTGCGCGCAACTGAAGACGGCGCGCTTCTTTACCGCTTTCCTCCCTTGCACGCGCGAGATTGAGCCAGCACGCTTTCACTCGCACATATCGCATACGGCAGGCGGCGACGATGTTATCGCCTATGATTTTACACGGAACCTCACGGCGACGCCACCGGCGACGGCAGAAATGCCCCTGGAGTGTTCATATAATTGAATAATATATTCCCTTAGCCAGATCGTTGGCTTTAACGAGACAGTTAGGGTTTCCGTGGCAGGGGATGTCCCCCTACACGGAACCATAAGCAGCCAGTCGGTAGGCATCAAGAAGATTAGTGGCACTGTTGTCACCGAACTTCTTTGAAACAACTTTACCCGCCGTGGTTGCTTATTGGCTATGGTGTTGGGCTGCTGAGCACGAGGTCGCGCGATTGAATCCCGGCCACAGCGGCCGCATTTCGATGGTCAAAATTTTCCGGAGTCCCCCACTACGGCATGCCGCATAACCAGATAGTCATTTTGGCACGTAAAACCCCCATAATTTAATTTTTTTCGAAACAACTTCAAAAACAGCTTGGAATCTGCTAGTTCACCTGCCGTTCCCGCCCGCGTACTCCAACGACCATCTCTCGCGGTGCAGCCACATTTCCTTTGCAATGCTAAACCAAATGATCGCACAGTTTCGGAAGAAAATACATTTCACTGTAATGTGCCCTGTAAGTAACACAGAATACAAATGGTCAATTGTTTAATGAAGTATTCAACAGCACACTTAGGTGATCTATCTGATGTATCATATGAACGTTTATATCAACTTTAACAATCACTTTGATCCCCATGCCGCTTGAGCCAAAATCACGTCGATATATGCAGCAATCAGGCGGAATATTTCACGGTGACCACGTTGCAATATAGCCATGTTTCGGTTAAAATCAATAAAAGGGAGTTGTAGGAGGGTAAAAAAAAATCAAGTTTTTTTTTCACGATGTTCCTAGCATTCGGGGAAAAAATCGAATTTCACTGTGACATTTCTGTGAACATTATAATTCCGACGCTTCACTCTCAGTAGATATAACTAGAACACGTTTACAAGAAGCCTCATCCAAGGCGCAGAGACCCTCTCATCCTTATTATTTGTTGCCCTTTTTTAAGCTTTCTTTTGTTTTCTAAGAGTCTCTGATGAATATTTGTTTTGGATTAAAATGGGTGTCCATTTTAACGTTGCGGATATGCTTAGCACCTCTTGCTTTTCGATCTAATCTTGAAAATAAATAATAACCGCGTACCCGTTCGACGACGGTTTACCAAGTCTGTGAATTCTCGCTACTGCATTGAAACTTATGTTCCAAGTTTATCTCAACATGCTGCTTTTATAACCTTATGTCGCAGTGCCTCTTTTGAATCATTCGGTGCTTGCACTATGTGGCAGACAACCAAGGTATTACGATGGCTCCAGTTTTTCAATTCAGACAACTTTGCTCCTTCCTAATTGTGTCTTGAAGTAACGTAACACAATACTTTAAAGATTCAATCGCGCTCACTTTTCGCTTACTCACTTTAAGGTATCAAGTTTATCCACATAGGTGCCGAATTTATAAAACAGTTTTTTTTTTTTTTTACTTTTCGTATGCATCAACTTAACTCGTTCAAGTCACCGCGGATGGCCACTTCATCTAGTAGCTTTCATAACTTTTCAGCAGTGCTCGGACCGGGGTTTTCCTCTCGATATCCGCACAGTTATCATAATCAGCCTTCCCTTCTCTTGGTACCCATTCTGTAACTCTAATGGTACGCCGGTTATCCATCCTACGCATTACATGGCCGGCCCAGCTCCATTTTGAACAGTGGAGCCGTTTAAGCCGGCCGTTAGTACGTCTGTCGTGAGAAAAAATGTGGGCCGATCCTGGCGGCAGTGCAGAAAGGGTCCAAGCGCAATGACAAATACCCCTGTGAACTTGAGAAGCTAAGCCTGGCAAAGTCTAGCTAAGCATGGTTAGGACTACTTAAGCTTAGTCAGTCATCGATAGCCAATCGATAGCAAATCAATAGCTAATCGATAATTGATCAATAATAATAAATTCCTGAAAATGCTGGAGATGAGTTGGTAGCGCTCATCATCATCATCATCATCAGCCTATATATTTATGTCCACTTCAGAACGAAGGCCTCTCCCCGTGATCTTTAATTACCCCTGTCTTGCGCTAGCTGATTCCAACTCGCGCCTGCAAATTTCCTAACTTAATCACCCCACCTAGTTTTCTGCCGTCCTCGACTGCGCTTCCCTTCTCTAGTACCCGTTCTGTAACTCTAATGGTCCGCCGGTTATCCATCCTACGCATTACATGGCCTGCCCAGTTCCATTTTTTTCCTCTTAATGCCAATTAGAATATCGGCTATCCCCGTTTGCTCTCTGATCCACACCGCTCTATTCCTGTCTCTTAACGTTAGGCCTAAAATTTTTCGTTCCATCGCTCTTTGTACGATCCCTAACTTGCTCTCGAGCTTCTTTAAGCTCCAAGTTTCAGACCCCTATGTTAGCACCGGTAGAATGCAATGATTGTACACTTTTATTTTCAGCGACAGTGCTAAACTACCACTCAGGATTTAGCAATACCTGCTGTATGCACTCCAACCCAATTTTATTCTTCTGCAAATTTCCTTCTCATGTTATGGCTCCCCATGAGTAATTGACCTAGATAAACGTACTCCTTTACAGACTCTAGAGGCTAAATGGCGCTACTGAATTCTTGCTCCCTTGCCAGGCTATTGCACATTATCTTTGTCTTCTGCATATTAATCTTTTCCCCACTCTTACACTTTCTCGGTTGAGGTCCTCAGTCATTCGCTCTAATCCGTCCCCATTGTTGCAGAATAGAACAATGTCATCTGCAAACCGAAGGTTGCTGAGATATTCGCCATTGATCCTCACTCCTAAGCCTTCCCAGTTTAAGATCTTGGATACTTCTAAGCATGCAGTGAATAGCATTGGAGAGATTGTGTCTCCTTGCCTGGCCCCTTTCTTGATAGACAACTTTCTACTTTTTTTTTTGTGGAGAACCAATGTAGCTGTGGAATCTTTGTAGATATTTCCCGAGATATTCACGTATGCCTCCTGTACTTCTTGATTACGCAATGTCTCCATGACTGCTGGTATCTCTACTGAATCAAATGCCTTTTCATAATCTATGAAAGCCATATATACAGGTTTATTGTAGTCCGCAGATAACTCGCTTACCTGATGGATGACATGGAAATGATCCATTGTAGTATATCCCTTCCCGAAGCCAGCCTGTACTCTTGGTTTATTTAAGTCAAGTGTTGCCCTGATTCTAATGGAAAATATCTTGGTGAATATTTTATACAATACTGAAAGCAAGCCTAATGGGTCTACAATTCTTTATTTTTTAACGTAACCTTTCTTATGGATTAGTATAATTTTGGCGTTCTTCCAGTTCTCTGGTACACTTGAAATCAAGAGGCATTAGTATAAAGGGCCGCAAGCTTTTCAAGCATGATATCTCCTCCATCTTTTATTAAATCGGCTGTTATTCCATGTTCTCCAGCCGCTTTTCCCTGGGTCCGCACAGTAATAATGTGCAAACATGAATACAGTCACATACAACGGACACCAATGTGCATGGGGTAGACAGAATGACTTGACATCTATCCTCATCTCGACACTTACAAGAGTAACTCACCTGAAACAAAGAAGCAGAGCACATTATGAAGAAGAACGTAAACTTTACTTTCAGATCAATCAGCGTCTCTTTAGTGGGTCTGGGCACCCGCCGCGAACGCGGTAATGCGAGACAACGTCTCGCATTACGAACGTTCCGATCATTTTCGTTGTGGCAATCACACTGAAGAATTTATCTACGCAATTTTTTCATGTAGCCTTTATGACAGAATGCCACACTCACACGAATCACATGCGCAACGAAGTTGTAGATCACAGGGTTGATAGCGACAACTTGTCACTCCCTACCGTGTCGATCATCTAGTCCACACAGGTTTGTTATTTCAGTACACCAGCGACCGACAGCCGCACAGCCAATAACAAGTAAGCCGAGCACATGATGAACGTCAAGCTCCTTTTTCGTTGCGCCGAGCCAACTGTTTTTCAAATTCTTTTTTCATTGCCTTCTTTAATATATATTTTTTTAAATCATGTTCCCCCCTCCCCCATGTGTTTTTCGTCATCGTTTATTTCTTCTAAAATTGCGCTTGACTCTTGTCACAGCACTTACTCAGCATCACTGTTTGGGTTTCGCAACTGTTATGTTATTTCTGCGATAATTTTGCTTTAACTACTTAAATACTCGCCAGACAACCAAAATAGACAGAATGAAAGAGCAGCAAGTACGACTGCTACTTCCATCCTCGTTGGGTACGTGCCATAAATTGAAGGAAGAAGAAGAAAGTGACGACGCAGACGGCGGCACTGTCGGCTGGCACGTAAGTCTGCAGTTCATTTATAATTATGTTATTAGTTTGCAGTGAAAATTGCGCTTGTGCGAGGTAAGTTGGTTCTTAACACAAAAAATCCTGCACGCATCACCCGTGGGTCAAAGTGGAGCAGCCAGTCATTCTCTCTTGTGTATTGAGAAACCCACTCTGTTAGGACCCGTCAGTCACCGAAGGTCCAGGCCATTCATCCGGGTCCGTATTCAAGAACGGATCTTAGTATAGAATTGTTCGTAAAAGGAAATATCAGCCCATGCTGATGTCGGACATATTGTTAGCGAAGGCGACTGACGAATGACAAAGAGAACTTGCGAAATAAAGGCTCCGTGAATTCTGCCCCTGCTTTTTCGTTTGTAACTATTTGGATAAATACTACGCACGTCTCAATTTCTCACACCTGGTTCAACCATGGTACAGCGCGAGCTCAGAGTTACCTTTGCACTTGCGGCAAAGAAATAGTAGTGCTCGCTCTACACAGTTTGGCACTGGGGCCGAACTCAAAAAGCGTTTCGTTCGTAAGTGTTTTTTGCTATTGACAGGCCTGCTTCGCTAATTGTGTAACTGAAATGTTCTCTTACAAACAATTCTATCGAAAGACGTTTTTTGTGAATACTAGACCTCGCTTTAAATGGCGGGAACTATTTCCTGAAAGACATCAAGATATATAACTAGACGGGTACATATACACATTTATTTCTCTTTGTGACACAGTGTCCCAGTATCATGAAGAGCGGACGCTGAGCAAAATGCTGCTTTCTGCAGCCTGTAAACCACCCTGCGCCCGTAGGTCACATGTAACAAGTACAAGTCTACTGCACACGTAAATAACAGAGCAGCAGCAGCAAGAATTAGTTGAAGGCAATGAATGAGATTCGACAAATCAGGATTACTTTCACCGATGTGAAAGCAATCAACGTACGAAGATAAAGCAATAATGTTACACCTACATTCCTAAAATGGCGTGCTCGCTTCACTATATAAATATTACATGCATTAATATACTGTAAACAGCACACGAACATTTATGACAAGTAATAAAACAGCCCACAGTACAAAAGGTTTCATTTATTTAAAGCGGGAAGAGCCTATTGGACACCAAAACACAGCAGATGGTCTGTTGTTGCATGAATATTAGGTCGAATCAAGTGTTCTATACATACGGGGCGTGTCCAAAAGTGTCAAACATTTGGTCAGCAGAAATAGATTAAATGATTAGGAGGCACAAAACCCTGGTCCCCTTCAAAGTAGTCTCCTTGATAGTGCACAAACTTCTCCAAGCGCTCGCACCATTGTAGAAAACGCGCCTAGAACGCGTCTTTAGAAATGGTGATCAGTTGGACGGTCGCTTTGCGCCTGATGCCTTCTCTGGACTCAAATCGGGTTCCTTTCATCGACATTTTCAGCTTTGGAAATAACCAAAAGTCAGGCTGAGCCATGTTGGGGGAGTAGGGTGCCTGGCGAAATACAGGAATCATCGTCACGCCTTCTACGCTTACCCAGTGGCTCAAGTTGTTTTAAATGCGAAGTATTTCTTGGCGAACATTTGTCACTTTGACGGTGGTATCTATCTAGCCGCCTACGTCTCGGTGCGCTCATGGTTGTTTCGTTAATTTGTAGGTACCAAAATTGGCATAGTATGACAAGAGTGTATGACGAACATAAATGATAGGTCGTGACATAAATATCATGACGTGTGTCATGTAGGTCATGAAACAGTCGCCTACGACTAGGTGCTCTCATGGTTGTTTCGTTAATTTCGTATGTACCAAAATTGGCATAGTATCACAAGAGTGTGTGACGAACATAAATGATAGGTCATGTCATGACTTGTGTGTCATGTAAGTCATGAAACAGCCCGCTATGTCTTGGTGCTCTCATGGTCGTTTCATTAACTTGGTAGGTACCAAAATTGGCATAGTATGACAGGAGTGTATGACGAACATAAGTAATAGGTCAAGACATAAATGTCATGACATGCGTGTCCTGTAGGTCATGACAATGAACCAACGAAAAAAATTAACACTCAAAAACCACTGGAATTGGTTCAGACGTGGGCACTAAGTAAAATAAACACTAAAGGATGATGGTAGGATTCATAGTCATAAGCTTGACTGAGTAAAAATGACAATGACTCATCGAAAAAAGATTAACACTCAAAAACCAATGAACTGGGTTCACGACATGAATGCCATGACATGCGTGTCATGTAGGTCATGAAACAGCCGCATATGCCTCGGTGCTCCTTGTAGGCTCCCCGCACGCTGCTTCGCATAACATCGATTCCCCACGTGGCGTGGGATCTGCCGGCTTTTATATCTGGGCCACTCGTAGTCGGGATGCCGTCGTGGTCGTTGTATCCTATAGCCGTTCTAGTTTTGTCGTCTGTCTCTCCTCAAGCCGTCACGCAATAGTGGTCATACAATCACCAAGCGCTAGTTGCCCTACCTTCGTCATGGCGTCGCGTTCGTCGTTCTATTATCCTTGCTCTAGCTTCGTCATCCTATACTCTCGTCATGCTGTGGCCGTCCAGACATCATCTTAATACACTCGCCTTCATACCGTTGTCCGCATACCCTTCTCATGCCAGTGTCGTCATGCAGCCGATATCGCGATGCCGTAGTGGTCGACCTATCATCGTCATCCTCCTCTCGTCATGCCTCGTGGTCACGCCATCGGTCGTCACACAGTCCTCGTCATGCCATTAGTGTCTTGGTGTTGTCGTCATTCCTTCTATGCCGACCCGGTGGCCGAAGTAGTTTTGTAGCGTGGGTCACTAGGTATGCGCTCATGGTCATGATGTCGCACAGGTCGTTGCATTATCATCATACCGGTTTTGCCATCCGGCTATCTTCATGCCGCAGTCGTACAATTGTCATGCAATCAATTACATTCTGTAGTCATGATGGCGTCGCTGGTCGTTCTATGGCAGTCAATCTAGCTTTGTCATCCGATTCTCGTCACGCCATCGTCGTCTTATATTCGTCTTAATTGCATCGTCCTCATATCCTTGTCAGGCCATCGTCTTCATTGCTTCGTCTTCGTACACTCGTCGTCATCCATTCGTAGTCATAAAGTCGTCGAGATGCCGTCGCAGTCGTACTATCATGGTCATTCCAAGTTCGTTATCTCACACTCGTCATGGGGACGTGGCCAAGCCAATGTGGTCGCACACTCTTCGTCATCTTATTTTCATGCCATCGTCGTCATAACGCCATCTTCGTTTCACCGGCGTCATTGCTTCTTCGTCATTCCTCCGCGCATTCTTAAGAACTGTAACTTTATTTATTTATTTATTTATTTATTTATTTATTTATTTATTTATTTATTTATTTATTTATTTATTTATTTATTACAAATACCTACAGCGCACGAGTTGGGCATTATCGAAGGGGGGTTAATTACAAACATAAACGTCAAATATTGAACTTCAAGAAAAACAGCATCATATCATTTATGGTATTACAAATACAATAATCGTAATTAGAGAGAAAGACAACACATCAAATACAAAAAAAACATCCGATTATAAAATTTGTTACACAATGCATGAAACGGTACACTGGCAATATTGTCTACAACAGATTCATGTAAAGTTCTCTATGGCAGATGAAAATTGGGCGCAGACACTATCTCATCCGGGAGCAAATTCCATTCGCGGAAAGAATGAAAATTTAAATACAATAATACGACTATGGTAGGCCCTTATTTTCTTGGAATTGTCGCGTCTCTTAGACTGATAATGAGGTGGTTTTAAATATATGTTCTTATCGATTCCTGTGTTACCGCTGTTAATGTTTTGTGAAAGTGTTAACCTGATTATTTTTCTGCGTGTGGACAGCAACTTCCACCCCAGATTTTCCCTGATTTGCGAACCTCTAATTTTGTAGTCGTAGATGCCCGTGACGAATCTTGCAGCCCTTTTCTGAACACGCTCTAACTTCAAGAACTTTTGTGAAGGGGTCCCATGCTGCGCAAGCGTATTCTAACACCGGCCTAATATTGGTAAGATATAAAGTTTTCTTCAAAGGTTTGGGCGCATACTTGAAGTTCCTCTGGAAAAGGTGCAAAAGGCGGCACGCTTTAGCGCTTGTTATGTCAATGTGGGATGTCCAGTCTAATGCCGCCGTTAAAGTGACGCCCAGGTATTTGACTTCATCAGCGCATTGCACTAAAACATTATTTAGAAAGTATGAACTAGGCACATTTTTCCTTTTGTTCGTAAATTGAACATGATAACACTTTGCTACGTTCAAATCCATCTTCCATTTAGCACACCAGGAACAAATTGTTTCGAGATAAAACTGCAACACACTCGTATGTTCGGCACATGACACAGAGTGGTATACAACGCAATCATCCGCATACAGTTTGATATTCGAAACAACGCCTTCACTTAAATCATTGATAAAATTAAGGAACAGCAACGGCCCAAGGACCGACCCTTGAGGCACGCCTGATAAAACATTAACCGTTCTCGACGTCACACCGTTCAGAACCACTTTTTGCTGCCGTTTATTCAAATAATCTTTAAGCCAACCGTAAAGTGAATCGGGGAGGCCAAGAAGTGACAGTTTGTACAAAATTAAGTCATGCGGGACTACGTCAAACGCCTTTCGGAAATCAATGAAAACAGCATCTATCTGTGTACTATTGTTAAAGCCGAGTGCAACGTCATGTATAAATTCAGTAAGTTGAGTGGTACAGGATAATCCCATGCGAAATCCTTGCTGGGTCGGGATGAAGAAATCATGGTTATGAAGATGCTTAATAAGACCAGAGTAAATAACATGTTCTAGTGTTTTACAACAAACAGATGTCAAAGACACTGGTCTGTAATTGCTTGCCAAAGCCCGACAACCACTTTTAAATATAGGAGTTACATTGGCCATTTTCCAGTGACTAGGTAATTTCTGACAATTTATTGACTTGGTAAATAATTCAGCCAAGATAGGAGCAATACTGTGGAACAGCGCTTCAAGACGTGATTTGATATACCATCTGGACCGTGAGCAGAATGAGGATTAATGTTGCACAACAGAGCCCTAATTCCAGCCTCATTTAAAACTATGTCATTCATTTGAGGTAATTGTTCGTGCAATTCAGGTACCGGAATATGACGACATGCTGTGAAAACTTTGCCCGAGTACGCCGCTTCTCTTGCATACATACGTGTTTCATCAAAGGTTTCACTTCAGACGCCGCACACAGTCCGCCGCAAACTTGGAACAGAAGAGACTTGCAAGCAATACATAGTCCACAGGTCACACCGAATTTTTCAGCCAATTTGCTTTTGCCGATTTTGCCTGCTTCAGGAACTATACTGAATAAACTTGCTCAAAGTAAGGTCCCCACTAGTATACGGTGTCTTGCACTGCCTCAAGAAGGTGGTGCTAGTACCATGTAATTCTGTTCTTGCAATCTTACATGAACCCATCCTTCAAGACCTTGAAACATTTTCACAAACGGAATTTATTTATTGTAGAAAATGACGCAACATTCGTATAATCGCAGAACGAGCATAAATTCGTAAACGTTACGAAACATTCGGGCGAGTTGGCAGGTATGGCCAAGGGTAGCTTCGCCGAAAATAACAGACGCCTCGATAAAGACTTCGCGAAGACTTTCTGGAAGGTAACCATGTGTTATAAGCTGGGCTAATTTTTCTTTTTTTTTTCTCCACAGCGGCCTACACCGGACGCCCAGTTCGACAACGTCACGCCGTCTGTGTAAAAATTCGCCACTCAGTTCCCCCTGTCAAAAAGCTGGTTAGGCGGCGCCGGATTTACATATCGAGGCAGCCCAGACTCCATTCCTGTTTTCGCGTAAGTTTTTGCGCTTTACACCCCAATTTTGGATTTGTGTGTTGCCTATGGCGCCTATCACACGCGCAACCACTTTGAGGGTTGGTCACGGCAATGCACTGCCACAGTTTCTTGTTCACAGCTATGTTTGCCATAGACCAGGAGAACTGGCGACTATACTTTTTGCATGTTGCCGCCTGGTTAGTTGTCCACGACTCATTTTCGCGAAGACATATCATGTGGGCATCCAATGCGCCACGCTGGTGTCAAGGAAAAGACGGGTTCACTCGCTGATAGAGTCAAATACCGATTCAAAGCCGCTGCGTCTTGGCCGGAAACGTACACGCGCGAAGCGCATCACCATGACCTCTATTTTGTTGTCAACGCATGAGCGATCCTCGCTTTGCCGAAAATCCGCTGTCGGCGTCGTTGTCTGTTAGAGATAATTATATTTAGGTATATGTATATGTCCACGCCTTGCTATAGGATATGCGGTATATGCGGTTTATATTTCCACCCCATTCTATCACTGAAGTTGCTCATACCTTGTCTTACATTCTTGACAAACTTATTCCAAGAAATTTTGAGAATCCCAGCCCACAAACGTCATGAACAACACAGCGACAGCGCATCTGCCTTTTATGTTAAATCTTCTCAGACTGAAATATTACAAATGCGAAACAGTAACTTAAACCTCAAAATGATGTAGCTTTTTGGCGCGGCTGTGTACTACCTCCTGGATCGGCCCACACAAGAGGCCGAGTTTCTACCGGTAAGCTCGCCTTCGTGCATAACGTTCGCCACAAGCGTTTCCTGGTAAACATTACGGTTACATAAGCTGCAGTTGCAGGGAAGCGTGAGAAGCAGTCAGAGATCTTTTGAATGTTATCGCGTTCCACTCTTAAAAGGCGAAGCTTAAGCCTCCTCCAATTTTTTTTAACAACGATCTGTTCTCCTTACAGGACCATTCGTTCATTGTCATGGGTCTCGTGCTTCTTTATAGTGAGTAGCAAATTTTACGCTTCGTAACTTCAGAGATGCTCATAAGCCCAGCGCACTCTTCGTACTCTTCGAAATATACCTGGGTCGTTCAATAAAGAGAGACTGGGGCTCTGGAATCTTTATTTCCGAAAAAGATTCAGCGGCGCTTCTATTCCTTTCTAGATCCCTTTCTATATGCTACCGAATAAGCAAATGCATGCGTCCCATCATTTCTACCAAGTCGAGATGTTTATTTATTTATTATGAAAATTACATCCAGCTAATAAGAATGAAGGGCACTAATGCAAGGGGGTACAAGGTATAATAAATGACAAAAACTTTCGCGCTCACGTTCCGCGCATTTCTTTTTTTTTATGAATACAGAATTTTTACAGATCGATTGTGGCAAATACCACAGGCGATAAATTGTTTCACTTACTTTTTTTAGCAAACCACCGTTTTATATATTCAAGCACAAAAGTAACTGGAACGCCCATGTATTTCATCGCACACATTGGGAAATAATATTTCGAAACTGATGTCATGCTTAAAAGTCACCCCAAGTGAGGTACGCCTTGTGAACTCACCATCTGACATTAGCGAATTGCAATATGTGCCGTAAACCAATTGAAGTGTATTGGATTAGTGATTTTTGTTAACTAGTCGCAATGCATCTCATATCTAGTGGAAGTAGTGTCCCCCTCCTTGAGTAATCTAGCTCAATGACCAAAATTAGGCTATCTGCTAGAGGAGATGTTTGAATGCTATGTATGATCTAACAAAAAAACGAAAAAAAACTATATATAGTGAAAATAGTAATAAATTGAGATGTGGACTAATAGTTAAAAACAAAGCTATTTAAGTCAAAAAGAAGCAAAATTTCAGAGGTGCAACAGAAATGAGTGGAGCGCTTTCTCTGACACACATTTTCAGTAACCCTGGGCAGCTTGTTCCACTCCACAATCATGTGTGGCAAGGAGTCCTAACTAACAGGGCTCTTCTGTGAGGCATCGGATTTTTATTTTCAATGCGTGGACGCGAAGATTTGATAAGGAGTACGGAGATATCTAATAGTGGTAATGGTAATCTTAGACTTATAAATCGCTGAAAGATCCAACTGGCCGCCTCGGACGCTGGGCTTTGCGGCTGCAGGAGTACTCAAATTTCATCGTTTACAAGTCTGGCCGTTTACATCAGGATGCGTACGGTCTAGCCCATCATCCCGTGGGACCCACCCGACAGTGACTCCAGCGACACTACGATAGCCTGTGTCATGCAGATCTCGCACCTCAGTCATATTGGAGGTGAACAAAGGCGTTATGTCAAACTGCAGCGTACAACTTATTGCACGGTGAAGTCTTCGCCTTCAGATGTCGACCTCCACATTTGTTTACTTCGGGGCGGAATACTGTACAGTCGCAGTATCTTTCCTGACGACCCCGAGCTCCTGCGTGTGATCCGGGAGCAGCTGCGGCCGACCGTCATTGTTCAACTTCATGCCGTACCCATGGCGTGCCACCTGGCCAGACATGTATCGGTCCTTGCGCCAGTATGTCGCTTAGTATGTCGCTTCGTGAGAGCTCTTCCAACGACGAAAAAGCTCACTCTTTGCCCTAGTGGTCACTTTCAACCCCTGGACATCCCGTATGCGCCTTTCTTTCGCGTCGGCGTCGACTTGCTTGGCCCTTACCAAGAGTCCTACTCTGCGAACAAATGGGTCGCCGTCGCAACAGATTACGCCACACTGTACGCGATCACGCACGCCCTCGCTACAAGCTATGCATCAAACGTCGGCGACATTTTGTTGCGCGATGTTATCACCACGGCGCCTCTAAACAACTTCTACGGACAGAGGCCCGCATTTCCTCTCAAAAGTAATCACCTACATTCTTACATCACACGAAATACAAGCTCACCACAGTTTATCATCCCCAGATTAACGGCCTGACAGTACGCTTAAATGGCACGCTCAATAACATGTTGTCGATGTATATTTTGCTCGGATCATGGTAATGGGGACCTTAACGTTCCATTCGTGACATTCGCCTACAATTCATCACGCCATGGTGTCACTGGTTCCTCTCTATAATGTTTGGTGTTCGGCCGTGACCCAGTTTTACCCATGGATACCCTGATGCCTTCTGATATACGCCTACCGCCACTGAGTATTCCCTCGACCACATTGCTCGCGGCGGTCACGGCCGTCAGCTGGCTCGCCAGCGATTAGCCACATCACACGCAAGACAGAAAGCTTTATACGACAGCCATCAACGGCTCAACCAGTTTCCGCCAGGCTTGCTCGTTTCCTCTGGACTTCAACGCGCCGAGTCGGAATCAGAAAAACTTCTGTCCCATTACACAGGCCCTTACCGTTTTCTTCGGCAAGTCACCGAGCTTATACATACGAAATCGAACTTCTCCAACCCCCGACATCGTCGACTCGCCGCCCACAATGCGAAATCGTGCACGTTGTATACGTGGCTCAAACCGTACTATGTCCGCGAGCCTTAGCCATGGTAACCTTGTTTCTTGCCTCTCGCGACCTTGAACAACACTGAGTGGGTGCTCCTTCCGCTGGAGGGTCGTGTCACCGGGGAGCTATTAAAGCACGCGCGCGACGACACAGCGGAAGGAAGATGACGCAGGCGCGCCTCAGCTCGTGTGTGGATTTCGCCATATCGGCTGTTCTTCATATGCTACTGCTAAATACATATTTTTACAATATTAGCGAATGAAACACCATGACAAACGCACAAGGCACTGCGCTGACGCATTTGTCCATGATAGCCAGTATACTCGAGACACGACAAGGCCACTAACCACCAGTCAAAGCTGCGGTATAGCAAGAAGACTGGTTAAGGCAACTCACCTCGGTAAAGAATCGTAGCAAGCCCATGGCTGAAGCGATGCCGTGCAGCGGCACTTGTTCGTTCGGTGAACTGGTGCTTAAATCGCTAGGTCGAGTTACCACTGTCGACCGAGAGGCCACGTTGCCTGACGAAGTTCCCGATTATAGCCAGGATTGACCTGGCGTGCCCAAGGTCCATGGCAGGGTAGGAGAAGAGACTGGTGTCGCTACACTATCTATAAGCCGGCCAGCATCGTACCAAGCGTGAAGAGTGGGAGTGAAAAGCGATATGCCTCGCTCCGGTCAGGCGAGGGTAGATCCACTCCCACTGGGAACGATTCTAGCTAGGCGCACACCTTAACTTGGGTAAATAATCTTAGTATGAAGCGATGTCGCCTCCCTGTTCCTTGTCAAAGGTATGTCCTTTTTTTACCGTTTGCCGAAGCATCTCAACGATCAACTTGCTACAGTCGAGACGCTGCACTTTCCCAGATTCATTGTACTTCACGATAAAAATTACACCGCTTTGGCATATGCAACAAGGTTTATTCAAGACATTGGAGGCAATCTTTAAGCAGATGTCTAGGTGGCTTCCCGCATGTTTTATTTACTTGGTAGAAAAGGTGGGGCCGGTGCATTTTAATTACTGGGCAGCACATAGAAAGGGATAAGTGTGCCGATGAATAATTTTGAGAAATAAAGGTTTCAGGGTACTAGTTTAAGTCTTAATTATGCAACCTTCGTAGAAATCAGACTAAAAAACTGTCAGCCCTTCCACTGGGGTGGAGATGGAAGACCAGCGAAGCTGTACTATGGTGGTATTTCCAATTATGACTATTAAGATGTGAGGGAATAATTGGTTATTTGACCTATTACAGAATGAGAAATATATATATATATATATATATATATATATATATATATGATGCGGTGGTTTTCATTTATTTAGTGGTCACAGGGACCATGGCCTTACGGTCGTACGGTACACCTCCATAGGGTGTACGGCAAAGGTTGGCACGTTCTTCATAGACACGTCACCAACGCCGCGCGCGTTCGCTGCGAACGCAGGACAAAACGCCGCGGCCATCGACAACAGTTCTGCGCGTTGTTTGTGTGACCGCACACAACCGCTGTCAAAACACGGGCGTCAGCAAGCGCGCCAGCAGCAGCGAGCGAAGGTTCATGCGGTCTATCGCTTCAACGAAAACTGAGCGGCGAAAGCACAGCGCATACAAACGTAGGAGCCGTGTTGCAGATCGCTTTCAAGATACGGTGCGCGCGAACGCCCGACGTCACGCAAAGTACAAGTTGCTCGCAGAGCAGAAGCCGCAACCCCTCCCTCCCGCGCTGCCTTCCCGTTGTCCTCCTTTCACGTGGGATATTGAGTCGCCAGTTCCCCTTGCGCCCATTTGCAAGGTACGCATTTGGTGCCGCAGCACAGCGTCGCCCCCATCGCGTGTCCCTCGCACGCTATCACTCGAAAATACAGCACATGGCCACTAAGAGTTTTTTTTTTCTACATCCGGACGCGACCATTGAAGAGCGAGCCCTTAACAGCTTCGCTGTAATAAGAGGTATCTGATTTAGTACCAGATTTGATACACCAGTTCGCTTGATACATAGGTTATAAACAGGGATGAGGCGCCACCGAAAGGCTGGCCAGCGTTTCGATCGGAGGACCTATCTTCGTCAAAGGCGGCCTCGTCATCCTCAGCAGGTTAGTTAGGCGGCTTCGTCATCCTCGGCATTCTTTGTCCCCTCTCGGCATCCTCTGTTTCCCTATCTGTCAGCCCCCTCATTTATTACAGTTCACTTATGTATCTTTAAGCAATATGAAAGAAGGCTTAGATGATTTATCTATTTATTTATTTATTTATTTATTTATTTATTTATTTATTTATTTATTTATTTATTTATTTATTTATTTATTTATTTATTTATTTATTTATTTATTTATTTATGAGTTGGTGTGTGAAAAGAACAGCAATGTATATGAGTAGGGACACACTATTACAAGAGTTACTCAACGGCGGACTGGCAAATATGCAGGTACTGCACGGGAGGGATATGTAGATGATTCCTATCGATGCTGGTCTTCGGGACAAAGTATTGGTATAGTAACGTATAGTGTGGCAATTCATTGCATGTGAATAGTTCGTGTTAACGCTAAGTAAGAAGATTCGGTGTGTTTAGATAAATTGTGCAGAGCCACATAGCCGGAATACCTGTACGCATGGCAACGCAAAAAATTCAAGGCTGATTTCATTCTGCTGCCGAGTCAATTACAGTGCATCCAGCGTTTAGCGGTTTGTTTGTGGAGATATCTTACAGCTACGTTGTAGATGCCTCATTTTTTTTATTGTGGAAATAGTACACGCTCTTCCCGTACAGTACACGGTACTCGTACTTCAGCTGCAATAGGTCACCTGCATCGTTAGTACAGTATTATCCACTTATGGTCATGGGCCTCTTGCAAAGATGGCCACCGTTACTCTTGCCATACCACAATAGAACCCACGTTGTACCAACTCTGTGACAGCATGTCGTCACTACAAATAATATTTCGCTTTACTATAGTGAGGTTTGGTACGCTTGATAGCCATTCTGTTAGCCTAATAGATATCCCGTTGCATCTTCTGCGCGTAAGTGGTATTATTTATAACACTTAAGAAAGCATTTCGTTTCCTTTGCAGTGGGCTTATATATTTACCTTGTGCTGCGTATATACCCGTCGTTTCTGTCGGAGGTAATCCCCTTGCCGTCCATCAGCATACTACACATCATTGGCTTCGGAACTGCTGGAGTGAGGCCCGGAACCGTGGCTTCGTTTCTCGAGTATCTTCATCGTGGTGTCATCCCCAGGCGAGGATGGTTCGCCAGCCTCCAGAGATGGGGCATGAAGGGCGGCATCCCGCCGGCATGTCGACGAGCCGTCAAAATCGTGGGATTCTGCCTGCTGTTTCTGGCGCGTGATCCCTAGAGCGGCACACGTAACGCAGCAACACGACAAGCATAGCACAGCGGCTGCGGATGCGGACGGATGGAGTCGTCATTGCCATCAACTCACGCACGGATGAATAAAATTGGTCCAACACTTGGCAAGGGCATCAACTTTGGCATCACTGTGCGGGTAGGAAAGAATGACAAAAGGTGTGGAAGAGAGCATGAATGAACGAGGAGAGCTAGTAAGTGAACGTAAAGAATTGAACGAGAGGCGAGTGAATGTATTGCAAGCTGCCTCACGCAGAAGTTTAAGGACACTCCCTGTAGAACCCACGCGCCAGTGAGTGGGTTCGTTGAACTGAGGTTGCTGCTATCGTATAGAAGGGCAGCTATCGTACCTCTTACATCCATGGTCTGTCTCCCCGTCTGGAATCTCTCGTCATAAGGTATGATACAACGCGGTCTCGGCGAGCAATGAATATGGCAGTTTGTGTGCAAGTCACTAACGGGCGCCATTGAGCAGTGGCCAAGGCGCATCTCCAGTCAAGCACAATTGTGGTCGTTCGTTTAGCGCGTTTAGTGCTCGCGTACAACATCCCTGTCACGTGCGAACGTGCATAGATAGGTCAGTTGGCCAGATGTTGGAACACGCGTTTTGGCAGCACAGAAATAATGTACAAGGTTTTACAGGGCTCCATTCCAGAAAAACATAACAGGAAATTTCCGTCAGTCTGGCGTATTTTGGGACATTTGTTGTCTGACGTTCTGTCGTCTGACGTTGTGCTTCTGAAGTCTATTGTCTGATGTCCTGTAGTCTGACATTCTGTGTAGTTCCTGATGAATATTCAATTAAAAAAGATGACAGAGAGCTCTCAGGAAGTATGTAAATTGATTCGATTAAAGAAAAAGCGCAATTGGCCCAGGTGGGGATTTGAACTTACGCCAATCTTACCAATACACCACCCCGAACGTGGCTTTGCTTGTACGTTTTGACCATGTGAACAGAAAATCTGTCTACGCTGGTGTTTACATTTGTAAGTTGATAGTCAAAGCGCGTTTTCACTCCGCCACGTAAACTTGCGCCTCTCTAAAAGAACAAAAATGTTGTTACTATCCACAAGTATTCCGTAGAAGGCTAGAACATTGATTTTGCTTCACGATATCTGTATCAGTTGAGAAATTCAGAAATAGACCCTACTGCAAAGCGCTGACTTTACGCATTAAGGACAGGCCGTCCAGAGAGTCCACGACGTCGCCGAGAGCCACCACCTCCCGGTTCCGTCATGAGCGGAGCCACCAACTTGATTGGGGAGCCTTCGGCTCCGCCCCTCCCCCCGCCAATCTTTTTTCTGAGGACTTTTCAATAACGTTCTTGTAAAATGTAAACTGACAGACAATGGCAACCGAGGGCGATGCAAAGGTTGTTACTGCTAATTTTGGCAGCTGTTCCTCACTCATTACACTGTTAAGCGCGCATATAATTGGTGTGTTCAGTGCAAAATAGCTACATAAACATTCGCGGAAAAGTGCTCATTTATACAACCTACCGGTTTCTAATGATAGCTCTTATGCTTCTTATGCCAGAATACTGACACCCGAGCGAGACATCTTTTCACGCAGCTTTGCGGAGCAACCCAAAACTTCTTGTGCGCTTTGCAAAAGCTTATGCAATATTTCTGGGCAATAAACTAATGTGTCAGCTTAACAATACGCACAAGTCCACAGGCCTGTGTGTCGCATTTTACAAAATAAAACAAAATGAACACGCAGCGGTTGTCGCAGATGTGATGATTTCGATCAGCGGCCTACTTTGAGGCGATAGTTTGTGCATCGTCGTAACGGCACAATTACTGCAATTGGCGACGTCGATTTTAATACTGGTGTCGATGCTATCAGCACTGCCGGATTCAGAGAAAGTACCTTTGCATTCCGCGCAAGAGAAAAGTACAGTGTACACCACTGATGTGAAACTGACACAAAATTGTAAAGCGTCGCGACGTCAGAACTTATGGCGTTGTGATAGAAATTCGCACATTTCTAACAACGCGACAGAAAGCGTCTGCCGTCATGGCAGAGACTTCCTGTTGCGACGTCAGAACCATTGACGCGATAGAAAGTCTTTGTTGCGACTTCAGAACTCTTTTTTGTTGCGACAGAACGTGTCTGTTGCGACTTCAGAATTCTTGGTCATCGCGACATACTGTTTCTGTTGCAATGTCAGAATTTCCGCCGTAACGTCAGAAATGTCTGCCGCAACTACGGAATACTCAGCAACTTGATCTGTCGTAGAACAGGAATTTCTGTACTAGCGACAGACATTTCTGTAGTTTCAACAGAAATTATTGTTGTCTTTTTCAACCGGATTTGGCGGCACATTGCCTCGACTTTGCGTGAAAACCGTTGTACCTGATAACCAAACGTTTGCTCCGACACCTTAGCTTTGTTGTCGCGTCGGAAGCCAAGATGGCACAGCCCAATCCTATCTCTTTTACGTGCACCTTTCGAAAGGCTCATTCACGCCGACACGATGCCGATTTTCGTCTGCCGACTTTTGGTGACAGCGTTTTCCTTTCTTTAAGCCGTTGGCCACGGCGTTTTCCTCGCTGTAAACTGCTGTTGCGAACGGTCGGCAGACCAAAATCGGTGTCCTGTCGGCCTAGTGTTGGTGCGAGCGTGTCAAAGTTGTATGCACGGCAATCCTGTCACCCCGGCACAGAATGTCGCTAACAACAGAGAGTTCAGATCAAACGTGAAAGTAAGGTGGCAGCTCCTTTGACAAGGATTTCTTGTCAGACCAAGAAGTAGTGGTAAACTCCTTAACTTCAGAGATAGCCTGATCGGCGGCACATGCTTCTTGAAGTCCTTGCGGGGTAACTACTGGGGACAGAAGACATATAAATTCTTCTTCGGGTGCATCTCGAATGATACTCTCTAGGGGCAGCCGGGAGAGTGCGCCAGCGACGACGTTTTCACTACCCTTCCTGTTCTCCATAAAGTGTTGTATATAGCACAGCAACCGTGATGACCAGCGCGCAATCTTTCTCCTGCAACCATTACAGATTGAGTTCTATGTTGTAAATAGGAGTAAATTGAAACTGGACGGTGACCTGTGCATTTCGTTGAAAGGAGCGTAATTAAAGCAGCGTGGTCTGTCCGCAAGACGAAACGTCGGCCCCATAGGTAAACGTGCCAGTGTTCGCAGGCCCAGACGCAGGCAAGGGCCTCACGTTCACCCACTAAGAACTTCCGTTCATGCGGTTGCAGAGTACGTGAGGCGAACGCGACAGCTTGCAGTGATGTTCCGGCGGTCTGGAGAGATAACCTACTCATTTCGGGCGGGATGACCGAACTCGCCTCCATGCTCGCTCAGCCCGACCTACCACAGCGTGTACTTGAACTCGATGACCGATTTTCAGCCCGACAAGCCGACTCGGCACGCCTTTGTCGGGTCCATGTAAATATAGCTAAATATACCATGTCCCGTGAGCTAATGTAAGCTCGTTTTATAGTGCAGAATGTTTATTATAATGCGGTTTCTAACTGTACTTTATGAACCACGCAGAAAGATTGCACCCTGTCTATGTTGTTGAAATTTAGTGGAAATTGGGTGGGTGGACAAAAGAGGGAGAGGGGGCATATAATCTATTGTACGAGCAAAGTGTGAGGTGCATGGGTTAATACGGCTTTTGAGCAGGAGCTAGGAAACATTATAAAGCAGTTATACGCAATGTTTCGCAGTTCTTTAGGATAGGTAAA
This sequence comes from Dermacentor silvarum, assembly GCF_013339745.2. Classification (NCBI taxonomy): domain Eukaryota; kingdom Metazoa; phylum Arthropoda; class Arachnida; order Ixodida; family Ixodidae; genus Dermacentor; species Dermacentor silvarum. The sequence goes on from NC_051159.1 coordinate 74,075,297, forward strand.
TGTGTCAAAATATTTAACTTTGCACGAAAGATAAAATGTCGTTCCTAATATCCACTCAAGGTTTGGAAGAGGATGGCTTTCGAAGTGGGGCTTTACGGCCCGAAACTTCTTATTGGGATATGGCGGATGCACAGGGTCTCTGGTTTAATGTGTAACCTATGTATTTCTGAAATAGGACGTGGGTACTAAGTGAAGGAAACACTACAGGATGCTAGTAGAAGTCATAGTCATGAGCATGACTGAGCATAAATGACAATGATTCAGTAAAAAAAACATTAACACTCAAATACCACTGAAATGGGTTCGGACGTTGGTACTATGAGAAGGAAACACTAAAGGACGCTGGTAGAAGTAATTGTCATGAGCATGGCTCAGCTAAAATGACAATGACTCAGGGGGAAAATATTAACACTGAAAAGCAACTGAAATAAGTTCTGACGTCGGTAATAAGTGAAGGAAACACTAAAGGATGATGGTGGAAGTCATACTCATGACCATGACTCAGGAAAATGACAATGACTCAGCGAAAAAGGAATAACACTCAAAAACCACTGATATGGTTTCGGAAGTGGCTACTGAGGGAAGGAAACACTAAGGGATGGTGAAGCAAACAAATCCTTCTACACCGCGAAGCTTCTACGACTTTGCCAACACACATTTTTAAATGCGAAGCATTTCTTGACGAACATTTGCCACTTTGACAGTATCTGTTTAGCCGCCTACGTCTTGGTGCTCTCATGGTCTTATCGTTAACTTGGTATTTATCAGAATTGACATACTATGATAAGAGAGTATTACAAACATAAATCATAGGTCATGACATGAATATCATGACATGTGTGTCACGTAGGTCGTGAAACAGCTCCCTACGTCTTGGTGCTCTCATGGTCCTTTCGTTATTGGTAGGTACCAAAATTAACATAGCATGACAACAGTGTATAACAAACATAAATGATAGGTCATGACAGGAATGTCATGACATACGTGACAAGCTTAATAGAACAGCCGCCTAAAATCACAATGACTCAGCGAAAAAACATTAACATCTAAACACCACTGAAATGTGTTCGGACGTGTGTACTAAGTGAAGAAAACAAAAAAGGATGATGTCAGAGTCATAGTCATGAGCATGACTCAGCAAAAATGACAATAACGGCGAAATAGGATTAACACTCAAAATCCACTGAAATGGGTTGGGACGTTGGTAATAAGTGAAGGAAACACTAAAGGATGATGGTAGAAGTCCTACTCATGACCATGAATCAGGAAAATGACAATGACTCAGCGAAAAAAGAATAACACTCAAAAACCACTGAAATGGATTCGGACGTGGGCACTAAGTGAAGGAAACACTAAAGGATGATGGTAGAAGTTATAATCATGGGAACAACTCAGCGAAAAATTATTAATACTCAAAAACCACTGAAAAACCACTGAAATGGTTTGGACGTGAGGACGTGGGGACGAGGGCACAAACCATGGCGGCGGATGTAGAACATCCTTTCTGCCGCAGGCGTCACGAGCACGTGATCTTTTTGGGTGATGGCAACTGGTCAATAAACCCACATATGCTACCTGAAGGCATCAATGTTGCCGGATTCGAGCCCTTGTTATGTAATGAACGAGAAGAAAGAGAACCGAGGGGCCCGATAATTACTAATCATATCATACGTAAGAAGCCAACAAACAATGACACCATGGACAACATAGGGGAATATATATATATATATATATATATATATATATATATATATATATATATATATATACGGGGAATTCACGGTTACCCGAATGATCCCCCGGTGCTTTGCCCACTCATCATCATTCACTTCTGGGATATGCGGTGACTTTTTTGCACACACAAACTATATCAACTGAGACAAGGTGCGAAAATTTCGTTATCGAGTCACAAAACGTTGCAAACTTTATAAGTGCGTGGTATAAAGACCACACTTTTCTACAATTTAATCATTTTGATCTAGATCTATACCACGTCTCACATGGAATTAAAGCAATTTTGATTTATTTTGTCTTAGCAAGGTGTGAAAAAAAAACAGTGAATGTTCTTGGCAATGGAAACAGTGGCAATGAGATAATTGGAGATTCTCAACCAATTTTGATAGACTTTAAGAAAAAAACTGTCAGCCCTTCCACTAGGGTGGAGTGGAAGAGCGAAGCTGTACTATGGTGGGAATTATGCATTTCCAATTATGACAATTAAGATGTGATGGTGTAATTGGTTATTTGAACTAATAAAGAATGAGAAATATATATGATCCGGTGGTTTTCATTTATTTAGTGACCACAGGGACCACGGCCTCATGGTCGCTACGGTACACCGCCATAGGGTGTACGGCAAAGGTTGGCACGTTCTTCATAAACACGCCACCAACGCCACGCGCGTTCGGTGCGAACGCGGTCAAAACGCCGCCGCCGTCGACGACAGTTCTGCGCGTTGTTTGTGTGACCGCACACTACCGCTGTGAAAATGCTGGCGTCAGAGGCAACACAGGCAGCGGAGGTCGGCAGGGCTGCGCGCATGCGCCGCAGTGGGAGAGCGGGCACGCACACGCACAGTCTAGGGTGCCTTAATGCTGGCGCTGAGCCGTGCTCCCTCAAGGGCTGCAGAAGATAGCGCCAACCTTTCCCTTTCCCTCAAGAACCACTTATCATCATCGTGCCTTAATGCCCTCCTCGCCCACCGCTCCCCTTCCACTGGGAAGTCGCGTTTGCTCTCCGCCGTGCGTTCGCTCCCCGTGAAAGCTCGCGTCCCTCGCCTTCGCGCCCTTTCACTCGCACATACAGCATACGGCCAATGAGAGTTTTTTTCTATTGCCGGACGCGACCATCGAAGAGTGAGCCCTTAACAGCTTCGCCGTAAAAGATACAACTCTAAGTATTTTACGTGCTTTTGTGTGTGGAACGCGTCTCCTCATACAGCTTTCTTTGGACGGGACGGCAATGTTCAGGCACATAGCCTTGGTGATCCCAGCATCATAAATAAAAAGTTGTCGCAGTTTCACCTGAAAGGCGAAGCATCAATTGCGATAGCAAATTTGTAGAGAGCTATATGGAGTAATGATAGTAGCTTTATCAGCTGTATAAACTTGAACATGCAGCAGCACCGGCAACACGCAGAACTGTGGTCGACGCCGTCGGCGTTTTGCCCGCGTTCGCACAAAATGCGTGCGGCGTTGGTGACTGTTGCCGGAGCCTCTGATATAAATACGCACTTGGTGCCGCAGCTAAACGTCGCCTCCCCCTCCCCCCCCCCCCCCCCCCCAGCCTTTCGCATGTCGGAAGAAGGCGCGTTTGCTCTACATATATGGTGATTGTAAAGGAGGAAAGAGACGCCTACTTCTGCAGCCCTTAAGGGAGCACGGCGCAGAACGCGCGTTTGTTCTCCGCCGTGGGTTCACTCCCCGTGAAAGCGCGCGTCCCTCGCGCCCTTTCACTCGCACATACAGCGTTCGGCGGCGCGCGGCGACGATTTCATCTCCATTGACGTCATACGGAACCTCACGGCGACGGCGACGGCGACGCCGACGGCAGAAATCTGCTTTGGAGTGTCCATATAATTGCTATCGCAATAAAAGCTGTGCCGTTTAGCTTAAGAACGACAAGGAAACAATGATACTTGTCATACGAGTGCTCTTGAGAACATTTTGAGAGCAAATGGTTTTGTGAAAACTATAGCTGGTAAAACTAAAAAAAAAACGTTTTCTTGCTGCACATAAAAAGGATGAAGTAGAAACCTTCAGAAAACGGGGAAAAAATGGAAAGGTGGCAGGCGAATGCAAAGAATCCAGATAACCAACATGAGGAAGAATGACTTTCTCGCACCCGCCATTTCAACCCACGTTGCAAATGATAAATTAGTCAACCCAGTTATCCTCTTGATAGCTTCAAAATAACCCCGTTTAATAGGATAATGTGCCGGTTGTGCATTATTTCAATCAAGTCCAGCCACCGTGAAGTTCGTTGCTTTATAAACAAACTTAAGCGCGCCATTAACTACAATTATTACCTACGCCGTTGAACTGTGAAGCGGGTCGAAATTCCTGGTCTACATCGAATACTTTTATTATTAATAGAGTATACTAACACATCTTTATTGATCTTTATTCACTCCTGTCTACATCCTACACATCATACCAACATGTCATGATGTGCTGGTGCCTTGACCCCGAGGTATAAAAGGCAGCATTCTCGCAAATCAAATCGCCACGTCCAAAGAAATGAAAGCTAGCAACTGCTACATAGATATCCCTACCATAGACTCAAAACTGTTCTTGTCCAAAAAACTCTGAAGTTATTGGCAACGAATGTGGGATAGTCAAACACCAGCTCCACTTGATTAAGCCGTGTTTAGGAAACTGCCACCAACCACGAAAGTAAGGCAAACTGAGGCCGTTTTCTGCAAACTTCGGAGAGAAGCCATACACATTGTACACCCTCCTACCTTTTGACTGGCGATGAATCTCCTATCTGCCATAAATGTGACCCGATAAGTCCTCCACGTCTCGTTGACTCTAAGTCCTCCACGTCTTGTTGGAGTGTCGGGAAGCGGAAGTTGAAATGAAAAAGCACTTTCCACTAGCACGCCGTTGGCACATTCCCCTTCATCCAGCATTGATTCTTGGATCAGAACAGTTTTTCGACCATAAACCAGTTTTAAACTTTTTACATGATGTTGACTTGTCTCCAGGTCCTTCTGCTTAAGGGCTCTGTTGAAGTAGTAGTGCTAACTACAGCAACGTACTTTAGTATGTTACCTCTCCGTATTATGTACTTTGTTCATAGCACATGTCATTTGTCTTTGTCATAGTTTAAAAACATATACCATATGCACTTTTCAGCGAATGTTTCTAGGCCTCTGTGCAGCCATGTTTCATCTACCCGTCGTTATTCACAGTTAACGTACGTACCATTGACAAGCCATTATCATCGCCTTGGCGCTCTATGGCCACATCTGGCCTTCGCACCAATAAGCCCCACTAATCATCATCATCATCAGCCTCTTGTGGACCGCCTCCTGCCTGCGCGTACCTGGCCGAGGAGGTGCCACTTTGCAACCAACAAAATTCTCTATTCCTTAAAAATTCTGCTATCCATGCTTGAAGGTATTTTAAAAAGTTAATGATCCGAAGTTGATCGAGCGATATCTGAAAGCAACTTGTTTCGAACTCAAGATCGATCGCTCATAAGCAAATTTACACACAAATATTCAATGAATTTTGTGAACCTTGAAGTTAACGCGATGGGCCTAATATTGTCTAACGCATTGCAAGTAATCTCCAAATATTTTAATGTTGTAACTTGTGGAATCAGCTCGTGTCGATACTGAAGCGAACGGAACACTGGGCTTGACAGTGAAACGACAAGTATAGCGAGCATTTATAATGCAAAGACAAAAAGAGAGTCTATCAAGCCAAGATTCCTGATCACAAAAAAAAAAAAAAAAACAATTGTAAAAGTCAGTTACAAGGTATTGATGCCCCATACTCAAGAGAAAAAGACAATGCCATCTCTACAGACATATAGATGTCGGAGCCCATGGGCGACGACGACGACGAATGGACGACGGTGAAGAAATTTAGTACTCGGAGTTCTCACTACTTTAAGGAGAACTCCGCAAATAAACTCGGCTTAGAGATCGCAATATGGCCGGTTTGTCGTTTCGGGTTGTTGCGACCTCATAAGCAGCAACATTGTACTTGGAAACATAACGCAGCAAGCACTAAAATCGGCCACGTTTCGTCACGACGCTAAACTCTGCGACAAACTCGGCGAAAAGTAATGCTCTCGCACTTACACATAAGAATTGCTTAGGTGTCCCCACAGTTTCACAGCAAAGCTGGTAAGGGCTAGATTCCCCAGGTCATGTCCGCGTCTAAAAAAAAAAAAAAAAAAAAAAAAAAAAAAAAAAAAAAAAAAACTATCATCATCAGCATTGGCTCGAATGTCGCCGTTTTTTTGAGCGCACGGCCCCTCCTCCCTCTCCGGCCGGCTGAGCCCCCGCTCTCTCTCTTCTGTTGCGCCAGTCGACCTTTTGTGCCGCGTTCCCCCCTAAGCGGAGATGGGCCTGGCTGCGGAGCTAGCGAGGCAGGCCTGCTGGAAGCTGCGCCCGACTAAAGTAGAGCCCTGCTGGGAGCCTGGGAGTCTAGGGAATCTAGGCCAGCGGCGCTCCTTCTCTGCTGAATGGATAGACGGATGCTATGAGCGTCCCCTTTGAAGCGGGGTGGTGGCGCCAAGGTAAATACATCTGGTAGCGAAGCTTCCATAGAAGCCCATACGCTCAAAACATGGTTGCTTACCGGCGGTTCATGGGGCTTAGCGCCATCTGTGTGAGGAGGGAACACTTCCGGCGGAAGAAAAAATAATTTGACGTCATATCTGTCAAAACCAGAATTGACGTCAGTTTGTTCTCATAGGCGCGAAATTTGTTTTCGGAGGCCTGCCATTGAGCTGTGTATTCAAATGCCCCGCCATTAAACTTCATGGGCGTTCCGAGTTTTCAGCGCGAAAAGCGATGCCGGAAAAGATCAGCCGTACGGGTGTCGAAATCGCATCACTGCACAGAACATACTTTCTTTGGAAGCCGACGAACGATTTGGGCGTAGATTGCGTAGACTGCTCGTCCTTTCGTCGGACGCCAAGCCCGTCGGCCAGCGCTTTCGCACGAAAACAATTAAAGTGAACACGTATCTGACGGTTGCAAACTCACTACTTTTGACTGCAGAGGTTATGAAACAATAAAACTACCCACGTCACCTAATTCAGACAAACGTCGACATGCAAAACAACGCAACATGTGAGGCGGGCGTATTGTAACAGGTGAACTTTACGAGCGCGCCTTTCCACGCACTCCAAGAGCTCCATTGCATTGCAACTGATAGTGGCGTCAACGCCCGCCGCTATCGATGGGCGCTCTCACAGTGGGCGCTGAAACAAGGTATTTATTGATAATGATCAAGTAAAACAGAGTGGTATCTTCTTTTCTCGCCATGCGTATATAAAATGAATTAGGAATTGTACTTTAGTTGAATGAATCTAACTGCGTCTCGCTTTAATTTAAAAACGGTTTTTTCTATCCCAGTGTTTATTCCCTCCAAACATAGTCGCGCTTCAATCGCTGCTCCCATAACCACTCTTGCTGATCTCGGTGACAATTGGTTCTGAACCGCTTTTCGCCCGAAGCTTCGCGACCTATGTGGATCGACCTTGGTGGCGCAACCAATACAGGGACCGTGGCGCCAATACAGGGACCTTAAGCATCCCTCCGCCTCGGCGCCACCTCGTGGAGCAGTATGAAAACGCCGGGTTGGCGGCGTTTTCAAACTTAGGATTGTAAAAAAGTGTGCGTTATACCGCGGTTTTCGCTGGATCTTACTTTTGCTTCTTCATTACGTGACGTAGGTCACCCTGCAGGGTGACCACGTGAGCGCGTTAGCGCTTGTGTGCGCACCACGATTGGCGCAGCCGTCTTTGACAAAACGCTTTGACGGTACGGTGATTGCGACTGTGTAGCTCCCCCCTGCAACGCCAACGAAAGACATCGAAACGTTCATGATAGACATGTTCGGTTGGGTGATGCCCAACGACGATACGCCCATTCTCATCGTGGGGCAATATTGACTACACCAGTCCCACCATAGTCACAGCTTCGCTGGCTTCCAACTTCAGAGTCGTGGATGGGCTCTCAAAATTTTTTTATTGGTTCATTACATGATATCAGTTGTTTCCCTGCATAGTTGAGGGCAGAAGGATTCTATTTTTTTTTTTTTTTGCACGTACGCAACGTTCATTTTGGCAGCTGTAACATCGTCGTTAGCGCCGGTGTAGGTATGAGCCATAAGAACCGAAGTAAAAGAAGAAGAAGCGTTTTCTGTGCGTCCACAGAAAGCCGCTGCTGCGATTTATGACCAAGCTGAGCCTCCTCTACGTCGTACTGGTCGCATTGGCCGACATGGCGTTCCAGCTATGCACCGGTGAGCAGGCAAGATGAGCACTATGCTACAAAATTACCGTATAGACTCGTGTAAGGGCCACACTTTCACAATGTTGACGAGGTGCGGCCCTTACACGGTACCGAAGCTTTTGCTCAAAATGGTACCGCCGCACACCTCGGATTCCTAGGTGTACCAATGCATCAGAGGTCAATGCGCAGCTCTCCCCATCTAGTAGCGGCACGCAGAAGTAGGCAACGCGCGCGAAAATTCGCCGATGTTCGCGTGTGGCATCGGGGCACCGAATGGAATTGCTTCTGTGTTGGAAGTCTTTTTTTCCACATTTTGGCGTCCCAAGGTGGGAATGCGGCCCTTATACGAGTCTATACGGTAAATTCTGTGGTTTTACGTGTCATAACCACGGTATGATTGAGGAGCGCCGTACTGGGGGACTCCGAATTAATTTCGACCGCTTCGGATTTTCTAAAATGTGCACCCACAGCCTGACGCATGAGTGTTCTTCCAATCGGCCCCCATCGGAACCTCGGCCGGGATCGAATCCGCAACCTCGAGCGCAGCAGCGCAACGCCATATCCATCGTGTTCCGTGGCGGGTAACGTCTGTAATCGGTATGGACGTATATGTAGTTGCTTAAGTAGACGATCTGCATGATCGTTTTGAGGCACAGGTCGGGTTGTGCACCTGCAATGCAGTCAAGCTCTCAGGAGCGTGCAGCAAAGATCGACACTCAAGGTTATGCCTCCGCACTTTTCATCACTGTGTTGCTCATAAACCCCTGCTGCTTTAGTCATCGCGTAATTGCCCTAAGAAATCTATACTCTCCAAAGAGTCTGCCGGGAATTTGTCAAAATTAATGTGCAAGTCTTCATAAATAGCAGCGAAAGAAAAGCTGTGGTTATCGGGAAGTCTCATTGTGCAGGGATGAAAAGTCGAACACCCCGCCAAGCTAATAGAGATAAATGCCACGAGCGCCGTGAGCAGGTCCGCAGTTCCACGTTGCAAACTGCTTGTGCGGCTATTTGATGCGGTCCCTAATAACCGTGCACTTCCGATATTTTACCGTTGAGCGCTTTTTCCATGTTGACGTATTGTTTCGCTCGCGATTAAAGTTTGCGTTAATATTGCGATTAAAATTAGCACCGTCGATTCTCATGCCTGCGCCTACGCTTACAGGAGGATTTATGACAGTTGTCATTTTCGCCACTTGCAGCACGCCCGCTGAACCCGTTCGTGCGCTACTACGAGCCACTTTCGTATCAGCCTGTCAACGTCACAGGAAAGGCTCGCTGGAAGCGCTCTGCCTCCAGGGAGCACCGTTACACCCACAGCGTCGAGTTCACATTTAGAGCTCACAAGAGGTAACTGGCATTCTTGATTTTGACGTGATAGCTTTAACAGGCCGTCATTCACTGGCAACATGTCGCCAACTGTGGTTAATCGGAGGAGGGCTAAATAATTTTGCATGTCACCTATTACACACCTCCTGTTTCGTGATGACCGCTATATATTACCGAAGCAGCGTCGCCAAAGCGTCCTCGTTTGCAGCAAGTGATGTTATGGGCTCTTCTTGTGTGACACATGACGAAACCCTGTTAATCAGCTCGTGGAGTGTATATATACAGGGTGTTTCAGCGAACACTTTCAAAATTTATGTAAGGTTGCCTGTGGCAGATAGCCCAATTCTAGTTAATGAGCTGGTCTACTCGAAGAGGCGGACATTACTTGCACAAAAAATTGAAATGCATAATCTGATAATTACCAGAAATTCACTAATTAAGTTTTTAACTAATTATCTGATGGCCCATATTGCAATTTACAAATTGTAGCCGTGGGGTTCGCAAGGCGGATCCACTTGGAACGAATTGTCATGATGACACCAGTTTCGAGATATAATTCCCGAACTTTGCGGAGAAATGCATTGGCGTTCCAGTTAATTTTGTGCTTCAATGCATAAAGCAACGTTTTGATTAGAACCTAACTGGAACGCCAATGCATTTCTCCGCAAAGTTCGGGAATTATTATCTCGAAACTGGTGTCATCATGCGAATTCTCATGATGACACCAGTTTCGAGATAATAATTCCCGAACTTTGCGGAGAAATGCATTGGCGTTCCAGTTAGGTTCTAGTAAATTTCTGGTAATTATCAGATTATGCATTTCAATTTCTTGTACGAGTAATGTCCGCCTGTTCGAGTAGACCAGCTCGTGAACTAGAATTGTGCTATCTGCCACAGGCAACCTTTAAGAATTTTTGAAAGTGTTCGCTGAAACACCCTGTATATATATATATATATATATATATATATAGCTAACACCCCCACGATATCATCAATAAAATCGGTCCTTTTAGTGTGTGTGTGTGTGTGTGTGTGTGTGTGTGTGTATGTGTGTGTGTGTGTGCGTGTGTGCGTGTGCGCGTGTGCGCGTGTGTGCGTGTGCGCGTGTGCGCGTGTGCGCGTGTGCGCGTGTGCGTGTGTGTGTGTGTGTGTGTGTGTGTGTGCGTGTGTGCGTGTGTGCGTGTGCGCGTGTGCGCGTGTGCGCGTGTGCGCGTGTGTGCGTGTGCGCGTCTGCGCGTCTGCGCGTCTGCGCGGGTGCGCGTGTGCGTGTGCGCGTGTGCGTGTGCGCGCGTGCGTGCGTGCGTGCGTGCGTGCGTGCGTCAAAAATCCACGCTCACGTGTTTTCTGCAAGATTCTAAGTAAGCATTTTCGAATGCCCTAAAACTTCAGTTTTGGGGTCCTCAAATTGTTTCTTTTTTTTTCTTTTTTTTTTTGCGTAGAGCAAATATTGTGGCTACAATCGCACTCGCAAAAGATTCTCGCAAAGGAAAAAAAAAAAAAAACGTTTTCGCCGTGCTCTCTTCGCAATCCGTAAGAGTCCACATTAACCGGCCTCCTCTTCTTTTGTTTCAGAGAGTTTAGATTGCGCCTTGCACGTGACCGCTCCTCTTTCTCGGATGACTTCCTCTTAGTCACGAGACATGGTTCCATCGACGCCGACCTCGACCACATCTATTCTGGCTACGTCGTGGGTGAGTGCGAGGTCTCTTATAGATTATTTATTTATTCAGTAAATCCCTTTATTGGGGTCGGTAGCTTACAACTTGGCTATGAGCGCTTTAGCTTGCAGACGGGTACACCGAAGAATCTGTCTGTCATGGAACACGCAGGTCCATGGCAGACAGCTTGGTTACGAGCGTTCCGGCTAGTAAAGGGGCATACCGAAAGAGCAGCCTGTCATGGCCCACTCAGGTCAATGACAGACTACTCCTTTAGTGTATCCGTTTACGCGACCCGTAGATTACAACTTGTTTAGCGGCAAACTTGTGGTTATATATGAATCTCTCTTCCATGTCCATATGTAAAAGGTTCGCATATGTTCATTACATTGTCGATGCCATGTGCTTTTTTTTTGTGCTTTTCTCTCTCTGTGGTCGTCGCAATGAAGCAGTTACAACGTTCTAGCCGTTCCGACGTCATCGTACCAATTCCATAGCTGAGTTTCAAACGCCGGGTATGCTTATGTACCTCTATGTGAGCGGGGAAAGAAAGTAATAGGGAAGGGGAGGGGGGGAGGACTTATAGCATTAGAGCACTTATAGCATTAGCCACTTCTAGCACTCCCAAAGAGTGTTAGGAGTGGCTCATGCAACCGAACAAAGTAACGGTCGTTGAAAATACTCTTTACGTGACTTTGCTTACCGTCCGTGACGACACCTTAGTTTGCTGTTCAGCTCTCTATAGAACCAGATCCATTTTATGCTTAGCTTTGTGGTCTATATGTGACGCGACAGTCAGCAGACCATTCCAGGAATAATCCACTTGAAGAACCACGGCATTAGCTGCCATCACTTTCGTATCCTGCATTTCAGATTTTACCGCTGGCGTAGTGTTCCACCACAAAAAAATAAATAAAATAAAATAAAATAAATGAAGTAACGTGAAATTTGGTCATTCGTCGTTAACCGTGTGAGAACCAGCCAGGCAGACAGTACATAAAAGCAAGCGAGCGACGGGAATCACAATGACATGTCGGCATTGACAAGGCTGGGACATCACAACACAAGATCACTCAATCGTAGATGACGGTACATTTATTACTCTGCGCTACATGGAACGATACACATTGATTATCTTAAAAGATCATTCACGGATATATATATACTAGTTATAACCCCAAGAAGAAGAAGAAGGCAAAGCGGATCCGAGCAACTATATTTTTTGTTAGCTACAGCCATTCGAATATAACAGATAATGAATCCAGAGAAAGCAAAAGGAAGAATAATGAAAGCACACGAAGAGACAACTTGCTGCTGGTGACAGCCGAACATTATCTGCATAACGCCTTCGTTGCTTGACAATTTAAGCTAATGTGACACTCATTCTCCTGCATACTTTCTTGTGCATATGTGTAAGTGTGCAAGATTAGAACTGAGAGTGTTAGCTCCGTTCACAACCATGGCAGCGGATCCGGAACGTCACTTCAATTACACATGTCACGTAGTATGTGAGCTTAGGAGCAAGCAACTGGCCGACAAACCATAGTACGCTACCTCGTATGCTACCTCAGATCTTTGAGCAATTTCGATAGGACTAAATCGGGATAAAGATGAGAAATGGATAAATTATCTGGCTGCGCACGCATGCGAACATGCCTGTTTCCACAGAGTGGCACACGCTACTTCCTTGTGGTAGAAGGGCGCCCAATTCATGTCCGTACTGTACATAACTAACCAGAGCTGTAGCCGAGAATACCTCAGCCGATGTGTGTGTTCCGCTCGCAGGCGCAGACCACAGCCGCGTCACAGGAGCCGTCATTGACGGCGTGTTTACGGGCCGCATTGTGCTGTCCAGCGATGAGGAATTCTACGTTGAACGCGCCGCCCGTTTCCTGACGGTCTCTCAACCGCGGGCGTTCCACTCGGTGATCTATTCGGCCCGTGACGTCACTATGGGAGACAGCGCCATGTGCGGAGTGGGAGGCATTGGCCAAACTGATACGCATGCTAACTTGCACCAGCATCGCGAGTATTTTTCAAAGGTGCACTATTGCTTCGCGATCGATTGTTATAGTAGCGCAATAATAGTAATAGATGGAACAACGCCTGTATTACTGTGCAATTAAGTACGTCATGTTAGAAAATGGGAGGAAGGGGGGTGGGGGTTATCAGTCAAGCATGCAGGCAGATTATGCGAGACTCGGTACACCGCTTTTGATTTTTTGCACTGAGAGCCTACTAAAAGAGCTCTTGAACACTTTGTGCAAGTTGACTGTTAGTCGGGACTCTACATAAGCATTAATGGATTTTTGTTTGTTGAGGATTTTAGCAGGTTTTATACCTGACAAGACGACTGCCAACATAAAGAGTCCTGGGACATGTTGGCATTATTCAGATGAAATATATTATAGAATACTAATCGGAGAAATGGTCCATGCAATGGTCGCATTCGCGTAAAGAATTTCTTGCTCTTTTAGAATAATCTTTCATTGATACTGAGGAATGTCCTATATATTCTCTTTATTTCTTTCGATTTCCTTAGTCATCCGCCCCATGTACAATAAAGCTGTGGTGTGTCTTTCGAGTTTTTATTGCGATAGCAATTATATGGACACTCCAGGCGCATTGCTGCCGTCGCAATCGCCGTGTTCCCTATAAAGACCAAGGGCGATAACATCGACGCTGCGCGCCGTATGCGATATGTGCGAGGTGAATGGCGCGAAAGTGAGCCGACGATGGTTGCTGAATCTCGCGCGCGCAAGGGAGGAAAGTGGGGAGGAAGCGCACCGTCATCGGCCCCGCGCAAGGCAGCAGGGTGCGGAATTAAAGGAGGGGGGGGGGGGGGGGCATTCTGCTACAGCGGCTGCAAAGAATTACTCAAGCAACCACCAAGATAATCTGAAAATAAAGGGGACGCGGAATGCATAAATAATGAAACACAGAGCACTGTGGGGCCACAATAAGTATGAGGTGGTGCGTGGAATCTGGAAAGGAGTAATGGTGCCAGCGCTAACATTCTCAAATGCCATTATATGCTTAAAATCGGATATCTTCTCGGGTTTGGAAGTTAACCAAAGATCAGTAGGCCGGTTGGCTTTGGGAGCCCACGGTAATACCACAAATGAGGCAGTGCAGGGTGACATGGGTTGGGCCTCTTTTGAAGTCAGAGAAGCACAGAGAAAAATTAGTTTTAAAGAAAGGCTCAGGAACATGGGTGAAAATAAATGGGCGGCTAAAGTGCACAAGTATTTCTACATGAAAAGCGTGGACACAGAACGTAGGGAGAGGTCAAGGAAGTTGGCAACCAAGTACAGGATAATCGAAACTGTAAATAGACAACCTGGAGACATCAGAAAGAAAGTGAGAGAAATAGAGACCGTGAATTGGAAGAATAGAAACAAAAAGGACAATGGAGATTTACACGAATGAGAAGAAAGAAATTAGAAGGAAAAATCTGTACGATAACACAAAGGGCAGTGCCTTGCTATTTGAGGCTCGAGCCGGTTGCCTAAGGACCAAACATACCGGAGCAAATATTCGGAACTAGATGAGGCATGTGTATGCTGCAGTAAAGATTCAGAGACCACTCAGCACATCCTAATGGAATGCTGACGAGATCCACCCAGCGAGAACCGTAGGTAACGTGCAACTCCCAGAAGCGCTTGGGTTTAAAGTGGAAGGAAACATCAACAGATCAGCCGTAGAGATAAGCAAGAGACGATTAGAGTACTGTTGGATAAAAAGCAAGGAAAAGATGGATAGGACCTGATCTCTTAAAATCATAGGTAGCGGTACAAGGTAAATTTTTGAAAAAGAAAAATAATAATGAGAGGTATACAAAAATGCTAGATAAAGAACATGTATAGTACACCTGATTAAATCAAGCAGGCTAGGTGACTGGTTGTCGCCGCCCCGTTTCAAAGGGGATGCCAATAAATCATCATCATCATCATCATCATCATCATCATCATCATCATCATCATCATGCAGTACATGACGCGGCCGCGGGGGCCTTATCTTGAAAGCGGTCTGCGATGGCGGCCAGAGTTGGTCGAGTGCTAATAGCTTCGTGTGCGCTGCGTTTTCGCCGCTTAGTTCGCCTTGAAGCGAGAGGCAGCACGAAGGTCAATTCGCTTGCTGCTGGGCCGCGCTTTGTGACAGCGAGTTTCCGCAGTCATCGAGTGAGTGTGTTCATGTTTACTTGTGCGCGCGTGACACCATGCTTGTTAATTTAGTGAGTTATTGAATGTTTACCAAGTTTACACGACCGATAAAACTACTATCCTGACTTCATATCTTCATATGTCTATTAATTTGCTATCGCGATCGATGTTTCGCCGTTTGGGCGAAGCTGCGACTCTTTTTCATACTACGCGCTGTCCTCTCGCAATGTTGCCAATTGAAACCAAATGTGTTTCAAGCTTTGTTAACTGCGTGAAATGTTGTAAATGTTGAAATATCATCGTAGCAGACTAAGAACAAATGCTCATATGCGGAAATCCCGGGCGTTTTCATTTCACTAAGTTGACGGTATCATTAAACATAATCATCTGACGCTGAAAACGCTTCAGGCGTCTTCTCGTCAATCTATTGAACGAAAGCCCATTATGAGAGTGGGCCATTTAAATCCGTGTTGTTGTCTTCAACACTGCAGAGGCAGACGCCTACCAGTGCCTACCACTTACCACGGAATGCCATAGTTTACCTAGCCGTTGTGCCTAGGCATGACTACGATCAGTCGTAAACTGGTATAAGCGTCTCTTCAAATCGGAGACCGTCCAATCCTTGCAATAAAATAGCCTGTGCTGACCCGCCTTTGGAAGAAGGGTGGCCAAGCCATATCGATGTTTTCTTCTCCAGGTCACTAACAAAAAAGGACGTCTCGCCTGCGCCGAATTCGAAGAGGAATTTCGTTATTCGCAAAAAAACGTTTTGGGGCGCGACACATTCCACTCGAATGTAGTAAACTGGATGCATCAGTGTGTGACCGCTTTTCGGAAACGTCCCGATGTCGTCACTGTTTAAAAATGATTTTAAAACTTTAACCAGTGAGAAAGTGATCTGTCGCTCCTCTTTCAATGGCAGGCAACCGGACGTCGTCGCTTAAAGCGCTCGCTTCGGACTTATGCGCAGCAGATCAGCACCGTGTCTGACGAGAAGCGTGGATCTGGCTCTCACAGTTTGCCTTCAGTGAACCAGGCTAAGCTACTACAACAGCACACAGCTCTTAGCGCAGGCATTGCTAAACACCGCCGCCGCGGACTGACGTACGAGCCGTTCAAGCGCGTGTGTCACCTAACGATAAACGTGGACCATCTGCTCTTCGAAGCCGTGCTTCAGGACGTTGAAGGTGACGTGGTCCGTGCTTACGACACCGTCACGGCCATGGTTGCTTCGCACGCGGCCTCAGCCTCCGAGATTTTCGGCGCCACCGACTTCCTGGGGATCACAGGCATTTCGTTCGCCGTACAGCGCGTCCAGGTATGTAACTATCGACCGTCTCGTGGCCAACGTCACCATATTACCGGAGCCTCATGTATCGAGTTATTGAGCGAATCCTTTGCAGAGTGGAATCGAGGAACGTTGCTTCCACGCACGTCGGAACATTTTGTCTCTCTGGGAACGTTGTGTCTCGCTTAAGGTTGCAAACGATGTCCGCGCCGCATCTCTGAAGCAAAGCGAAACAAAAGCTTTTGCCAGAGCGGGCTCCTCTGCAGTAAGGCTGTCCATACGGAGAAGCCCGCTTCACACGTGACATTTGTTTTACCAGGGAAGACAAGGGCTTATGCGGGTGTGTAACCAGATCCACCACGGTGGCTCAGTGGCTGTGGCGTTCTTCTGCTGATAACAAGGTCGAGGGTTCGATTCCTGGCCACGGCGACCGGAATGCAAAAATACTGTTAGGCGTACGTTAATGAACTCCAGGCGCTCAAATATAATCCGGAGCCCTCCGCTACGGTGTCTTTCATAGCCCCCAAATGTTGCGTTGAGAACTTAAACTACACTAATTAATCAATCTGGAGTGTAACTGTGAAAAAAAAAGCGTTACAGTGGGAACAGTGAGCATTGTATTATACGGAGTGCTCATTTTTATGTTTTACGGAATTTTTAGAAATCGCCTGTGGCAGGTAGCATAATTCTTATCATTGAACTGGGTTATTCCGTAAAGCGGACATTAGCAGCACGAGAAATCGAAACACATATTCAACTAATTAAAAAAAGTTCAGTAATTAACTTCTTAGTTAATTTCTTTACGAGACGTATTGCAATTTAAGAATTGTAGCCGGTGAGATTGTCAGGCGTATCCACTTGGAATGAATTTCCAGAATGACACCAGAGTACGGAAAGCAACATGCACCACTGACGGTCTGTACTGAGTACTGAAAGCCACGATCAAAACCTTTCTAGTAACAGTTTTCGCGATTTAGGCAATATGCTAGCACAACACAGTTCTAACGGACTCGCATCGGCGTAGAATAGTAATGTGATCTTACTTAACTCTCCCTTTTCCCATCAGCTCGATAAATAAAGTGGGAATTCTTTTGGCTACTTTCACTGCTGCCGTCTTAGAGCTTTCTCCGTGCAAGGTGTAAAATATTCGCATGATAGCGCATCGCCGTGCTTCTGTCCGCAACATGAACTCGCGCAGATCAACGACTCCTCGGCGTGCGAGGGCCAGCGCCAGCGTACGAATCCGTTCTGCCGGGAAAACCTGGATGCCATTCACCTGCTGGCTAGGCTGGCGCTTTCCGACTACAGCGCCTACTGTGCCTCGTACCTCTGGACGCACCGAAATTTTCCCGGTGGACTTCTTGGAGTAGCCTACATGGCTGAAGGCGGCGGTGAGCGTGGGAGGTTTCGTTGTTGCTGCCCTCAGACGAAACTGTAAAACGAGGAAACCTAGAGAGTTGTGCGACAAAACTGTGGCTTTATTTGACTGCCGTAGCTGCTACGGATCCAACTGCGCGTTTTGCCGCAGTATCAACCAACCGTACGATCGACCAGCGCCATGCAACGAATACCGCACGTGATCATAGAGCGACATCTCTCCAGTACGCGATAATCTACATTCGAACTACACGTGAGAGCACGGGCCCTGGCGTTCGAGGGCAGCCTTAATAAAAAATTTGAAGTCCATAAAAAATTACCTACACGCGTAACATATATGTTCACTTCTTGAACAAGAGCCTGCAATATGAAAGCTGTTCGTGCACTGCAGGACTTCACAAGGGCAATGAGCAATTGTTATAGCGCGTATATCATTAGCAAAGGTGGTCAGCCAGTGACAAACACTTCTGACAAGCACGGTGTTTGGTGATTTAACCTCAGAATCTTGTAAGCAGAAGCTGAGCTGGGGAATGCCAGCGAACAGAAGCGAAAGCGAAAAAATGGGGAGGAAGGCAAAAACGAAGTTGACGGTAAAGCGCTCGGCCTTCATGAATTGAGCGGGCCAATGCTCGAATTGTGGCGATTAGGGCCTGTTGGTTGTACATTGGAAACGGTTTGCAGCGCGAGACGTTGCTCGAAGTTGCTCGAACTGCACCGAAAAGCTTGGTGGAATAGAAATAATTGCGAAATTGTGTGAATTTGTTTGGCTATTAGCTGTCCCACCCCCCCCCCCCTTTTTTTTTTTTTTTTTGAAAGTGAGGGGTGCTGTTTACAAGTCAGAAGAAAGCGGTCATGGCTTCGGATTCGCGAAGCCATCGAATTGTCTACGGCTGTGCCGACGGGGCTCGATTTTCGCATGAGCCGTGTTGAGCACCTGGCGGTAAAAAATAAATTATCGCCTGTCCGTTCTCACGCAGGCTTTCCTGGCGGCATATGCGAGCCCTATCAGCGTACAGGGGAGGGCGAAGGGGGCCTGCGGCTCTCCGCCTTCGCGAGCCTCAACACGGGCATCGTCACTTTCCAGAACCACAACGGCCGCGTTCCGCAGCGCGTCACCGAGATAACCTTCGCGCACGAGCTGGGGCACAACTTCGGGTCGCCTGTGAGTGTGTATCGCTTAAGGACGCCTTTACACACATATAGGAATCCAGGTTTTACAGGCTGCAGACGTCTAGACCGGTAATCGTTTCTTAAACGTTAAGCAATAGCTACATAGAACGTCTTTCCGACGTACATTTGACGTCGCGTCGCTCGGCGTCAGCACGTTCATTATATTATGTTGCGCGATGATCGCACTCTTAATCCTAGATGAAATGGCTTACGCCCGCGTTTACTACTCAAAGAAAATAATCATTCGAACACGTTTCGACCGGGACAACAGCGATGCGGTCGGGTGGTAGGACATCGACATTTGACTCCCGTTGTATGTTTGCTGCATTCCGTGTCTGAAGCCCTGTATAATTCGTTTCCAATCTAGTCATCTGCTTGTGTACTGACCTCGAGTTTCCTCCGGACTATGCGCCTCCCTGCCAGTTCTTTTACTGCACTTGGCACTTCTGTCTTAGATGAGAAATTGGGTCGCCGTTTCCGTAAATCCGCAAGTCCGTTCCGCTTGAATGCGTTCGCATGAGATGGCACTGACGTCCACGCTTGTACGCACTCACGTTGCACACTGCACGGAAGTGGGTAAAGCGCATCTGTTCTAAGGCGGCGGCGATATGACGTTATACAAGATGCTGCAGCCATGACTACAAGCGCTTGTGGGAAGAGCCTTCGCGCAGATTTTAGAATGCGGTGGCGCTGAAGTCCACACAACTCGTACGCTTTTTCTACGCTAGCCTTCTTTAACAACATCAATACTTCTTTTTGGGCGAGTTGGTACATCTTGAAACTTTGGCTAACAGCGCAAACAGACGACCACAAGAAGGGAGACACGGACACACAGGTGTCTCCCTTCTTGTGGTCGTCTGTTCGCGCTGGTACCCAAAACTTCTTTAACAAGCTCCCGTAGTATGAGAGCATATACCGGACCTTTAGGCTATAGACGGTAATATTAGAGTGACGACACCTTTGTAGTGAATGGAAATGAAGTTGGTGGAGCCTAATGTTTCTAAGGAAGAAGGGGTCTCCGTATCAGGTCACAGATGCTGGGAACTCCGAATCGCACCGTGCTAGTGCGAAGGAACGGATTAATGCTCATCGACAGCGTCGCACAGAACTCACTGAAGAAGATGCAGAAACAAAGCGAAGGTTTCAAAAAGTGCTTACTGAATTATGTGATATACTGTCGAACCCGGATATATCGAAGTCACATATAACGAATTATTGTGTTTATGTTACAGATGTAAGATCCCCTTGAAAAATTTCTGTATAAAATTTTTATTTGATATATCGAATTACCTATATATCGAACTTTTTTTGGTATGCCCTTCGAGTTCGATATATCCAGTTTCGCATTTGGATAGAGGGGCACTACAACATAGTGCCGCCAGACGACACCGAGCACACAATCAATATCACTGTTAAAAGGGGCGTACGCGTACATGCTTTCTCCAGAAAAGAGGTTGCGCATGCTCTTGAGCTTTTTTTTTTTTTTTTTTTTTTTGCGGCATTACTCGCAAGCAATTAACGTCCTCCTCCTAGCACGATTTTCCCGCGGAGTGTGTTCCGGGTGGCGTCGACGGCAACTACGTCATGTTCGCCAACGCGCAGACTGGCAGTGCGCCCAACAACCGCAAGTTTTCGCCCTGCAGCGTGGCCAACATTTCCATTGTCCTCGATGAGATGTTCACGGGTGAAGGGACGCGCCCGAATTGCTTTCAGGGTGAGTCGTATAGCTTAGAAGACATGTGTCTATTTATTAACCCGCCTCCTAAAGCGTATCGTACAAATGCAAACCGTGCTGTTTATGCCCGAACTGGTTTCATGATATCGAAGAGGCACAAACATTCTCCCTGGGTTTACCCTTCTGCTATTTATGTAATAGGTTCAGCGAAGAAGTGGCAAATTACATCGGTTCGCGCCATACGTAGCTCAAGCCAAGTTCTTGGGGCTTGCAAAAATGCAGTTATACGTCTCATACAATCCAACGATTACAAACAAGGAAGCCAATATACCTAACGTTAGAGGACATGACACTCGAGAGAGCAACTCCGAGCAGCTTGTTCCGACGGCGGATTACGAAGACATCACTGAGAGGAAACATTTATTTACGACTTTGCAGTGCTGGCCTCATCTGTATTGTTTTATCTTTTATGGTCTAACGTTTCTTTGCTACTTGTGTGTGTGCCATCGGCCAAACAAAGTCAGTTTTGCTATCTTTAGTTTCAGTACTTAATGCATATTCATCACCTTCATCACATTTTCTGCTTGCCCACTGCTAAAGCACATAACGTAGATAAACACTTTGACACACGTCCCACAGGCAGTATATGTGTCTGTGTCTGCATTATGTGTCTATCTTTCATTATGTATATGGTTGTGTCGATGTGCTACATCATGTCCTTCAGCAAGCACCATCTAGCACACCGACATGTCCAGCATTATATTGTTCACTGGTCCTATTTTGCATCCCTACCCGTTCATGTATTTTCATAAAGCGACGAAACAAAATTAAAGCAATTGTTCTTACTAGTCAGCTTTGCATTGCTGCTTATATTCGTTGCATCCAGAACCAGCGGCCCCGTTCTGTGGCAACATGATCCGCGAAGAGACAGAGGAATGCGATTGCGGTTACGACAGGTCCGACTGTCTCGATAAGTGCTGCTATCCGCGCAAGCATCCCAAACGTTGCACTCTGCGTGCTGGCGCCAAGTGCAGGTGAGAAAATTCATCACACTTTCTTGTATCACTCACTTCCCGTTTATTTAAACAAATCCCGAGGCATACATTGTAGAAGTTTTCACCTTTGTAAAGTCTAGAAAATAAGATTTCATGAGAAGGGAGTACTTGCGTAGTCTTGAGTGATGTGCAGGCTAGCCGTACCAATAGTATTGTTCACTATGTTCCATGTATGACCATGTTCAAGCAGGGATATTAATTTTAGGTTACTGCTATCCGAATATTAGAGTCAATAATATTTGTGCTTACAAATAGGAATTAAAAATTGCCTGTCTCGTGCCACAAAATACTGCGGGTTTTCCCCGCATTCCACTTTAAAAGCTAAGAGCGTAATCGGGGCTCAAGTTAAATTATAATACTATTTGAGAAAGTACGCTACGTTTATACCATGACAAGTGATATTTGATGTGAAATT
Source organism: Dermacentor silvarum (assembly GCF_013339745.2). Taxonomy (NCBI): domain Eukaryota; kingdom Metazoa; phylum Arthropoda; class Arachnida; order Ixodida; family Ixodidae; genus Dermacentor; species Dermacentor silvarum. The sequence goes on from NC_051159.1 coordinate 74,097,405, forward strand.
GCTATTTTGCGAAATGTTCGAGTATTTGCTTTAACAACATGGCGCATTTTCTTGCAAGTTCCTTTTTCCTGTTTCTAGATTAGTGTGAAAGATGTTTTGAAATGATCAATTTGGCTTGTAACACTTCAACCGGATTTCTGCCGTCGCCGTCGCCGTCGCCGTGAGGTTCCCTATAGATAAAATATTCGCCGCGCGCCGTATGCCCGAGCGGAAGCGTGCGGGGACGCGCGCTATCACGGAGAGCGAACGCACTCAATCTCCCACGCGCAAGCAAGGAAGCGGGAAGCCAGCGCCGGAGAGAGCGGGGGGGGGGGGGGGGGGCGCACTTCTACTCTGCCAACAACCGCGCTCGTCGCTCGCCCGCTCCGTCTCTTATCTCCACACGGCTCTGACCTTTATGCGCCGTGCATTCGCCGCTCAGTTTCCGTTGAAGCGATAGACCGCACGTACCTTCGCCGCTGCGGCGTATGCGCTTGCTGCCAGCGTTCTGACAGTCGTTGTCTGCAGTCATTCAGTGTGATCTATTCATGTTTGTTTGTGCGCGCTCACACCACGCTTGTTCATTCAGTTAGTAATAGTCGGGCCACATTTTCCAACGCACGCTACACATGCAATGCTGCCCGGATCGGCAGTGCAGCGCTACAGGTGTGTCCCTTCGCACGCGCTGCCCACGTGAAGCGCTTCTCATCAACACCAACGTTTCAGACGCGCCTTGTCGTGGTCATCGAGTCTCTCTTGATGTCGGTCTACTTACGCCGCTGCACACCTGCTTACTTAATCAGCTCATGTTTACTACAATTCATATTGCTACCAAAGCCGCTCACCTTACTTCGTATGACATTGCTGTGTTGCTATCGCATTCATTGCTTCGCCCTTAGGGCGAAACTGTGACATTTTTTCTTTTATTTCGACAATTGTATGGACCCTCCAGCGCTTTTCTGCCGTCGCCGTGAGGTTCCGTATAAAATCCAGTGGTGATAAAATCGCCGCCGCTCGCCGGATGCTGTATGTGCGAGTGAAAGCGTGCGAGGGTGAGCCGGCGATCACAGCTCAATCTCGCGCACGCAAGGGAGGGAAACGGGAAGGAAGCGCGCCGTCTTCCGTCGCGCGCAACGCTCCGGGGGAGGGGGGGGGGGGCGTTTTACTCCGAGCGGCTCCGGCGGCCGCACGCGCCCGCCCTGGCCGCTGTATCTTGAAAGCCATATGCGTCGGGTCACAGTCCGCCGTGCGCTGTGTTGTCGCGGCTTAGTTCGCGTTGATGCGAGACGGAGCACGAAGGTCAATTCGCTCGCTGTTGCCGCCGCGCTTCCTCTCTCCAGCGTTTCGACGGCGAGTTTCCGCGCTCATCAAGTGATATGTGTTCATATTGGCTTGTACGCGCGTGACACCATGCTTCTTCATTTAGTTCATATGCCTATGTTTAAAAGTTTATACGGCCCGTACAACTACTATCCTTACATCGTATAGCTGTCCACTAATTTGCTATTGCAATTGATGCTTCGCCTTTCGGGCGAAACTGCGACTTTTTTTCGTTACTCTGTGATGTGCAGTTACTTATGCCTTTTCCCGTTTAATTCACACGCTCGATATTTTTCAGAAAAGCTTATAAATGTTTTGACAACACACATACGCAAGTTTTCTTTCTATTAAGATGACCACATAACGTGTGCGCATTGCCCTCAATACAGTCCGATTTTTTGTTTACTAGCATCGACGGCGGATATGCCACTCGTAAATTTAATACCGGACAAGTTCAGTTGTCTGGCAAATTAAACGATGGGGCATGCGTTTTTATAAGGTAATCACACTAACGAATCAAATATCGGTAATTTAAATTGTATTGATGTTTCTTTAAAAATGCATTGTTAGTTGTGGCTCGACTCCGTACCGAGGCTTCTGGTGCCATGTGTTAGCATTGTCAATAAAGTAGTGATGGGCAAGAAAACGAAGTTTCGAATACGAATCGAATACTACAGACTAACTATTCGTATTCGTATACGAAAAGGGAATATTCTATATTTTCGAATATAAGAAACTAACTATATACTTCCCATTAGCCGAATCTTAGTCTGGTTTCTGTTCTCCGTCTGCTAATCAAAGCATCGCACGTTATCAGGCGTGAACAACGACGAACGTTTTTGGGGCAATGCAGAAACAAAATCAGTAGGGCAAGCTTTGTTCTCGGTTTCGCGGTGGCAACCTACGTGACAAACTGGATTTTGCTATTGGTGTGTCAAGCTAGTCGAACAGCAGCCATTCTTTCTTGAAAAGCTTGTTTGCAACCATGTCTATAAAGTTGTTGAGAGTCTATTCGTGAAGTCTGTTTTAGTGACAATTAATGATCTTTTGTTTAAAACATCCTTTGTCCGTGATAGTTAGCAGTCGTTTCGGCACTAGTCAGACAGGAGTGTTGCATAATTATACCGAAATAAATATTTTCTGTGTAAATATATCCATCTGTGCTTGAATATTCGATATTGATTTGTACTTGATTCGTAGTCGAGAAAGTTGATATTCGTCCACCTCTACAATAAAGCAATGAAAGTGCCCCGCGAATATAATAAAAACAGTACGTGCACCTGTTCCAGCCCGACCAGCGGTTCCTGCTGCAGCGAGAACTGTACTATTCGTAACACCACACAGCCCTGCAGGCCAGAAGATGAATGCCAGTACGCGGCCTTCTGCGAGTATCCTTGCATGGGGCGAAACATTTTTACCTTCGAAGAAGCGCGAATAAAGCACGGACGAATGTGACGAGACGAGAATGGCGATGTGGGCTTGTTGGTCAGTAATATTGAATTGGGATTAATTGCAACACCGGGACATGGACACGAATAGGAGCGGCATACACACAGCGTTCCTTCTTGTGTGCACATCCTGGTGTGGCACTACGCTTCGTGCCAATTCGAAATCGCCGCTGTAACTCGGTGACTACATGACGTTGCGCTGCTGAGTACGAGGTCACGGGGTTCGATTCTGGCCGCGGCGGCCGTATTTAGATGGGGGCGGAATGCGAAGATGCTCGATACCATGGGTGCACTTCAAAGTTCTCCACTACGGTGTTCCTCATAATCAGGTCGTTGCTCTGGCACGTAAAAACCATAGAACTTAATATTAATTTTCATCCCAATTTGTGAATATAGTAACCACCTGTGGTAAGGCGTACCATATCAATTCATGTAAAAAAGCTTTACATCTCGGTGAATTACGGCGGCATTTGCTCACACCGAGTGCTTCTGTTTCATCAGCTTCTTGTATGTACACAACAGTTTAGATTCTCGGAGCTCATTCAAACGCCAACTGCAACAAAATTTCACGTAGACTCGACTGATTTTAAACGAGTAGAATACACCATAGGAGCAATCTTGGCACAGCTGCAGAGCTGGTATCGGTCTAATTTTATTATTACGAGCCTTTGAATAGCGCCTCAGCGGGCGAAGCATGCACTTGGTGGTTATCGAATTTGGCATAAATCCCAGCACACTGCCTCCTGTTATAATTGGCTTTCAATTCGACCTCTCAAGTGTGTGAAACGTTCCAGCTTGCTTTCCCGTGTCGAGTTAATTGTCCTCATCCCTGAGAAAGCGTCAGACCTATAGCCCCTACCACGCCCTGAGCTGACACGGGTAGCCAGCAGGCCACGAAGGGGAGGAGGTCGTCGACATCCTAACCTGACAAGGGGACACAAGACTGCGCTGAACACACAGGCAGTGACGCCTCCATGGGCGCAAGCAGATTTCGACTACCACAAGACCACAAGAAATGGATGACCCTTTCGGTGGGCACCTCTCCACCGATTGGATCGGGTGTACGCGCATCCTGGCCCCCGTGTTAAGCAGAACCACTCGAGACTCGGATAGAGCCACAACCATGTACCAATGAAGTGAATACATTGTTCCGTTTTTCTTCTTTTTTTCATCATCACGATGCCCGCCTTCGTCGCCGTCTCCTGATTCTTGCGGGGAAGACCCACCTCACCCGGTCGTGATCGTATCATTCCGAAATCTTCAGTGCGCAAAAACTTGTGTTTCTTAATGGCGAGCTGATCGTGACGCATCCAATCGTATTTCAAACGTAAAATTATTCGCGGAGAATGCTCTTATCTGCCCAATATGTCGCCTTGAAGAAGACAAGCCCACTTGTCGAAACGTTGGCTCCTGCTCCCACCTTGTTCTCGTGTTCCTCACCGTCTTGAATTTCCATCTCCCGCATTCCCCGTGTTTTTCCTGAATATGAAACTAGGCTTTTGAACGGTCCAAAATTTTGTTGCAGCTGGCCTTCGAATACACGAACGCGAATGCCATGCGCTGATGACAATGAGGTACTGGAATTAATTGCTTATAAGCACTAATCAGTTATGCGTTCTCATGTTTTGGGAAACCGAAAAGATTAGTACTGCATTTTGGATAACATTGATACGTATCTGCTATAGTGAAACCAAGTTAAGCTATCTTCTATATAAATCGTAAGGACCCTAGGAACAGGTAGGCAATGCGGATCAAAAAGCCACATAAGAACATAGTGCAAGATATGGTTATAAGACCTACGGTGTTGGGTTTTCAAACCTGCGGCGAATGAACACCGTAGGTCTTATAATTGTAATTTGCACTGTTCTTTAACAGCTTGGCTAGCGTTAGCGCGGACGCATGGTAGAGTTTTGAGCAAACAAAAATCAGGTTCTGGTTGTTCTTACTACCAGAAAGTTAAGGGGGAGGGGGGGAGATGGGGGGGGGGGGGGGGGTGATCTCCTAATCTCTGAATATACAGGGTGTCCCAGCTATCACGCAGCACGATTTAAAAAAAAGAGGAACGGCGATACAGCTAAAACTCCCGATACAGCTTTCTGTTGCTCATTGCGTGCTACATAAATGTGTTTTTTCGAGTGTGAAAGACTCCCGCGAACACACGCAGAATTGCCACGCGACTGGCCGCTCGAGGCACTTTGCGTGTATTCGCGGGCTTCTTTCACGCTCGGAAAAACATTTTTATGTAGCACGTATTGAGCAACAGAAAGCTGTATCGGGAGTTTTTGATATTGGTCTACAATTTTCTCATTGACACTTTGATAATTAAGACAGTACTTCTCGAGTTAGATAATTAATTACAATTACCTAATTAAATATCAGCAATGAAAAAAATTACTGGCGGCTACTCCACTGTACCGGAAACAATACGCACTAGGTTTGCTTCGCGTAACGCCGCTCCGCTTTTTTTATATCGTGCTGCGAGATAGCTGGGACAGCCTGTATACTAGGCTGCCTCAATACAGCTAAGCGAAATGAACTAAGTTCTGCGTTGGCATCGCTTTACTCATTGTACTTGTTGTCAACATACGTTTGCGGCTAAAACAGTATAAGATGTAAATGATGTATTCGCATAACATCATATTCACGTGGCGACCAATGCTGACAATCATGGCACAAAGGGAGAACACAGATGTCTACCAATACGTTTTCTGGGCACCGACACGTAGAAAGTGCTGATATAAGCACTGGTATTGTGATTGGAGGACAGACATAAGCCAACGGCATTGTAGAAGCGCACTTGGAAGGAAAAGATGTGTCTGCCTTTATTTTCATCGTTGCGAGAAACTTGCGTACGCGCCTTGACAGACGCTTCTCAACAGTGGCATGAACAGCGAGTGCCCTCCGTCGGCGTGGAAGCCCGATGGGACGCTGTGCAACCGAGGCACGCAGCTCTGCGAGGCCGGAGAGTGCCAGCACTCTGTGTGCCGCAGGTACAACTTGAACCAGTGCTTCCTCACCGGTCCCGACCGCACGCCCGAACAGATGTGCCTCATCGCTTGCCAGGAGGACCGTGAGCATAGCGCTTGTTCACCAGCCAGTGCGATATCTGCTGGCAAGAGTGCGTGCTTGTGAGGGCGTGTGTGGTTGCCGCCGCGCGTACGCGTGACGAATAATGGTACGGCAATGTGAGGGACGTAATAAAACTTGGTAGTAAAAAAATAGGACGAGACATACAGTCAGAACGCCTTTATAACGAAGCGCTTGGGTCGCGCACCGCACAGCTCACAATAGAACCTTGACAGAATTATTCCTTCGTTATTCAGGTCATTTTATTGTAAAGGCATTCGTTGTAGAGGTGATCGACTTATAGTCTGCTAGGAGAGGAAAGGATTTGACTGGGCGTGATAGGCTAGGATAGGATCGCATATCGAGCCCGCAATTCGACGTGCATAGATGCCAAGCACCGAAGCATTTCCCAGTGGCGCCGAACGCTACACTTTCTCCCGGTCAACGAGCCCCCACAGGTCTTGTGAGCTAGGCTATAACGTGGCAATGTAGCGGGAGTGTGATAGCTGAATGCGAACGCCTGCGGCATGTTCCTTCGCGTACTGCTCCAACCATAGCATTTGCCTGTACAGATTGAATGAGCAATCAGTCGAGCAAACAAACAAACAAACAAACAAACAACCAAACGTTGAAAACAATGTTTATTGTGTTTAAAAACTGTATTTATCCTTATCCAGTACTTAATAGAGGAAAGCAGGCAAATGTGAGAGTAGTTTTACCATCAGAAGATCCTCTTTCTTCTTCCTTTGTTTCTTTTCTTTCACTATCTTCTCGTTTTTTAGGAAAGGCTAGAAGCAAGTCAGGAACTTCTTCAGTTTAATGAAATGAGAATAAATGAAATGACGATTTAATAATGCTGCACGACTTGCTCTGCAAAACGTTGCCATTGGCTACTGGACGATCATCGGGTGCCTTTCGCAGTGCCCGGCAGCGAGTGCCTCGAGGCGTGCAACTTCAAACGCATGAAGGACTTCTGCCACCGGCGCATGGAACCCGGCGCAGCCTGCGCTGACCTGCGCGGCTACTGCGATGCCTTTCGGCGCTGTCGCTTCATCGACGCCCACAGCTCGCTCGCCAGGCTGAGATGGCTGACGTTCGGGCCACCCGTCTTCGTAGATGTTCTCGCGGTATACGCTTTGTTCCTACCTACGAATGTTTGGGTTATTACCCCGGCATCATGGCCTCTGAGGTCGGGCGACGCGCGGTGCGCCGCCCGATCCCAGGTGCCATGCTCGCTTTTTATAAACGCACCTCAACCCGAAGCTCTGCCTCCACTTTGTGCTGTTGTTGTTGTTGGCGACGACGACGACGATGATAGTAGTGGGATGATGATGGTAGTGATAATGATAATGAAAACAACTATGATGTAAGCATCATCATTGAAACGGGGATGGACGAGGTTGGTGGCACATGCCGAGAGTACCTTAGAACTAAGAAATCGAAAGAAATTAAGTGGTTGAATGTCTTAACACAACTCGTGAGATGAGCAGGTGTTGTACCTAAGAACGAGACGACCGTATGACCCAAGCGCACATGGTCAAAGTGTCCTTTCCGTCATAAGACTTTGCGTGGAATCCTCGTACGTGTGCGCGGAAGTACTCACGCGTGACTGCGATCTCGAAGTCTCTTTTAAATCGTGGGGCCCTGAAGAGGTGCATTGTTTGTCTTTGTCAGCACTGGCTCATATGATTTCATGTGTAAAGTGTAGTTGTGAAGCCCTGCAGATATTGTTAGTACCCGTCATACTCGTACATATCTGAAACACTGTTGTTCAAAGTACTGTATTGTAAGTATGTTCACGATACATTGGTCTTTCAGAAATACTTTTGAAAAGTAGCATTTACTAGCGTAGCTTAAATACTCTTTATTCGTAATTAGCATGCATTCTCAAGATACTTTTCAACATACATTAACCGCAGCTGCATTTTCAAGCGTATAGTTATTGTAGCGTTGGCGGCAATATTTAAAAAGAATAGGGGCAGGGTGTCTAACGCCAATTAAAAAAAATTCAACTCCTTTCTGAGGGGAAGCAAAAGCTTTGAGTAATCAGGCTATCTTTCTTCCGTAAAAAAAAGTAAAATTAAACGCTTCAGTGATGCAGAACTTTATTTCATTTGTACAATGTCATGTATTCTGAAAGCATCTTGAAAGTAATGAAAGACTTTTCTCAGTATTTTGTATTCTACTCAGATACATTTTTTTGTAATTTGGACATTAAGTACTATCCGAGTAAGTGTTTCCATATATTGTTTAGTGTCCTGTCTTAGATACCTTCTTAGAGCATCCTGTGCACGTTGGTACACGTGTGCAGAAGTACTGGTACCTGACCTTCCTGTGCCTGGCGCTGATCAGCGCAGTGACAGTGGCCATCATCCGGGTGTGCGCTGTGCACATGCCCAGCAGCAACCCGCTCCTGAGGCCCTATCGCAAGATCAGCGACAGCATCCACCACCCACTGGACTTCTTCAAGGACATTGCCGGCCTGTGACGCCCCCTCAACGCGCTCCGTGTTTAACTGCTTTGTTTGATTGCAGGCGTACACGCGCGCAGCTCCAATTTGTTTCCGTTCTGGTCACAATCCGAGTCTTACACGTGCACACCGTTCCAAGTCGCAGCTAGAAGTATTTTGGTCTTCTATAGTTTTAGTGCTACTTACAAGTTTTTGGCTACTTACAAGAAGTGACTTTGAACACTGTTCGCAGGAGTTTTATATTAGTACGCGTCGACCGAACGATCTATAAATGCACGCAAGACAAGCATCAACGAAGACCTCCGAGCATCATCCCTGGTTGTCTGTTACAGTCATCTGTCATTTGTGACTAACCTTCAATTATGCGTAAACATTAGCGATATGGTTCTATAGAGATAAGACTTTTTGTAAATTAATTTTTGCCGGCAAAACCGTAGCAGCAAAGCACATGAGCAATGAATGTGCAAAAGTGAGGCAATAGCGCTACGCGCACTGCATTTGCTGCAAAAACGACCGTGCACAGCACAATCGTTTTTTGCGCAGCACGCGTGGTCTCGAAAGTGGTACAATGAACCTGTCTCGCTTGTACATTTATATTTAGCTGTGCCCACAATTCGCTGGTTAGCCGTTAAGAACACTTGATGTATAAGCGTTGATCAGGAGTGTCGAGGTTGGAGCGAACCTTTCAGTCCCTCATTGCAGCTGAATAAATTCTTCTCGAAGCGCACGATTCTGATCAAGCTATACAACTTTCGCTGCATCTGCTACTGATGCACCGGCGAGGTTACCACACGCGGCGAGCTAGTAGCACGATAGCGTGACTGTCGTTGCGAATTATGCTACTGTCCCCATTGTCGAAAGAGATTGTTACAGCATCCACCAGAATGCATAGGGGATGCCAACTTTCTCTTCAATTAATTTTCCTCCACCTCGGTGATCGCGTTGAATTCACGTTTTCGCATTTTAAATAACACTGCAAGATAGACGTTACATAAGCAGGGATAAAGTTCCTCAGAGAGGTTAGCCAACGTTTTCATAGGTGGACTTTTCTGTCTCAAAGGCGGCCTTGTCATCCTCGGGGAAGTGGGGAGGGGGGGAGGGGGGGGTTAGCTTTAAAGGGTTAGTAGAGTGACATCTAGTTCGGTCGTTGTCTACGGCGGGTGTGTAGAAATTTTAATGGGTTTCCAAAAGCGAATTTCACGTGTGAATATCTAGGACTGAGCATCATTAATTCTTGGTAGATTTAACCGTTGAACGACTGGCTTATATAAATTATCGATTGTTCTGTTAATCGTTCATCTCCGTTACCAGTGTAGCCATAAACTTTCGAAGCATGTCGCTGAAGAGAGACAGAAGCGTCACTAAATTGTCGCTAAACTTTGCTGCAAGGTCACTAAAATTGTGTCTAAACCTTTTGAGCAAATTTTACTTAAAGTAAGAATTTTGAAACACTAATATAAGCTAATGTGGCGTAGATCATTTACTGAGACGTATCACATTTGTTTAGGATTTGTGTGGGCGAGGAATAAACCGTTAATTTACCAGCAATGTGTAGTAGACATTTATTTTACTATTATACTTGCACCACGACGGACGATGACAGCTGAAATTCATCGTTTACCTTCAGATTTTGAGATTAGAAATGCACCACGATTCAAACTAACACAAGTAATCTTACATTCCTAGCACGCAAAGGCACTTTGTCCACATAGTCCGTGCAAATTGTCTAGTTCTCGGCGCTGTTGAAAGAAAAAGCTAATTTTGCGGCATGCACATAGACGAATGTTAACACGGCGATGACAATTACGTGACCCTTTGCAGATTAAATGCGACGCCTCGGCCCCTTGATTTCCTTGAAAGCTCTTCGCAGTATTGATTTCTCCAAAGCCACTACATAGCGAAGCGGTGTGTTCAGACTCGCGTGAAAGAACCCAGCTGCTCAGATATCTACGCCTTCAGACAGTCGATCTGTCTTCTGAATGCTGCACTTGCTGCTTTCCAAATCTCACCTTCACTGTGACTGCTACTATTGCAAATGTCCACCAGTCGAACGTATTTAGTGAACGTGCAGGACGTGGAGCGTTAAGATTCATTGAAATCGGTTTCGCAAAAAAAAAAAGAAAGATTCTTGTGAGCACTTTGTGAATCCCGTGAAGGTGACGATGTTGTGAAGCACACTGTGAAGACCACCAATGTAAAGACGACCGTTGTTTCATCATGGTCACAGAGTCCATGCGTCGTAAGGCCGATTTCGGCTGCTTACTTGTAGCTTTTGAATAATAAAGTGCGTTTTAGAAGACGATTTTCGAAGCAACTTTGCTAACTTCGAAATCTATAAAATGTCACCAATTGTTCTGCTACGTCGCTAAAGAAAGCAACCGGTCGCTAAACAGAAAAAAAAGTTGACCACTACAACTGCTGAGAGGGGTAGGCAATGCTTTATTGCTTTAGAGTAATGGTAGCAATGGCAATTCAGAGTAATGAGAGTAATGGTAATTTTCACGGCACGCCACCGCTGGTCGTATTGCTGTCTCTTTTTCCCTTTTCCGCTAGACGTACTCACGTTGCTCCTCGGCAGTCCTAACTAAGCGTTGCCTATCCATAGCAGCGCTGCAACAACAATGAAATCAGTTGCTAGGCTGGTTGCTCTATATACGAAAGGCTAGTGACGTCACTCCCCACGTCGCAAGCTGCCATCGCCGCGGCAGCTTGCGCAACACTAATCTTTACTGGAAAACGTATGCGGGGAGCGCTTCGCATTATAAGTATTGCTTTATCATCAATTATGTGGTTTGGATGCTTGTTTTGTGCTTGTTATTAATTCAAGCGAATGCTGTTTTGTATTTTGTATGCGTGATTCCAAAGAATGTATGCACTTTTCATTTCACTTTGCTGATTGCTTGAAGGCTGCTTCACCTTGCGCCGCGGGTCTGCCCGGTATTGCACTACCTCCGCGATCGGCCCACATTGTTGCCCACGCGGACGCGCCCGGACACGAAAAATGCAGACCAACGAGAGGCTAACAGTGTTAGTGTAAAATTGATAATCACTTAAGTATTCATAGGCGATTTGAATGCAAAAGCATTAAGACTTGTCTAAGTTATAACCTTAAATTAGAGCCCCACCTTGATCCCCCTTAGTCTAAATAAACCGTAATCCACTTAAATTCACTGTTTTTCACGTTAATATTCAATCCACTTTTATCCAATTTTGGGAGTGGGCCAGGTCGGCATTTTGGGTGTGCTCCGCGGCGTCCGTCCGACGCGGTGGCATTTCAGTGTGGGATTTCGCAGTGCGAGTCGCGTCAGACCCGCCGTGGTTGCTCAGTGGCTATGGTGTTGGGCTACTGAGCACGAGGTCGCGGGATCAAATCCCGGCCACGGCGGCCGCATTTCGATGGGGGCGAAATGCGAAAATACGCGTGTACTTAGTAGGTGCACGTTAAAGAACCCAAGGTGGTGCAAATTTCAGGAGTCCCCCACTACGGCGTGCTTCATAATCATATCGTGGTTTTGGCACGTAAAACCCCATAATTTTTGCGAGTCGCATCAGGTCTAGCGCCGGGAACGCGACGTCATCACTTGGTCACGTGAGTTTTCTTGCTATCCAATGTTAACGCCGGAAGCTCGCGATAAGGCTCTTGCCTTAAATAAACTGGCGCTAAACAGACAAGAGAGTTGCTAGATGTCTAGCAACAAAATCACTTAAATGGCACCACTGTGAGTTATATGTACGGCATCTATAGGAAGCAGAACTGCACATATGGCACGGTATAGTTGCCCTTACTGTTAGGTCATCTACATTATCAAAATGGCATTTACGAAAGACGGACTAGATATCTAGCAACAAAATCACTTAAATGGCACCACTGTGAGTTATATGTACGGGATCCATAGGAAACAGAACTGCACATATGGCACGGTATAGTTGCCCCTACTGTTAGGTCATCTACATTGTCAAAATGGCATTTACGAAAGACGGACTAGATATCTAGCAACAAAATCACTTAAACTGGCGCCACTGTGAGTTATATGTACGGCATCCATAGGAAGCAGAATTACACATATGGCACGGTATAGTTGCCCTTACTGTTAGGTCATCTACATTGTCAAAATGGCATTTACGAAAGACGGACGTTTCTGTAATTGCTGGCTCCTCGGGCTTCCTATACAAACAAAACAAAAGCACCGCCATCGATCACAAAAAAAAAGGCACTCCGGATGGTGCTCTGTAGAAATCTGTTTATTTCAATCTCGAAGGAACTGCGCACACGATTTTCAGAGTGCCCTCTTGCCTGATTTGCCTCGAGTAACTTTAATCAATCAATCAACCGATCAATCAAAAAATATCGCCTGGTTCTTCTTGCACATTGCGCAAATGAAAAAAGTCTGGTGCTATTAAAGAAGCGAGGACACTGTGACAACAATTTCAACACGTTTGGCAAGTATTTGACACGTATCTCATGACAACTCTAAGATCTAGTCTAGAATCGCATGATCTACCACACACAACTACTGCGTAACCGAAGTAATTAATGAAAAACAAGAAGCGAATTCCTCATTTGCTGCCGCAAGAATTTACGATCATCTACAAATTCCGTAGCTGCTGTCTTGGCTTACGTGATTCTGTCATTTATTAAACAGTGGTCAGCTTCAGACACGCCAACACCGTTAACGTTGCACTAATGAGGGAAATGAAAAACAGGAAAAAAGATCAAGAAAAACGTGTGATTTAGTATGCCTTAATTCATTATGACGACGTGTTTAAATTAGTTCAAACTGAAATAAAAATCTGTCGTTTCATGCAGTGTCGCATTTTTCGCCATATACATGTCTGTTCTTGCATTTATCATTCGTAATTCCTTCTCCGTGGTTACCCTTCTTTTTTGGAATTCTGCTTAGTGAAACCCTTTGTGTGCCACGGTCTTACGTTTTGCGTTTCTACTGCGATAAGAGCATTCACACCATGTTTTCAAACATTTACATGCTTTTATATAATCCAGCAAAGGGACTCGGTACAAAAAAAATAAAAACATTTATTCAAAGATGCGCCACCTATTAAAGGAAATATAGTGCAACTTTTATGTACACGGAAGTTTTCCTTTCAAACGCTATGTACAATCAAGACAAAATAAATTAACTTTAACGCTGTACAAGCGGGTGATGCTTCGCATTGCTATGAATATTTCGCGCACAACATATCTGTGCAGCGTTATCGCTCCGGCCTCTCCCTAATGCCCACGGTGACATTCTTAGCATTCAAAAGGCCGAGACCAGGGAGGAACTTGAGCGGCACCTGCAAATGACAAAAGAAAAAAAAATGTGCGGAAACCATCGTCGCTGATTGCCAAGGAATTGAATAGCGGAACGCCTCTAGAAAACTATTCGTTTTATTATAACGATGCGATTGAAGGCGTATACAGTGGAATATCGTTTATACGATTGTGCATATTACGTTTTTCGGGATAATACGTTTTTCCTTATATACAATTTTTATGTACAATTACTTTCGGATATTACGATTTTCGGATGATACGTCTTATTTTCCGGTTCCTGTGAAGATCGTATCAACGAGATTCCACTGTTTACTGCAGTGGGGATACTTAGGTAGCGTTTGTTGCTTCATCGAGTAATTCAGTAGAGAATGCAGAGCCGTTAACCAGCACATCTGTAGCGATAGTATAGGTGGCTGCACACATAAGCCGACTCATCAGATGTGTGTTGTCTCTAGCAGCGCGAGTGCCGGCGTGGACGGCGGCTGCCACCTCTAAACCTTGAGACGCCCGAAACAAGCACGTGCGCCTCAAAAAGCTATATTAAGCGACGAAAGTGCTCCGCGACTGGTTTATGTGAGCGCACGCGCTCGTTTGCATCGGTTCCTTTGTATCGGTGGTGAAAGTCCAACCACCAACCACGAAAACGTGCGAGAGAGCCAAAGAAAGCTATTCGGTCAACATGTCTACAATTTATGCCAAGGTATACACATAGCCACAATTGATGAGAACGGCTCGAAATAAGCGCCCAACCCCCCCTATTCGGTCTATGTGGAAACACAGCACTCACCTCTGTTTTCTCCGTGGGCACAAACTGCACACTGTGTATAGAATGCAGAAGAGACAATTTGACGGCCTGCAAGGCGAATCGCATGCCTACGCAGTTTCGAGGACCGGCACCGAAAGGCAGGTACGAGTACGGCCGTATGGAACCGACGTTTTCTTCACTGAACCTACGCGCACAGAGAGAGAGAGAGAGAGATTAATAAGCCAGCTTAGAGGACGTTGGGGAAGATAAGTTCAGTGAACTATATAAACTTATACGACGAAGCACGGGATCGCGCGTTCGTTTACGAACAGCCTGCATTGCGCTGGAGGGGGGGGGGGGGGGGGGGGGGGCAAAAACGCTCATGTCCTACTCAGGCACACGTCAAAGATTGCCAGGCACTCTAAATTATTCCACAGCGCGCACTAAGACGCTCCGCAGCCCAATGAGCAGCTTCGCAACGTAAAACAATAATTATGGATAATAAGTGCGTTCGTAACGTTAAATTGACTGATACTTTACGCAGCAGCGGCTCGAGCTGCAGTATCGTGCGCGCCAAAATATTCGATGACACTGAAGTTAAACTAGATATTGATATCATTCTTTAAATAAAGTACATCAGTGCGACCCAATAATACGCGTGCTATATTTTGCACGTGTTCGTTTGCGTCAAACGCAGACTTCGCGTTGACTGAAGACAGCATGCAAATAGTCATCCTCACCTGTCGGGATCGAATGTACCTGGATTTGGGAAAAACTCGGGGTCGTGATGCATGGAGTATACCGGTACTCCTAATGACACATCCCTTGGGCACCCTGATCCCCGTGTCACCAAGAACGTAGTCTTCGTAGGCCGACCTCTCGAGACTGGAAAAGATAGGGAATTTGCAAATATTGTACTGTATAGACGTTTATCCTTTACCGACACCTTAGCGACTTAGAACAAGAAGGTTACCTATCAGAACTCACAACCTTTCAAAGACGCAGCGGGTTAACCAGCATGCTGCCAAGATCATAAAAGTAATAACAAAAATATTTTTTTCTCCCGTGTTCTTGGACTACCCCAGATGTTTGTCGATGATTGTGGTATATGAGCATATGCATTTTTTGCGTTTTTATTAGGACAACTGTTGAACTTACCGTGGAGCTGGTGGGTACATTCTTAAGGCCTCCGACACAACGCAATGCAAATATGGCAACTTGGAAACGGCATCAAGGCTTGGCTCCTTTCCCTGCATACATGGATTGAAACCAGCTACGCATTTAATAAAAACCGCTTTTTTTTTCACACTGCTTCAAAAACAATCGTAAAGCAAAGGAAAAAAATCGGTAATGACTGCGCACGAGTAATACCTAATTAGTGGGCGTTTTAAATGCTTTATAAACTGGTTTCATAAAGAAGGCGCGCAGTTTAAATTTTACATGGGTTTTTACGTTTCCTCCCAAATGCTCCAGCATAACATACAACAGCGCAGAAAAAGGCTGACAACAAAGGTGCGCATGCGTTGTCGGCGCCTTTGTCGACCGTCCTCTTTCGTTCCGCAGTGTTGTCTTTAGAAATGACGACGTTGAACAATTTAGTCCAACCTTTTATACAGCTGTCGCCATAAAATGACTGCTTCTTAGTGGAAGCATTATCATATTAGCAGTACTGTGTGCACGTCAAAGAACCCCAGGTGGTCAAAATTAATCCGGAGCCCTCCACTACGGCGTGCCTCATAATCAGGACTGTTTTGGCACGTAAAACCCCAGAAAGAAGAAAAATGCATTGTTTGCACACAGTCCCGTTGAAACAGCGATTATACCGGATGTTTCAGCGAACACTTTCAATAATTTTTAAAGGTTGCCTGTGGCAGATAGCACAATTCTAGTTCATGAGCTGGTCTACTCGAAGAGGCGGACATTACTTGCTCAAAAATTGAAAGCATAATTGACTAATTACCAAAAATTACCAACTAAATTTCAAACTAATTACCTTATGGCCCAATTGCAATTTATAAATTCTAGCCATGGAGTTCGCCAGGCGGATCCACTTAGAACGAATTCTCAGGATGACACCAGCTTCAAGATATTAACTTCCGAACTTTACGGAGAAATGAATTGGCGTTCCAGTTGCATGCTTTTGTGCTTCAATGCATAAAACGACGTTTTGTTAAGAAAGTAACTGACACTTTCAACTATAACACCTATATAACTGTATAATACCTCGAGTAGAACCCTGCCACCACCACGTCCAACAAAAAGGCCACGAGGTTGTCTTTCAGCGGGTACCTGGTCATTGTGGAATCAGTGGCAATGATTCCGCAGATAACGCTGCTTGCACATCACATCAAGAAGAGCCCAGCGTTCCCATTCCACTTTCGAGGACAGACGCCGCAAGGCAGCTTCGACACCTGGCACGCAGTCTCTCACTGACCGAGTGGAACTCGCCAAACTTACGACTTACACGACTGCATCAATTAAACCCCTCACTGCAACTCCGACCTCCATTCGGACTTCCTCGACGTGAAGCTTCGCTCATCTGTCGCCTTTGCTTAGGAGTTGCCTTCAAGAAGGCATCATCATCATCACCATATCAGCCTATATTTATGTCCACTGCAGGACGAAGTCCTCTCTCGCGCTAGCTGACACAAAGGCATAATCGACATTAATTGGAGGACCGACAGTGCAGCATGCGAGGTCTGCGGTACCGAAGAAACTATCAACCACCTGATGTGCTACTGTCCACAATATGCCTCAGAAAGACAAAAACTTGCTAACGCGCTACAAAAACTGGACGATCGGACGCTTTCCGTGCAGGTGCTGCTGGAACACCGCCCCCATCGCTCGTCGGCCCATAAAGCGGTGAAGGCACTTTTGTGCTTCTTGAGGACGACGGGCTTGTGTCAACGTCTGTGACTATTAGTGCACTAACACACGCGTCAGCGAACTAACCGCTCATTTCCCTTCTTTCCTTCCCTCCTCTCTCTCCCCGTCATCTTTGTGTTCCCTCTTCCCATTCCCCCGGTGTAGGGCAGCCAACCGGATGTTATTCTGGTTAACCTCCCCACCTTCTGTCTTTCTCTTCCTTCCTTTCTTTTAAAAAGGATAAATAAAGTTAGTACTACTACTTGACGCCGACTATACTTTTCAAATAGCGCCACGTACATGTGAAGCAAAGCACTCGTCGACTTCCTTGCGAAGCTTGGCCTGTACTTCGGGGTTCAGCGCCAACAAGTAGGCGGTGTAGGAGAGCACAGAAGACGTCGTGTCGTGGCCGGCGAGGAAGAACAGAACGCACTGCGCCAAGGCTTCGTCTTCAGACAATGCTGGAAAGAGACGCAGAAGAAATGAAGCAATCAACATTTTGATGTGCACTAGGGAAAATAACGGAACCTTTATTTCTTTCTATCCCACAGGGAGAAAGGGAAGTGCAAGAATGAAGAAGGTGTATTTAATATGAGCCGTCATTTTCGACCACCGATATATTGCGGCCTTAACGGTCCCTCCGAACGAACGCGTACCGCGCAGATATACGGGCATACTCGCACACCACAGACTGTGGAGAAGAATCTATACCCCGCAACATCCGAAGAATTCAAAAGAGGGCGATATAACTTACAGACAACTAGAAACCAACAGTTTCCCACACAACACAAAGTACCATCTCATTTACCCCACACTTTACCAATACGACTGCAAATTCTGTCACACGCCAAATCACCATGTACCACATAGTATGTGAAATGCGGCCGAAAGGCCTACATCCCCCCCTTTCCCCCACCCCACACCTGAGATCACCAGCCTCAACGCTGATGACCAGCTGATGAACGGAGCAAGGCAGGTGGCCTGGTCACATGGCTTCCGGGACTCGGGAGGCCACCCGGAAGGAAGGCGACCAAAACACTTCTTTTGCTCTCAATAAAGTTCAATCATCATAATCCGGCATATGCTGGAGTCACAGTGCCCGACAATTACTCACTTAATTACAGATATGATCGAGTATCGCAAACACAGACACTAAATCAAGGAAATGAAATGATATATATATATATATATATATATATATATAGATATAGAGAGAGAGAGAGAGAGAGAGAGAGAGAGAGAACAGCCATCCTCAAGCAGAAAAAAAGGAGGGCTCGTTTTATTGGCAATAGAAAACTACTGATTTTTCTCTTCTTTTACACATGTGTTGCTCTGTGAAGGCTGGCGAAGCACTCTTAATTTCGGAGCACCTTCGTCCAAGTAAGTGTACAATAAAGCCATTGCAGTACGCGCTCGAATACAGTCCATGGATGGAAAACATATGCGTAGAGGAATGCAATGAAAAAAATAAACTACTATTCAGCACGTTTTCGATTGGTTCTGCATTTCAAGTGCACTGAGCCGCCATGAGGTAATCAGGCACCGAATATAACATTTCGCATCACACATCTGGTAGAAATTGTGGGTGCACGTTTTCTGCTGGTGTACTTACCCTTAGAAGTAAAAGTGACGTCGTTCTTGACCTCAGAATCGAGATTGAATATTTCCGCGGACTCCTTACTGGGTGTAGATTCGGCAGTTTCGTGAAGGGCGCCCTCCTGAGCGTCCATCATGAGTTGCAGGAAGTCTTCCTGGCGCTAAGATAGAAAGAAAAGAAATAAGTAATAAAACAGGGCATAGTTTGAGTTGAAACGCTATAATCCTACAAGCGTCCCGCGGGATAGCGCTGAAAGTACATCTGTGCGCATTATATTTAAGCTATATCGGCACGCTCATCGCTTTTCACAACATCTACAAATGTCCCGTAAAAGATGCAACTTGTCGCACTATTATTTACCTGCGTGAAAATATTCATATGGCGTCGACGTTTATAGCGTGCGCAAATAAACACGCACCACGCTCGTCTTCTTGTGCGGTCGGCGTTTATGTACGCAGTCGATCCTGTTAACCATACTTGCGACCGACATGGTCTCGCTGAATTCGTGCTGTAATTTTTCCTATCCATTTTGATGCCAACTAGCTGTCGGAGTCCGTTCTAGGTTTTGAAGCAACATTTCGATCGTCCTGCAATACTTTCGTTGTTCAACGTGGTATTTGGCATCGAAAAAGTACAGACAAGCCCTGCTTACGTGATGCTTGTCCTTCCTCTTTTGAATGATGCTCACGGAAACGTCCTTGAAGTACTCAAAGATTTCCGAGTTGAACGCCTTGACTTTCAAAGCCTTCATTAGGCCAGGGAACAGAACTGCAAAGACACATACATACACATATGATTATGCCTTACGTGATTCGTTTGGCAGTTATGGTCTTGAAAACGAGAAAGTCATCTTTAAAAAAGATTTTTAAAAAAAGAGTTATATCCATACACAGCATCAGCAGAGGCAGGGTAACTCCGCTGGAGAATGCTTTCCTTGCTTTCGTCACGAATTCGTTGGTTTCGTCGGTGTGAGAATCTAACTTGGTGCCGAAAGCGCATCTCGCGATGACGTCCAGAGCGTAGTGACCATAAAACCTGCAGGACAACACAACTTGTTAACCTCTTCAGACCTTATGTGCGTAATAGTGGAAATTGCCTTTAATCTTTTTTTAATTAACTCTGAAGTGATTACACAAAATATTCTATCCGCATATAAAGTCAGATGCATGTGAAACCATATGAATATGGCTTATGACCCTGACAACCGGGCACTCCAAATACCTTTGGAGTAGGGGCCACCTACCGTAAAAGCGTTCACACAGAGTGATACAAAATGAAAAACGGGGTATCTCCTTTTCGGTGAAGGTCCCTTGCAGAAGGGGAGATATCTGAACTCTTTTAGGGACCTAAAATGATAACCTCGTGCGCAGCTCTTCACAACAACACAAAACTTTACAAAACTCAAGCGGTGCCTTGCTAATAATTTTAGTGCTTGCGAAAACAATTTTATAGCCAGCAGTGACGCAATTTGACAATAGACACTACGCATTTTAGCATTTTTGGCAGTTTTCGTTTAAAGATGCAGCCCCGTGTGCCTTTGCTGCGTTTCTTACTCAAAACATGTAAAGGAGACCACCCTGTACCACGTGTTAGCGGAGAAACTCCTTCTGATAAGGGGTCCTTCAACGTAGAAGAAAAGGGTTTACTTCAGGGGACTTTAGTTCGCCCGTGTGTAAAGGGTACTACTCATATTTATGCCGTCAGGTATAGTGAAATTTTGCACCAAGCTGATCTAGACCATTGTGTTGTCGCAGACGACGAACAGCGACTATAAGGTGCGTTTCGAATACTGCGCTACGACATTAAAATTCGAGATGTAGCATTAACACGTCACCCTATACCACACGACGATACATTTTCATTATTGTGTCTAGGCAAAAAGAAAAAAGCGTTTTTCACGACAGGATACCGGAGGAGCAGATTACTTTCTACGCGTACGTGGAGATGCTGCTTTCAATATCCTACCGTAGTACTAAAAAAATAGAAGGGTTTCAAGATAGTAAGATACCAGTCTGTAATAAGAACCGACTTGAAAAGCACTCATGTCCCTGAGATGTCTTCGGGTCCGACAAAATTAAGGGCACTTTCGAAATATTGTTATAGGTAAGCATCATGGCTGTAGACAAATAGACATCGTAGTGAAAGAACTATAGCCAGACGAGTACGTTGACAACTTTCTGCTTCGCTGCTGGTCCCTTTGGGCAACAAGCAGTC